>NC_133348.1:16033479-16633479 GCF_030506205.2 Paramisgurnus dabryanus | reverse complement strand
TCATTGATGTTAGGGGCAGTAAGCGTAAGTCCTGCTGTTTTGTTTCACGCTGGCCGGATCAGCTGTGTGTGACAGACCCACGCTCGCTTTCTTTAGCTGTCCACACTCGCTGCTGCTGCAGATTTCACGCTGATCAGCGGTGCCAATGAGAAATGACTTCAAAAGATAACAGGCGTTCAGCTGATGCCATAGAGGCGTGCAATGAAATGAAGGCACAATATTATGCAGTTTGTTGAAATGAAATCATTTATTTTATTATGGAATTATGTATTGAAACACCTGCTAAATTCATAACAGATTTGATTAAAAATGACACACTGAGATGTTATTCACAGTAAGCTTTTTTTTAAATTCCTGGCAATTATTTGAATTTCTGGCAGTGGGCCGTATATTCAGTAAGTTAGTTCAGAAAGCTAAGAATAGTTTGAATGTTTATTGCTCTTTGAAAACTTGTTTCTATTTATGCAACTGCGGGTGGTGACTCAGTCTGTACTCTTTGTTCAGTTAATACATCTACAACCTTTCTATCTGTTTTAGGCGACTCTTACACACAGTTCAGATTCTCAGATGAGAAAGACTGGGAGATGGACTCGCTGGCAAAAAATCAGGTACGTTATCAGTCATGTAACAAGTGACTAGTCAAGTAAACAAACCTATAAATAGGATTCCCTTTAAGCTGAATTCCGAGCCGTTGGAAGAAATATCTGTCATGGATTGATTGTGATTTCAGATTCCAGCTCTGTTTCTAGATCTGACAGCTCTGACTCAGTCACTTGAAGAGCTTCCACTGCACACACGACTTAACCTGGAAGCTGAACTTGTTCAGGTACTTAACTGTCTGTCCAGATTGTTTCCCCGTACTTCATCTAACTCAGTCTATTATCATTTGTATGGCACTGTTTTAAATGGAGAACATTTTGTTTTAGGTGACCCCTGTTCAACTGCCATCTGTGACCGCACCTCACAAAACAGACATACCTGTGACTGTAGCAGGTGGACTGAAGGCTCCTCAGGTGAGCCGTGACTCGGGGCTGGCTGTGAAGTCTGGTCCAGGTTTAACCCCAACCCTCCCTTTGGTCTCAACAACAGTCGAGCCTCTCACAGATGATGGTGACGCGGAGCTCGACCTTCTCCTCAATTTGACTAAGCCTGTTACACAATTTGCTTCATCTGAATATAAGACTATAATGGATGAAATCCTAAACAACCCTGTGGCAGGTAATAGCAGAAGTTGTTTATACTGTAGCACTCTGTCATATGTACGATGTTAAGATGTCTTCTGGGGTGAAGGGAGGGTTTGTGTGATGTTGGGTCAGTGGTCAGCTTTTCCACCTAACTCTCTTGTGAAGATGTGCCGTATGGCGTTGGCGTAGTTTATAATGTTTGAAATATAAATGTTTCCTTATGAAGACCCATCGCTAGACTTTATGATAACAATATAGATTAGTTTTTGATGGATGATGCACTTTTGGAACCTTAAAAATGGACGCTATCTAATGCCATTATAAAGCTAAAAAAGACCAGGTTTTTTTTATATGTAACTATGACTGTGGTTATATTATTTCTGCCCTGAATATGGGCTGAATTTTCATTTAGGGGTGAACTATTCCTTGACAACATTCAGCAGTTCGCTCTCCCCCATGCCATCCCATTTAGTTGAACACAGACAAATCATTTGATATTAAAATAACATGGTTCTTAGTATTTTTGTCTTGTTTTCAGTAGAAATATCAAAAATGTCTTAAATCAAGATGTATTTTCTTGATGAGCAAAATGACAATAAAGAAAATAAGTTATTAGACAAAATAAAAAGAAAATCTGTGAGATTAAAACAAGCAAAAATATCTGCCAATGGGGTGAGAAATTTTTCTTGAATTAAACGGATAGTTCAGCCAAAAATGATATTAAACCCAAGCTTCACCCCCAAGCTGTCCGAGTTTTTCAGACAAACACATTTTTGGATATTTTAGAAAATGTTTTGGATCTTTCAGTTGATTAAATGTAATGTTACCGGGTCCACGACCTTCAAGTCCAAAAAAAGTGTGTCCATCCTTCACAAATTAAATCCAAACGGCTCCAGGATGATAAACAAAGAGGGTAATGCGCGCGGTGGTGTTGTAGAAATATCCATATTTAAAACTTTATTAACGAAAATAAATACCTTCCGGTAGCGCCGCCATCTTAGTCGCGTCCGCATTCAGGATGAGAGCTTACGCAGCCTAAGGAGGCTACTCTGCTGCTGCTCTGTGCCCCCGCCCTCCGAATTTGTCATACGTCACTAAGAAAAGTGCGTACACTACGCTAATACTCTCTCCTGAATACAGAGGAGTCTAAGATGGCGGCGCTACTGGAAGGTATTTATTTTCGTTAATAAAGTTTTAAATATGGATATTTCTACAACAACACCGCGCGGATTACCCTCAGAAGACCTTTGTTTATCACCCTGGAGCCGTTGGATTTAATTTGTGAAGGATGGACGCACTTTTTTTGGACTTGAAGGTCGTGGACCCCGTAACATTACATTAAATCAACTGAAAGATCCAAAACATTTTCTAAAATATCCGAAAATGTGTTTGTCTGAAAAACGATGGACATATGCAACTCGGACAGCTTGGGGGTGAGTAAATCATGGGTTTAATATCATTTTTGGACGAACTATCCCTTTAAGTGTTCAAGAAAAGAGTAAATTTATATCAAGATTTTTTCTCACCCCATTGCAATATAAAAATATTATGTAAGAAAGTCATTTTTTGCAGTGTATCTTTCATATGGGGTCAACATGGTACGGCCAAAAAAAGCACATCCATCCATTATTAAAGTAATCCAAATGACTCAAGTGGGTTACTTAATGTCTTCTGAAGCAAAGCGATTTGTTTGTGAGAGAAAATTATTAATATTTTAAAAGCAAACTCCTTTGTATGATTCTCGGATGCTCTCGCTGTATTTTGACGTCATCCGGCTGTCGATTCTTGCGGCGCCGCATGAAGTCGAACAAACCAAAGCTTCTTTTACCGCTCAACCTGCTCTCAAATCAACTTGAAGTTAGCCAGCAGACGAACCCAATCAAAGAGTAATGCTGCGTTCCAGGCAGGTTTTTAAACTCGTGAGTTACGACTTCAAAACCACGACTCACGACCCTATGCGTTCCAGGCAGCCAGTAACCCGTGTTTTTACAACCTTCTACCGGTGAAAGTGCACTGGAACGGCAGTCAAACCCGTGACTTCCCACCCGTGAACTCGTACTAGATCGATGTACTCCCAGTTCAGAGTCGTGAGTCGTGGTTTTGAAGTCGTGAGTTACGAGTTACAGGTTGCCTGGAACGCAGCATAACTCCGCTTTTAGCGTCTCTGAAGGGGAAATCACCAAAACCCTTGATAAAAGATGACTAGAACCTGTGCAGTATGTGGATGTAAGGACAGAAATTCAGGCCACCGGGAGTTTTTATTGTTTACCTCAACGTGACCCTCAGTTGACAAACCGAACTAGTGATGTTACGTTCGTGAACGAATCGTTCTTTTTGAACGAATCTTTTATGTGAACGAATCGTTCTCGTTCACGCCATCCATTGACTCATATTTCTCGTTCACTGAAATTTCCCCACATGAAGTGCGCCATTTGAGACAGGGCCAATGAGAGATCGCGTTCTTAAACAAACTGAATGACTGGTACAGGTTACAACCTAATGAATGAGAGAGATCGTATAGATAGCGAGTGCAACGTAAACAATCTTGTGAAAGAATCATGTGGTTTTATTTTAATAAAGTTATAGTAACCATGTTTAGGCGGACTATTTACCTTAATACAAATGATAAGCAAGGTAATTACTGTTGAAAAAATTGGTATTTCTGTTTAATATAGTTTTATATGTCTATATAGTTTAATCCACCCTTTCACCGAACTTAAATCAGTCATCTGCGTCTGAACGAAGTCTTGAACGACATGACCGAAATTATATGATTCGTGAACGAGGATCTGATGACTGACTGAACCAGAGGAGGCATGCACGGGAGTCTTTATTTACAACAAATCCAGATTAGATGTACTATGAATGTACGTGTGTCTTAATATATTCGGTAACTTGATAAAATTATGCTTAGTATTTCACAATTTGAGCTTTATTAAAAACTAATGAGTTTTTGCAAAAAGTCATTCATTGTCTTATAACACATGACACACATCTTCGCCACCTATTGGCGTATTTTTGTAAAATTAAGAAATGGTCACTGAACGAATCAGTGAACGAGTCTGAACGAATCATTTTGGTGAACGAACTGAAAATGAACGAGTCACCTAAATGAACGAAAATTTCCATCACTAAACCGAACTAACAGATTACTCAAAAATTTGAATATGCAGCCAGCACTTTCGTCAGATTTCGAGTACTGTTTTCAGCTCAGTTTTTCGGCGGACTCGGGTAATGTAAAATGGTAAAAATATCTAAAACATAATTTGGCTTAGTTGTTGCTTGTTTTGTGTGACTACGGTCAACATACTACTTAGAAAGTTATTATCATGTTGTTGTTATTATGAACACGAGCAAAGCAAGCTAACGTTAGCTCATCCTGTTCAGCTGTCAATCAGATAACGATATCATCGACTGTCAATCATCTCGCCTCAAGACCCGCCACCATTCAGAACGTTCAGAATATGTAGTCGTGCATTTTTCTTCCACAATCAACTACATATGGCTATGTGATGAAATATAGTGTTGGAGCATAATGTCGTTTTAGGGTGGAGTTCCACTTTAACAATACACGCATATAACATTTAGTCAAGACTCACAAGAACCAATAAGAGAATTTTCTTTCTTTTTTTGTTTTCCAAAGAAAAACCTAATATTTTCAAATGCTTGCAATGCAAAAATGTATAAAGCTGGGAAACTCCCCGTTGCTTTTGTCATTATATTTACGTTTCATGTAGTTTTTTGTTGTTGTTGGATTTTAATTGACTTAATTTTAATTCTGTCATCGTCTTTTTTTCGTAATTGCAAAATTACATATTCTTTGTCACTTTACATAAATTTACATGTTCGGCCCCCTTAAGTAGTATTAATGTATTTTTTGTTTGCAGGTAACTTGCAATGTAGCTAACTACTATTTTCCAAAAGGACAGCTTGAGTATAGTTCAATTTCTTTAAATAACAAGTCCCTGTAAAGTCAGACATTAAGCATTGAGTTTGTCACACCACAGAAAAATGTGTTAGTAACTACCCAACCAAATATGAACGCTGGAAAAAATGGCAAGTAAATAAAATAACACATCAAAATATTGTAAAATAGGCAGCATTCTCTGCTCTCAAGTGTTGGGGGCGTGTCCGTAGTTGGCGCTAAAACCACGCCCACTCGTGGGAAAGCTGCCGTCTCTCTTAACTTTCAAGTACCGCTACAGCCTAAATGGATGTTTGTGATTGTATTAGGGGCGGGGCCGTGCGCGGTGGCTCAAGTGCGTCATTGAGCCATCGTTACGATCATGAACACAGAAATGGTGAAAACTGTTTAACAATCTAAGTCCAATTCAGTACTACATAGTTTATAGTCTTTGTAACGTGTTTCAGCAATACATTTCTAGCATTTATAATGTGCTTAGTAAGAAATTTCAAGATTGACTTTACAGAGACTTTAAGTCGCTTGACAACCCAACACTGGTGTTTAATGGTGAAATGTGATTTTGTCAACAGCTGCAGTGGAAGAAAAGAAAGAAAACATTGCTGATGCAAAAGAGACAACGCCAGAAGTGAAGGGAGAATCTAAATCCACGAAACGGGAACTGACAGAGGAAGATCTAGAGGACTGGTTGGACAGCATCATTTCCTGACCCAAGAACTTTGAGTGGCATGAAGTGACACGTCTATTACCGACACCAGTGACTGACGCCAAGCGTCAAGGATAAAATAAGCAGATACGCTCATGCTGACATAGCTTTACCTCTGTGTAGATGCTGCCATAGTCCATCAAAGAAACACAAGACCGCTTCAGTCATCTTTTTTGTGTTACTTACTGTAGTGAGTGCTTGTGCAACAGTTTTCAAACCAATTCAAGGAGACACAGCCATCATGAGATTTATTCTTTGCTGTCAGATTAAATGCTATTAACGGCTGGGATTTATTGCATTGGCTACTTTATTTTCTTCCCCTGACAAAGAAAAATGCAAATCACCAAAGCTACTACATACATACATACAAATGGCCATACGATAGCAGTTTATGTAATCATTTTTTTGTTCTTCAATGTAAATTCCCTTTTCGTTTAATAATTGTGCTGCATAAGTGATGATCAGGCAGACGTGAGTTCACAGTTACTTAACCAAACGATAAATAGCAATGATATCACATTCTACTCCTAGACAAACGGCAGCTAATGCTACAAAAGTACTAAATGAACAACTAAAAAGCTAACTAGCAAACATACAAGCAGGACCAAAATGTTTGCATAGTATCCCGTCATAAGGCACTTTTATGTATGAGAAACATCTAGTGGATTCTAGTAGATGATCTGTAATACTCATTCCACCAATCAGATTACCATCTGTGAAGGCATTGCACATTCATTAGTCTTCTTTTTAAATATCAAACAGGCATTAATCTTGTTTGGCACTCTTTGAATACTAAGGTATTCTTGTGCATAATTGCAAGACATTCATTCAGTACATTAAGAACATACATATGGCAACATCTCATCTCACAACGTGTGCATTTGTGAGTTAGGCATGTGATGTTTTTATAAAGATATGCTGCAGTGTCAACGTGATTGATTGTGTTTTCGTCCTTCGGTGTTTAGTTAGAGTTCACATTTTTTTTTTGGCTTGATCGCAATGAGTTCTCAGTATGTTGCTGTCATTTCCTGTGTGGAAACAGCTTGGGTTTAAGTGAATGGATGTGTGAGCGGTGGTGATGACAGCTAGTTTCAGATGTTGTTGGTTGTGTCCAACCTACATGAAATCTTAAAAGGATGTAGATATTAGGATCTTGTGCAGGTTGGCGTTTGTAATTCGTCTTGTATAAGGACTGAGGCCAACCTGTCCTCTAGCCCAGCTGGTCCTCGTATTGCTTTCGGAAACAGTCTCCGGCAGGGAAGAAATCCCAGCATCTTTCCTGATACATCTTCCAAACGTATGACTCCTGTAGATGAGATAGATGAGATATTTGAACATAATTATCGTCCTAATAAATGATCAGATTTATCTTTTTAATAGCTTTGATGAATTACCTGACCAGTGTGTTCAGTCTCATCTTTGTTAATGAGATACATCAAAAAGAATCTGTTAAAAAAAAAGTACAATCATTGTAGTTTTTAAAGGAAACATTTAAACAATGCACACGTTTGATTAAGATGACGTAGATGGTAATGTAAATTAATTACAGTAAGTATTGTAAAGGGTGTACTCACAAATAGTTGGCCAGATTGTGCTCTTGTAAAGTATGGGTCTCAAAGCCGTGCGGAGTTGTGTCGAAGTAGTCGTTCCCAATTCCACAGATAAAGCATTTTGTCTGAAAAAAAAATAAAAAAAGTAAACCTAAGTCTTGCTTAATTCACTTAGAGGTGGATTCCCATATGTTTGACACTCCACTTTTTTGAAAAAATGCTCATTTTCCAGCTCCCCTACAGTTAAACATTAGATTTTACCGTTTTGGATCAATTCAGCTGATCTCCGGGTGTGGCGCTACCACTTTTAGCATAGCTTAGCATAATCCATCAAGAGTGTCTCTTTAAATCAAAACACTTTGCATTGAAATATCTTAACATATATCGGTGCTGTTGTTTTGTCTCAAGATGCCCACCATTAATGTTTTTTTTGTGATACGTTTTGCTTGTAAAAACTACTTAAATGTCCTAATATATCTAAAGCCTAATCCTGGATTAATCTAAACCCGGTCTGGGAAACCGCCCCTTAAAGATCCACTGAAGTGTAGTGAAATGGCAGCTTTGTTTGCCAAAGCTTGATGCCTTGATGTTTTTCCACTGAAACAGTGGAACTAAGTGGCTCCTCCCCCTTTTATAAAAGCCAAAAGCATGGTTCTGGCTAGATGGGATACAGCTATGGCCAAATCTTACGAGATGTTGGGTTTAGAGCATAGACTGTAAAAAAGATGGACGTAGTGTCCACGACATCACCCATAGGTTTCTGAAGATTGTTTTTGAAGCTTAAAGTAGGCAGTTCCTGCCGTCACCATCTTGGCCGCGTGCCCGTGCATCGCTTGCGGATATCCGTAAATGGGTAAAGAGGCGGGACCTAGGTGAAGCTGAGGTGGCTGGTTGCTGAAACCACGCCCCCCTAGATCGACTCTAGTGACAGCAGTGGCCGTTCACCCCTCACTCAAGCGGCCACGAACTTGAATCATGATACCCAAACAAACAACAATGTTTTAACAGCAAAACACTTTTTAAACCCCAGGAGGACATCGCCCTACAGTTTAGCATCTAGTAGCATGTTATTAAGCACGAGATTATGTCGCTACAAGCACTCACCTCCATGTCTTCCTTCACCTGCTCCTGCTGATCTCTCAACTCACCGAAGGCATCGATGATCAAACCTGTTTGCAAAGGAAAGCATTCATTAGACCCTTGACTGCTACATTTGGGTTTAAATGTAAAAGGGATTTGCAACAAGGTTATCCATGGTTGGGTGGTCATGTTCATATAATGAGCTTAATTGAGCGTGTTAAATCTCAGTACCCTGAATGATGGCCAGCAGAATGACGATGACGAAGAAAAAGAAGGTGATGTCGAACAGAATGCGGTAGAGCTCGTAAGGGTCACCGGCAGGGTCCTCGATTTCATCACCAATGCCTCCTCCGGCTCTCACTCCCACATACATGTGGAACAGGTAACACTGGGGAAAGGAGGAATTGTTTACCTTAGTATTTAAGTTTGTGTACATCAGTCAAAATGTTTGGGGTATTCAATCTAATGAATTACTTTTATATTGCATATTAGTATTTGTACCTTCAGATAAGGAGAATAAGGGTATTAAGATTTATATATAATCTGAAAGCTAAATAAGCTTTCCACCGATGTATGATCGAATACGGCCATATTTGACCGAGATACAACTATCTGAAAATGTAGAATTTGAGGGTGCAAAAACTAAATATTGGTTTTTAAAGGGACATTCCACTTTTTTAGAAAATATGCTTATTTTCCAGATCCCATAACTTAGCATAATCCATTGAATCTGATTAGACCATTAGCATTGCGCTAAAAAATAACCAAAGAGTTTATATATTTTTCCTATATATTTTTCTATATATTTTTTTTTTAAACCTGACTCTTCTGTAGTTACATTGTGTACTAAGACCAACGGGAAAAAAGTTGCGATTTTCTATACCAATATGGCTAGGAACTATACTCTCATTCTGGAATAATAATTAAGGACTTTGTTGGTGTAACATGACTGCAGGAGGCGCAATGATATTACACAGTGCCCGAAAATAGTCCCCTGCTATTGAAACTGCAGCAAAGTCCTTGATTATTCGCAACTTTATCTGTTGGTCTTAGTACATGATGTAACTACAGAAGAGTCAAGTTTTAAATATCAAAAGTCTTTGGTTATTTTTGAGCCCGATGCTAATGGTCTAATCAGATTCAATGGATTGTGCTAAACTATGCTAAAGTGCTAGCGCCAGACCCAGAGATCAGCTGAATGGATTCCAAAATGGTAAAAATCAAATGTTTAACTCTAGTGGAGCTGGAATATTTTCAAAAAAATGTCCCTTTAAAGCTGTCCAAATGAAGTCTTTAGCAACACGTATTATTAATGATAAATACAATTTTATTAATTGTAGTAATTTAACAAAATATCATAAAAAAACACAATAATTATGACCCAAGAATGGTTGGGTATTGCTACAAATATACATGTGCTACTTGTTTTTCGGTATCATTGAACAAAAGTTTATGAATGGCCTACAGCCTACATCAATCAATCTGTTTATCAGTCTGAGGTAGGATTAAAGGGTAACGTTCTGTCTGCTCTTGTTAAGTGTGCTTCATTGAGGCGTGCTCGTCTGTGTAGCAGATGGGACCTGAAATGTTTGTCAACTCTGAACTTCTCCAAAGGCGAAACAAAAGTCCAAACATTTACACACAGGTCAGTGGCTACCATGTAATCATGTTCATTTTTGAATCGCACTAATGACATACATTTGTGTATTAGCCACAAGAAAAAAAGATTTGGCTCCACAATTCCTCTACCAACAAAAAAGCTAAACTCACAGTCATCATATCATCACACTTCATGTCAGGCTGGTCCTCATCCTCGCTCTTGTTGTAGAACTTGCGGAAGAAGTTAAAAGCCACCACAGTGTACAGATAGACCACGACTGCCAGGAGTCCTACAGTCAACACCAACTATTCAAAGAAAGTATTCAGTTAAAATTAAATGTCAAAGAACAATGTTTTGTGGTAAAACTGCCATCTGGTGGATGAGGCTTACCTGTTTTCCATTGTGAGTTACAGATGACAGAATAGTTCTCAAGGTTTTAAAGCCCATGGCAATGTCCAGCAAATGAGCAGCGAAGAAGAAGTTATTATAATGTCCAAGAATAGACATGGTGGTGTACCAGATCAGATAGAGGTAAGACTGGCGAGGAAAGCAAAAATGTTACTATCAAATACAACAAAATAATACAGGCCAATTTCATCACGTTTGGAGCAGAAACACACTCACATTGTCAGTAAGCACTACTCCCATCTTCCAGATGTGATATTTGGTGTCAATAGAACTCAACCTGTGATAAAAACAGTCATGAGTGCACGATACGGTCATTCTGAACAACAGGTGCCATTTTTAGTTTGATAAGATGTCTTAATATATATCTTAATACAGAAATCGATGTGCTCATTTAAATAGAAATGTTCTCGTAAATGAGCATTTTTATTTTTGGTTCAGGAATTTCACTTTAATGGCAAGGAAAAGGACATTAGTCAGTAACTGAAATGCTTTCTTTTCACTTTAGTTATTTTATTGGTATTTAATGTAAACACTTTATTTCCCCTGTATGCTGTTTATTACTGTACAAGGTGGCTCTGCTCAAGTTAGTTTGGTACTAGATTGGCGCATACAGTAAGTATTGTGTTCTGGTCGGTGCTGTGTGTTTTGGTTGGATGGTGCTAAATGGTGGACTATCCACATAAACATTGAGTTAATTAGGACTAACATTTAAAGTCTGTGTAATCTCAGATATTAAATGTGTTCTCAGTTTGGCACACCACAGAAAAATGTGATTATTAACCACCCAGCCAAATTTCAATGATTTAAAAAAATGGCAAATAAATAAAATAATCAGGCAGGATCTCTGCTCTTAAATGCTGGGGGCATGTCCGGTGTCAGTGGTGCTACAACCACGCCCATTCGCTGGTTGTGGCTAGAAAGGATACAGCTACGGCCAAAATCTTGTAAAATCCCGCCAGATGAGCGCTGTTTTCATCATAATCCTGCCCTCAAACCTAACCCTAAACCCAACATTTGATGGGATTTAGGCTGTAGATGTATCCTATCTAGAGGTCTTCACAGGTCCCCCTTGATCCAAAAACCAGAGGTCCACCCGAGTGGGCTCGGGTCTAGACGTTTCACTTGTGCCTAGGACACGGGTTTGGTATAATATTAGTGCCCCTCGGGGCTCTGGTAATTTTAAATGAATATGTTTTTGCCGTACGGATCCAAGAAGACCGGAACTATCTCACGTGAGTGCATCGACTCCTTTTCCAACCCGCCATTTGTTTGCCAACTCCGGTCTAGTTTTTTCAAGTTTGTATCGGCCGAGTCTTTCTTTAAATATATAAATAATAAAACCTAACCTAAAACCCAACATCTTGCAAGATTTGCTGTATCTCCTCTAGCCAGAACCAGAAAGCTGCCATCTCTTTCAACTTTCTGAAAATTCTGTCATCATTTAATGTTGTTACAAACCTGTATACATTTCTTTGTTCTGATGAAAACAAAGAAAGATATTTTGAGGAATATTTGTAACCAAATCGTTTGTGAGCCCTATTCCCTTCCATAGTAGAAAAAAGTATACAGGAGTATATGGGAGTGAATGGGGCTCACAAACTAATTGCGAATATTCCTCAAAATATATTCACAAAAAAATTCACAGCAAAACCCTTTTTTGGGGGCAAAAACCTCAACTTCTAAAACGAAATTCACTTCTTTGGACAGTAGCAAAATCATATGATGCAAACTAGAAACATTGCAAACAATGAAAGTCGAAATGTTAAAATAAAGAAACTGAACCACACATTAGGGGGGCGCTGTGATTCACGTCACTGCCACATTCAAGCTGTATTCAGGTCCAAAAACTCACACAAGTGACGCACGGTTGTTTGTCGTTCATCCAATTCTTCTGTGCACTCTGCTGAAAAATCGGCGTGCTGGTATTTAATGAACCCCTTAACGGTTTCTGCATCTGAGCTCTTCATATATTTAATATTACAAACCTTGTGTCCAAGGATGTGACAGCCGTCACTTAAAGTCACTGATTAGAAAAAAATCTGCTTGGTTACTAAACAGAACCAAGGTAACAGTGTTGGCCTTATAATATTGTCCCCTGCTACCAAACATATCATAAGTGATAAAAACCGTGACATTTATTCGCCATTAAACAGTACAGTTCTTAAAAGCATGTTTTGTAAAATGATCCCCTTGAATAACTAAAGGCTATTTCGGGTTACAATAGCTCACCAGGAGAGCAGGGACGCCTCCTTCACCACAGCCTCTTCAGTGGGGTCGAAGTCTAGCGCGCTCTTATCCAGACCCAGAAGTTCAGCTATGCGCTCTGCCCCATACAAATCACCGTATTTATTGATGACCTAAAGAGAGTGCAGGCAGTCCACTGAAAAAAGATGCACCATCAACCATTCACCTGTCACATTTACTGTGATTTAACTTACCTTCCTCTTAACAAATTTGTCCCAGTAATTGTTAGGGAAGGAGCTGAAAGACAAGGTGATTTCTAAGTACAAATTGCTAATGTAGTGTATTATTATAAAATGAACAAGAAGGTTTCTTACGGAGTTGCAATAACCAGACGATCCCACTGTCCTTTGATGTCATCATCAGATGGCTGCTCAGTTATATACAAACCATCAAACTCTAGCTTTCTGGCGATCTCTTTCTCTCTCTTGAACACTACTAAGGGAACCTACAGGGAACAGAAAACAAGGTTACATGGACAACGCTGTTGCACTTCATCTAGCTTTGACATATCAGTAAGCTGTCTATGATTAGTTTAAACAAAACAGAGATGTAATTGGGGTAAACCTTTAGGCAGTAATATCCAACGACGCAGAGGAATGAGATGATTGTGTGAAATACAGCCAAGAACGTCAAAGTGGGCGCCATATAGCCAGTGTTCTCCTGAAGAATGAAGTATTGCATTCCTTCATCATCATCATCTTCATCATCATCTGCACCACCCCAGGATCCTTCCTCCTCCTCTTCATCGTCATCTCCAGTCACCTTTAGAAAGTATTAAAGGACTAGATAAAGCAGCCTAGAAGGTCACTAAACAAACTTACATAATAATGTGAAACTTTAATGATAATTCTATGAAGGCACCTTATAGAAGAGTAAGATGAAGTTGATGGCAAAGGCCACAAACAGAGCCAGAAAACGAAGGTTGTAGAAATTACGAGCCAGGTAATTCTAAAAAAGAAAAAATGAAATAATTCAGTGCTGAAATATTACTATTTTCTACTAAATAAAGACATTTTCTTGCAGGACAAACTTGAACTAAAAGTGTGACTTCAACATAGTATCTTACAAGCATTTTGGTTTTGTAGACTTCAAGCCCTGCAATGAAGCTGGCCATGAATGCTTGAGATTCATCTTTTGATACATCGTGTTTGGCTCTTGGAGTTGGTTTGGCAGATTCTGTTTCTTCAGATGTTTCCTCTTTAGCCTTGTCCTCTTTCTCCTGGTTCTCAGTGCTAAAAACATCTCCATGTCAACGTTTGGACAAAGAAATTCTTAAATATCTAATTAATACAACAGACGTGAAACTTACTCTGCTTTCTCCGGTTCAGATTCGGGTTTGTCTGCCGCGACTTTCTGTGTATTAAAAAACAACATACTATATGAAATCATACTTTACAATTTAAATGAAAAATGACAAGAACAGATACAAACCTGACTTTTCTTCTTCTCGACAGGAGCACTAGCCTCCGTATGGACCTCACAGACATCACCCAGACCAGGCTCTACCCCATGCTTCCCCTCTTTCTTTCCCGCAGGATTGAGGAGATCCATGATCATATCGGCTTCCAGTTTCTCAACACCAGCACCAGTCATCTGCACCATATCTGCCGTCACAACTAGTTCATTGCTTTCAGTTTTCTCAGCTTCCAAAACATCGCCGTGGATTCCAAATTGGGTGGGATCAGGCATGTTACCCAAAATATCAGTCACTTTCATGTTTTTAGCCCCCTCTACAAGGCCCCCTCCAAACATGGAGGACCAAATAATATGGAAGAACCCGAAGACAATGCTGAAAATTCCTTTGAAGAACCCGGTAAATAGCATCCAGAAGAAGGAGAAGAAGCCTGTAATCATCTCCTTGATGGTCAGTTTTTTGAGTTTCTTGAACTGTTTGCGCATATTCTTCAACGTCAGCATCTGACGGAAATTAGACACGCTCTTCTTCACGGAGGCACAAGCCGCGGTGAAGGCCGAGGCAGACTCGAGGGACACTTCTTC
The DNA here is from genome assembly GCF_030506205.2 of Paramisgurnus dabryanus. Classification (NCBI taxonomy): domain Eukaryota; kingdom Metazoa; phylum Chordata; class Actinopteri; order Cypriniformes; family Cobitidae; genus Paramisgurnus; species Paramisgurnus dabryanus. The sequence goes on along the minus strand of NC_133348.1, from coordinate 16,618,787 downwards.
CTCTTCGGACAATCCTTCAAGAAGACTGTGCACATCTTCCTCTTCATTTTCCTCAGGTCGTTCTGTGGCATCTTGCTCGGAAATCTGAGAGGCCAGCTGCATCTCAAAGATGGTGTCTTCACAGAAGTTCACAAATAACTCCATCTTTTCGCTCTCGCCACCTTCGTTGACCACATCAAAGATGAACTGCCTTTTGGACTCTTTGACTTGCGGCTTCTCCCACTGGGTTCTGCTGGACTCACTGATCTCAAAGTAAACCCTTTCGATCCTTTTGGCACCACCCATGATCTCGATACGGCCCAGGTAAGGCTCGAAGTAGCTGAGAACACTTTCGGCAAGGTCTAAGAAGGACCCAAGGCGTGAGTCGTGGGGCATATGTTCTGATAGGTTAGTGAGTAGCACAGCCACATTGAAGCCAATGTCCTTGGCTGGTTCATGGAAGCGTCCCACAAATTCTTCATAGTTGAACATGTCATTTTCATCTGCCTCCACACAGGACAGAAGGAACTCGATCTCTGACTGTGTGTACTGCTTTTGGCTTTCCATGGACTTCTGGAACTCCTTCTTGGATATGACGCCTTTGCAGTCCGGGTCGTGCTCTTTGAAGTTATCCGATGTGGTTAGGTCCTTCAGTTTGAGAAACATGTCGAAGAACTTGAGGATCATTTCCACGTTGCTGGACGACTCCACTAAAGTGTCGACCATCTGCTTACCGATAGTTCCATTGACCACATTACCTGAAAAGCATTATGAAAATTTACTAATCTGGTGTCTCACAAGTTCCAGTGTGAAATAGAAAAGACCAAAAAGCCCCCACCTTCAAGAAGAGATAACATCATGACCACCATATCCTTCTGCAAATCCATCAATTCCTTCAGTAGCTCGATTTGGCTAGAATCCTGAGTACAGAGGTTATGGGTAAATAATGCATTGTCACTAGACTTCAAAATTATAAGAGTGGCTGTTGTTGCTTACATGTGATAGTTTCATTTGCATGTTGGCGAAAACGTGCAGAAATCCCACCACTGCATCCCATAACCTGCTGTGTGCCAAACTCTGCTGATTCCCAATACAAGGGCCCTCGAATAAAAATACACCAAGCGTTACCTCAATGCAATGAGGTTTGTAGAATAAAGTGCAACGCTCATAGTGTAAAGCTCATATGTGTACCTGGATGTACTCAGTGAGTGAGTTAAAGATTTGTTTGGCTACTGCCAATGCTTTAGAGAAGTTATATTGCCCAGCCTCATCCATGACATCTTTCCCAGAGTAATACCAGTAAAAATCGCTTATGGACTCCTGGTGATAAAAACAGATATGGAGATTACTTAAAACTGTAGTTCTTTTATTATGATTCTGTATATTGGTTGATTCAATTTTTTTGTATATGTATTTAGTGTATGTGTTACTTGTAGACGCAAGAGGTAGTCCACGGTGCTAATGATGATGTTGACCGTAGTAGTGTTTCCCGTTTGGGTCCGCAGGAAGTTTTGGAAATCTGTTGAGGACATTTCAAATGCAAATAAAGATTAACCCTTTTAAGACCCTAGCTTTGGTTTGGCTTGCATTTTAGATGTCTTCCAGCTATTTGCGGTTAGAACCAATAAATAACCAAATATTTTTCTTTGAACATGAAGCAGTGTAATTGTCCATGTTTGTGTACAACAGGTTCCAGTTACATAGAGTTAAGTATTATGGTGCAAACCACAAAAAATTTGTGGATACACATGTGGACACACCAGTTCTTAGGAGGTTAAGTTAAGGAAAACTGTAATTTATGATTTAATTAATTTAGTGTACACAAACACATGTGGCACTTTATTCCTAATGGACTTACCGTGCATACAACCAATATTTACAGTACATCCATTCCCTGGGAATCAAACTCATAACCTTGGTGTTGCTAGTGTAATGTTCAACCATTTGAGGTGCAGGTGTAAAATGTGTTTGTGAGAATAAGGATAAGATAATTAATAAGAGTCTTACCGTTATTATGGCCCTCACACAGGAGTTGCAAAAACCTGAATAGATCCTTTGTAAACTCATCATTTTGTAGCACTTTTGAACCTTAAAACAAGACACGTAGAAAACAAATGTAGTTATTTTAGGCTAAAGAACTTCAAATAGATTTTTATCAGTCTCAAGCAAGCGTTTGACTAGTGTATATTTTATGAGCTTGATTCACTTAGGATGGGATGCTTAAAAGTGCAGCCCCGCAATTGCATCCCAAGAGCTGACTGGAAAATAAAAGCTTGTAGATTAATACACAAAATTATATTTCAAAAAGCCGGGTTAGCTAAGTAACTTTCACAAGGATCGTTCGTGTGTAGTTTATGCTTGAGATACAATTGAATCTTACTCAAGCTGCTATATTAATAATTTAAAAGTAATAAAAAGATATAAGATCTATTTGCAATATATTCTACACAATGTCACTTTGTGAAAGTTAGTCATGTAAGGAACTAGCCTTGTAAAATAGCCCCAGATCCACAGCGTAGCAAAGCCCTTTGCTCATTTTGTAGCTGTGTTTTGATCTTTAGCTGAATGTACACATCAATAAATATGTATGAATCATTTTCAATACATAGTTGGAGTAGATCATTTGCTCACATAGAAGACAAAATTTCCCATTCACTGAACTAGATGAAGTAAAGAGCCTGGCTTAGTTTTTAGTTCTGTCTTAAATCCGTATGTCAGCATGCAGTTATGCATCTCTTAAAGCCAGCACCATTGGGTTGTGCATTCATGGAAGCAGGGAACAGGGGCAAAGTTTCTAAAACAGCGACATGCCAGTGGAAAGCGTTGCAAAACGACGAGTAGCTAAACTTTATTTACCCCGCTCACTCGCGTTGACTGCAATCCAGTATAAAATGATGAAGGACAAACAAAGAGAGCAGACAAAAGCAAATGGAGAGAGATTGAATTTTAGAAAGAATTAAGAGTCATTTAACTTTTTGTGAAAAGATGGACATGAAGTTGCAGAGCTAAACAGACAGTTTTTACACGGAAAGTAACAGTACCTCTGGTTTTTTTTTCAAGATCGGGTTTCTCGGACAGGGTTAAGATTAGTACAGGACTAGGCCTTAGTTATATTAGGCCATTTAAGTATTTTTTACAAGCAAACATTACAAAAAGCATTACATGTGTGCATCTTGAGACAAAACAATGGCACTGATAAATGTTCAAATATGTCAGTACAAGATGCTTTTAAATTAAACATCAAACATGTATTTAAGTCTGAGACTAGGACGTGCCCAGTCTGGGAAACCACCCCTGTAAGATACAACGCATAACAATAAAAATTGGAAGCTGGGAAGCATACTATGTAGGCATATACAGACTATTATTAATTGGGGGTGGACAAGGCTTTATTTATGGAATCTAGATATTAGTACAAATATGAATAAGGCATTAGTACTATTTTAAATGCAGTGGTTCCAATAATTTATCCCAAAATAAAAAAACATGCTTTGTGTAAATATATAGCATAAAATATAAGCAATTCATTCTTATGACTGTTATGCAAAAAATCTTACTTATTGTATTAATACATCATAATGTGTGGCATATGAATATACAGTAAGTGGTAAATATTTAATTATTTAAGCATTTGTACAGTATATCATCTGATTTACACTATTATACTATATTTACATATCCTTAACCATCCCTATGCTTTTGGATTGCATTGCTGTGTTCACTTCATTTAATTGCATAATGTGAAATACAGTAACTTGCATTGTTGCAGTGATTTACAGTGCGCATTAATTGCACCTTAAGTTACCGTGGTGCAACGTTTGCTAGCAATCTAAAAAGAAGTGATACCATTACTGTGCTAAACATTATTAAACAGAAGCAAATTTACTCTGCAAACTTATTTATGTAATGGCAAGGAAAATGTATTCTAGATATCATTAAATATGTGACCCTGGACCAGTCATAATGGTCAAATGAATAAATAAGCTTTCCATTGATGTATGGTTTGTTAGGATAGGACAATATTTGGCCGAGATACAACTATTTAAATGGACACTCCACTCCACAAGTATATGCTCATTTTCCAGCTCCCCTAGAGTTAAACATTTGATTCTTAATGCTTTGGAATCCATTCAGCTGATCTCCGGGTCTGGCGTTGGTACTTTTAGCATAGCTTAGCATAATTCATTGAATCTGATTAGACCATTAGCATCGCGCTAAAAAATAACCAAAGAGTTTCTATATTTTTCCTATTTAAAACTTTACTATTCTGTAGTTACATTGTTAACCAAGACCGATGGAAAATTAAAAGTTGCGATTTTCTAGGCAGATATGGCTATGAACTATACTCTAATTCTGGCATAATAATCAAGGACTTTGCTGATGTAACATGGCTGCAGGAGGTTTAGTGATATTACACACTGCCTGAAAATAGTCCCCTTGGTTACTTTCAATAGCAGGGGACTATTTTTGGGCACTGTGTAATATCACTCCTTGATTATTACGCCAGCATGAGAGTATAGTTTCTAGCCATATATGCATAGAAAATCGCAACTTTTAATTTTCCGTCGGTCATAGTACACAATGTAACTACAGAAGAGTCAAGCTTTAAATAGGAAAAATATCGAAACCCTTTGGTTATTTTTTAGCGCAATGCTAATGGTCTAAACAGAAATAATGGATTGTGCTAAGCTATGCTAAAAGTGCTAGCGCTAGACCCGGAGATCAACTTAATGGATTCCAAAGCATTAAAAATCAAATGTTTAACTCTAGGGGAGCTGGAAAGTGAGCATATTTTCAAAAAAAGTGGAGTGTCGTTTTAAAAGTCTGGAATCTGAGGGTGCAAATCTAAATATTGAGAAAGAGCAATAGTGGTGGTGATGGCGCACTGAATAAGACACACTTTGGTGTGAGATACTCGGGTTCGAATCCACTGTGACACACCATTGTGTCCCTGAGCAAGACGCTTAACCCTTAGTTGCTCCAGAGGCGTGCGACCTCTGCGCAATTGTAAGTCGCTTTGGATAAAAGCGTCAGCTAAATGAATAAGTAAGAAAGACGGCTTTAAAGTTCTCCAAATGAAGTCCTTAGCAACTGTATCCACTCAAAAAAAAATGTTGTGATATTTATGGTAGGAAACTTACAATAATCTTTACATTATATATTAATAATACATACCCGTGCGACTTAAGGTTTTGTGGTCCAGGGTCATATACTGTCTATATTATAAACTAATGACAGGTCCCATCATCAAAACATGCAGCAGTTTTGGCTTACTTGACCCCTCTTCAGTCACCATTCCAAGACTTTCTGCTTTATTTTGCCTTTCAAATGCATTCAAATCCAGCACACTGTCAGAGACACAGAGAAACAGTCACAATTTCTAATCACTGGAGACCGGAATGGGTATTTGGTGCACATCACACTCACCTGCAAGACTGCATTAATCCTGATAAACTTTTAAAGAATCCAGCATCTCGCTTGTCTTTCAAATAATCCAACATTTTCTAAAGAAATACGAAATATTAACATTTTTACTGAACTCGGAATTCTCTGTGAGACAAAACTGACATGCCGAACCCAGTCAAGTTCATTACCTGCTGTACAAGAACGTTGCCTCCATTCAGAATAGAAATGCCTAGTTTAAGGGTTCCAGTCACCATGGGGCCAAGTCGACCTGTTATCAAACAAAAATTCCTGCTATGCTTCATCCACAGCAATTAATAAACCATTTAAGAGTTTAGAAAGGGCAAAAATGTACCTTTACTGGCACTGATCATCTGTAGGACCATTTCAGCAGCACCTCGTGCGTGAAGTCTGGCCTGCTGGTACAAAATCTTCTGCTTCTCCATTTCCTTTTCCTGTGAGAGAGAACAAACACTGGTTCAGTAATATTGGGTTGATATTTGTGGCTGTTTTTATTAATGATACGTCTAGTAATAAAAAGCATGTTGCTACACCTGACACCTGTATAATGAAATCTAAATTTATAGCTACACTTATCTATCCAACCAGTTACTGCTACAGTTATACCTCAAAAGTTTTTTCTTTCCCCTCTTCTTCTTCCTCCTCTTCATTCTCAGCACAGCTCTGTAATGTAAAACATGAATGGTTTGCAATTCTACTCATTTGTGTTTCATCATCATACATTTAGAGTACAACATACAGTAAATGTGAGTCAATACCACACTGACCTTTGCCATCATATCAGCGTAAGCAATATACAGAGGATCCACCTCTAGGAAGCTACAACAATACAAAGACAATGAAACGGTCAGGTATGAATCTAATCAAAAACTCTATTCACTTATATGAACACATCACCTCCTTTCAGTCAGAGCATTGTGGCTGAAGTGAAGGATGAGCTGATGAAGAGGATCTGGCTGAACTTCAGCTTCTTCTTCCTCCTCTTCCTCTACCACAACTAAAGGAGTTTTCTACAAGAAGAGCCACAAACGTTATAAAACCAGCACCTCATTACAAGCTCTCTCCAAATCTGTCTTTCAAACAAACATGTCATTGCCATAATCAAAAGTCCACCTTGTACATTATCTCATGTACAAACACGCTCTGACTCACAAACCCATGCTCCCAGACATTGGGTCTCATTCACTAAGCATGTGTATGTGCAGATTTATGTGTGAAATCTGTGTACGAACATTTCAACAAACAAATCATAAATCACCGAAAGCTTTCACACTAAAATTTCTTCTAAATGATTGAAAAATGCAAGAACAACATACTAAAATTGTAATATATCACTGATATATAATACAAGGGGGACCTCAGTCACAACCGGCCGGCCGTGAGACTCGAACAGTCAACTTATAAGACCGACTCTCTTAACTATTAGGCTGCACCTGACCTGATATTTATATGTTGCTTCTATAATAAACATTATTCCTACACATATAGATATTGGTTTTAGGACTGTCAAGCTATAAAAAATTATCATGTAATTAATTACATGATGTGCCGATTAATGAATCTCTTTTTTTTCAAGTTGATCTGTGGTTTAAAGTACAGAAATTGAATTAAGTAATCAAATGTAAAATAATTCTGCATACACTGTAAAAATTAAGTGATATGAAGTTATATCAACTATGTTTTATGTTATTTTATGACTTGATTGCATGCATTAAATGTGTTAAAAAATCCCCATATCTAATTCATCTAATTAATAGCCCTAATTTGTATCTATTTTATTAGATACAAGTACACATAATGAGAGTTTCAAACATTAATCAGACACTTGTACATCTCTGGTGAAACCATATAAAATGAATACTCCACATTTTAAAAAAATTCTTATAATTTACTCACCCCATGTTATCCAAAATATTGTTGTATCGTTTAAAAGTGCATATTTTTCTTGCTGAATATGACAATAATTTTGCTAGATAAGACCCTTATGCCTTGTTGGGTGTAATTTATTCCCCTTTGAAGCTGCGTTGAAACTGTAATTTTGAACTGCATTTAAACTGTAAACTGTGAGGTCCAGTAAAGTCTATTAAATTGAGAAAAATCATGGAATGGTTTCCCTTTAAAAAACGTAATTTCTTCTCGACTGAACAAAGAAAGACATCAACAATTTGGATGACATGGGGTGAGTAAATTATCTGGATTTTTTTAAGAAAGTGTAATATTCCTATAACGGCCTTTGTTACAGCATTCCATGCTTGTTTTACCTGTACATGTTACACCTGTAAACAACCGCATACATTTCTGGCCTTCACTTGCGACAACAAAACCTCCCAAAGCTAAAAATCCTAAATGCCTTTATTACATTTCTCCCTTTATTTCAAGTTCTGCATATTGATGTGTTTTCTGCATATTACTAACCTCATTTAGAATACACCAAATTCATTAACATAAGGTTAAAGGTTGCTTTGAGAATTTCAAGGGGGTACATAAATACAAATAATGTATGGAAATTATTAGTGAATGAGACCACATTATTACCACAGCTGGGTAAAATTCAGAATTTAAGAACTGGCTCCATTTCAATTCATGAGTTGAAATTTCAATTGAATTTAAATTTTAAGTTGTAGTTAGAATGATGGGCAGAGAAATTGTAATTGAAACAAATTAATTAACAAAGAAAATGTCTTTAGTTTTCACAGCAACAATGATTTGCACTTATTGCTGGCTCCATTTAGACAACTGTTAAATGCTCTATTATTTGTAACTTGCTTAGGATTAAAGCATCTGCTAATGTTCTATTAATGGTTTCCGTATACCAAGCCTGATTCATGTTTTTGCTGATATTTACATTATAAATCACTTTAAATACCAAATTATTTGAACAAGCAAGTGTATTTTATGACAACTATTGTTTCAATAATTCAATATATGTAGTTTTTGGTGTGTTTTATGCATATTTTTAAACTCATTTAAAATACACCGAATTCAATATTTACATTATAAATCATTTTAAATACCAATGTGCCTTGTGATTATTAAAACACTCCAGGTGTATGTACAATTGCATGTTCACATTATTATTTTTATTATTTAGAAAAAATAAAACAGTCATATGAACAGCCCCAGCTCCAGATATGAGATAAAAGGTGGGCCAAGTGATATTCCAGGTGGGCCGGTCGGATTGGGGGGGTTCTTTAATGCTTTACATTTCTATAGTTTTAATATCATATATTTAAGACAATTGTTTGGGTTGTTTGATATTGTTGTGTTTTCTTCATTTTTAATATTTTTTGTACATATCTTGTAATTAACTTTAGATTTGATAAAAAGGGGCAGTTCTTTTAAAATAACTATGTACATAAAAATAACTATTTACATCAACCAAAACAAACTATAAATTTTAATTTTATCTGAAATGCTGTTGTTCTTAAGAATTCTTCTCACACTTTTGGCCAAAGGATTGGCTGTAATGGGGTGTGGGTGGGGCCAGGGTGGGCCAAGCCTCTGATTGGGTGGGCCAGGCCCACCCTGGCCTGCCACGTGGAGCCGGGCACGCTTATGAATGTCTTTGAATTTGAATCCATTTTAATTATTGGTTCCTTACACCACGTTCTAACTACATGCAACGTAACATGCGATAAAATTGATAATTTTCATGTTAATCTGAGTTTTTGTCTTAACCAGCTGGGATGGCAACATGTGACCATTCTATTTTAGAAACAACAAAATTCTGGTACTGTAATTTTTGGGTACTGTTTATGTGCATTATATGATGTTAAAAGGCGTAAGTTTAAATATAATTTTGTGTTCCCAGATTTATAGACTTACTGAAAAAAACAATGGCTTTTTCAAATGGCTCATTAAATAGAATCAAGAACATGTAAATTGTCGACTTAATGTGAACAAACAAATGTTTTTATGACAACGATTGTTTCAGTAACTCAGAACGTAGTTTTAATTGTTTAAATAGTGTAATATTTATGTAATTATACATTTTGATTATACGTATCCATTTAGTTGCTAGTGAAGTACTGACCGCGAGAGCCCGCCCACATGCTCTTCTTATTGGTTGTGTTTTTTGATTGATTTTGTTGCATTCTTGCAGTTGCAAATATATTGCATCGCGTGTACAATTCAACACTCTGTTTGCTACCTCAATTCAAGTTCATTTCAAATTCAGGAATTGACTTGGAATTTAAAACTTGTTCTCAATTTGAATCTGAATAGCACAAAATATTTTACAAACCAAGTGACAAACCAAAACAACATCACACAATTTCACAAAAAGCTTTTCTTCTCACATCTGTAATTAGTAATTTCATTCCAGTAATAATAAGACTTCAATATAGTGCTTCCTTTTCTTGCATCAAGAGGCTATATTTTTAAATAAGACATGCAGTTATTTCACACAAAGACACACTTAAATGTAATAAAAGGTCAGTGTCTCTCTGTTCAGGTCCAGTAAAGCCACTTTAAATCAACATAGCATGGATAGAAAAAGCCTATTGCATTGTGCCTTGAGCAGTAGCACAGGAACGCATTTAGTAATTTCTTTTATAGCTTGCAGTGGCTTTGGATGAAAGCCCCTGCCAAATGCATCAATGCAAATCTTAAACTAACTAAATAAAGCTTGTTTGTATCCTATACGTCCACTGGGCCTCAGCTGAGAAACACTTGTTTGAATGCTCTGAGCATGGTCACTGGGGTCTGGTGTGATGCTCCAGTATTACATACATGAGAAAATGTTTGAGGGACCAATGACCAGCTCAACATGCAAATTCACATGGAGACACGGCAATGGAAATGGCTTTGTGGCAGTGTAAGTAATCTATTTTATACTGATTGATTTTTACGATGAGAATTATTACTATTTACCATTGATAATAACAGTAGACTGTGTAAATGCCAAAATTTGAGTCCACTTATATCTAGTCGGTACTTAAAATATTTTTCGCTTTTATTTATTAAATGAAAAAATACAGTCTCTGCTGTAAATCTGAGTAATTTCGGTTCCCTCCCACTTGTTTTGCACGTTTATATACTAGCTGCTCAGCATGAAGCTACACTGAGACATGATTTTTAGATGAGGTGAACATGCAACCGACTTACACAACATACGAGACTTACGAAAGAAAGACGACACCCAAATGAAAAAGCGGACCGTCGCAGGTAACGTCCGGCCCTCTTACCACGGCTGAGGTGAAAAGGACCGCTTTTCTAGCGTGACGGCGAGGACTGAGGCTCAGCCGAAATTCATGCATGCCTTGGCTGCCCTGCCTCGGTCTGCGGCGCGTCACGCAACCGGCGGAGCTGAACACAGGCCACGATGAGTACATGAGACGGGCAGAGACGTGCTCCCGCCCTTGAGCGGGCACGGTGCTGGCCGCAGAGCATTCAGCCGCCGAGAAGGCACCAGCGGGCACACACAGCACACGGGGCAGCGCTGATGCCAGCCCGGTACTTACTGCCAGGTCCTGCACTAGCTTCTCCTCAAAAAAGTACTCTTCTGTCTCTATCCAAAGTCTCTGATAGCCATTGAGGAAGAGATTAATTGAGCGATGCCTGAGGAGTGGGGGGGAGAGGGAGGTTAAGAGGAGAGGAGGGAGAGGTAGATGAGGGAAGGAGGTGCATTTTGTGGAGTGAGAGGAAGATGTACAGTCCATGGCCTCATCTGACTGGTCACCTTAATGAAGACATTCATGAACGCACAGCTACAATCTAGATGTTTGTTGTTGCGTGAAAAGACATTTTCATTGACACTTTCCTTACAAACAAATGTTTTTGTTTTGATGACCAGATTCTAAGCATCCTAAATTTATCTTACCTGAATATATGCACACAACAGTGGTCCCAAAAGATATTTTGGACAATTGAGTCAATCCTATTCATGAATGAATTTAATAGCAATAGGTAACTACAGGGCCGGCCCTGGGCATAGGCGGAATAGGCAAATGCTAAGGGCGCCGCCGACCCCTTGGGGCGTCCGTGCGCCCAAATTATTATTTTTTTTAATATATGTATATAAACATTTAACTATAAATATTTATATATTTTATTATATAAATATTTTGCACAAGAAAACAGCAGTTAATAATGAATTATTAGTAGCATAGTATCTCGGAAGATCGTGCTTGTTAAATAGCTCTGTGGCTATACTGCACTGAAGCGGCAGTTTAAAATATAAACCCAGAATTCAGCGAACGTCAAGAACAAGAAAACGGAAACAACAATCAGACAGAGACGCGGAATTTACATAATGTTACACAGACCATGTTTAAATTTCAATGTTTCTGCACAGAAATACCAACTTGTTCACTTTGTTTGGTATTAATAAGCTGCGCATTGGAGTGCTGGCCGCGGTGCTGAAGACGCGCTCGGACGGAGTACTGGTGGCAGCACAGATTTACGTGCAACCTATTGGAAACTATTATTCGTTATTATATAATTATTATTCGTTATTTTACTTTATTACTTCCTCTTAAGAAGAGTTTTGCAATTTTATTTCAATATTTCTCTTTATATAAATACTATTTTGTACTTAAATCTATAATTTCATTATTTTACTAACCCAACTAACTCATCTGAAAAAAATATATCTCTTTACAAAAAAACTTATTTTCTTCTATTTAAAAGCTGTAATTTCGTTATTTTACTAACCCAACTAATGACTCCTCCACTTTCCAATAGATTGCACGTAGATATCTGTGTATATGTGCCATCACGCATCTTCAGCACCGCGGGGAGCAGCCAGCACTCCAATGTGCAGCTTATTAATACTAGACAAAGTTGGTATTTCTGTCCAGAAACATTGAAATTTATACATGGTCCGTGTAACGTAATTTAAATCCCGCGTCTTGGCCTTATTGTTTTTCTCTTGTTCTTGACGTTCGCTGAATTCTGGGTTTATATTTTAAACTGCCGCTCCAGTGCAATAGCCACAAAGCTATTTAACAATGAGCACAATCTCCCGAGACACTACAACATGCTACTAATAATTCATTAATAAGAGCTGTTTTCTTGTACACAATTAGCCTAAATATTTTAAGTTAAATGTACAGTGTTAAAACATGTAAAAAAGACAAGATTTTAACAATGTCAAGATCAAATGCCTGAGTAACAGGGTATTGTGTGTATGTGTTTGTGTGTGTTTCCAAAATATTTTCAAAATAAAGAAAAACAAGACAAAGCTGTGCAGTTTGTTTCTGTGTAAGTTATGAACAAAATGATTGGAACACAATTGTGATTCTGTGATTCTAAAGGGCACCAGGTGAAATCTTGCCTAGGGCAGCAAATTGGCCAGGGCCGGCCCTGGGTAACTATGTATTACATTAATCACTGTAAAAAATATTTGTTGGTTTAACTTAAAATTGTGAGTTATTTCAACCTAACAATATTAGTTAATTCCAAAAAAGTTGTTCAATTAACTTAAAATTTTAAGGCAACCATCTAACTTACTTTTTTAAGTTTAACCAACTTTCTGTTTTACAGTGAAGTGGCGTTTTTAAACAGATCAAATAGGTTGTGCTAGCTTTAGCCAGATTTACAATACAACAAAGAAACGTTCCACCAGGTATAACAACCAAAAAATGTCTTTTTTAACAACATATTTGTTGCTGCATATTTTGTATTGCTTGAAAAGTGTGTTTAGTCTATTTTTAATACATTTAATTAGAAGTAAAGCCACCAGATTATATATTTAGTTACATAATGAAAAGACATTCACACGCTTTGAAGTATGGCTTAAAGTACCAAATCCATTTTGGGGCCACTGTAGTTACAAAGGATATCAGTGGCTCTTCTAGTGAAGAACCTTTCCACTCATCCTGAAACTTTATATCACTACGGTACATAAAGTGAAGCGACCCAGCAGCAAAGGAAGGTGACCATTCAGAATAGTGGCACTACGATATGCTGGTGCTCAGCCTTTAGCTTGGAGAATGAAGGAAGGAGGAGGTTTAGTTCTCTTAGTCTCACATTACCGTTAGCATGGAGAACAGACGATCAAAGCTGGAGGTATGGTACACCTTTTCCAGCCAAACGTACCGATAGCCATTCAGGAAGTAATTATTATTTTTGTATCTGAAGTGTGTTATGGAGACAACAAAAAGGGAAAGGTTTAAGGAGCAGGAAGAAAGGAGCATGAAAAACCAGGTTGATATTCCAAAAAACACTCAGCATAATTATGTACAGTGGTGTGAAAAAGTGTCCCCTCCCGTTAAAACGTAACTGTGGTTTATCACACCTGAGTTTAGTTTCTCTAGCCACACCCAGGCCTGATTACTGCCACACCTAAAGATTTCCAAAAGAAATTCAGGAACAAAGGAGAAAGAAAGCTATGGGACTTCAGCGAACCACAGTGAAAACATGGAACAGTGGTGAACCTTTACAGGAGTGGCCAGACGACCAACATTACTCCCAGAACGAAGTGACGACTTTTCCAAGAGGTCACAAAAGACCCCACAACAACATCCAAAGAACTGCAGGCCTCAGTTAAGATCAATGTTTTTGACTCCACCATAAGAAAGAGACCTGCATGTCAGTTCCAAGATGAAAACCGCAGATGAGCAAAAAAACAAAGACTTGTCTCGCCTTGATGATCCCCAAGACTTTTGGGAAAAATCTTCTGTGGACTGACAAAAGTTGGAAGGTGTGTGTCCCATTCATCTGGTGTAAAGTAACATAGCATTTCGGAAAAAGAACATCATACCAACAGTAAAATATGGTTGTGGTAGTGTGATGGTCTGGGGCTCGCTGTGATAAATGGAACTATGAATTCTGCTGTCTACCAAAATATCCTGAAGGACAATGCCCGGCCTTCTGTTTGTGACCCCAAGCTAAAGCGAACTTGGATTCTGCAGCAGGAAAATTATCCAAAACACACCAGCAAGTCCACCTCTGAATGGCTGAAGCAAAACTAAATGAAGACTTTAGAGTGGCCTAGTCACAGGGGGCAAGCACTTTACACAGGGCCATGTGTGTTTGGATTTTGTTTTCCGTTCAAAATAAAAACTTTCATTTAATAACTGCATGTTGTGTTTACTTTTGTTATCTTTGATTAATATTTAAATTTGTTTCATGATCTGAAACATTAAAGTGTGACAAACATGCAACAAATTAAAAACCAGGAAGGGGGCCAACACTTTTTCACACCACTGTACTGGAAAGTTTTGACATTAGAGGGAACAAGGTACAGAATGCATTGGGCTGCATTTGGAAAAGTGGATTAGCTATCAAGACAGCTTTCGAATATTTGGTAAGTACAGAAAGATGTAAAGGTGTGTTGGTAAGCAGTAAATATAAAAGCTATATACTTTACATTGTACAATTGTAATGGAAACACAAAGGTCTCTAAGGACATACCTTGGTAGGTTATAAAGTGGTGCCATACGGAAACAAGCCACCACGGCACGCTTGCGTTGCTTTGACAACAGCTTTTGAAACACCATCTTCTTGTTCCTCAGAGGCTGCTCTACCTGACAGTGAAATTAATGTGGGACATGTTTTTCTCTCTCTCCAGTGTGAGGGGTGAACATTTGTAAGTACACATAGATTTAAACATGTTAAGTACTAAAGCAATAATAAAAAGCAATAATAATATAAGAGCATTAGGGAATATTTTATTTTTATTCCTTTTTACCTGTTCAAGATGATAGACAGCAGCGGAGATGGCCTGAATTCTTTCCACATTGTGCTCTGAGTCTGGAGGTCCCTCGCTCTTAATCATAACATCTTTATAGAGGTTCAGCTGCCACTGCACTGCTGGATCTGCCGACTGTGATGAGATAAGATATACTATTTGAACCAATGTCAATATCTCAACATGCATGCTAGATTATGATAGATCCAGACCTTCTCCTGGAGATGAAGGTTCTTTTTCAGGTGATCCTTGACCTCATCATCTGTGTCTTTCTGTTGAAAGGAGAAAAAGTGACTTGTTGGAGATCTTTTTCATTATGTGATTAAAGGGATAATCATCTAGAAGCCCTTATTCATATACAATGAAAGGTAATAGTGATATGAACATAGCTGTCTCTAATGTAGTTTCCATCTACTTTCCGCATTCAAAGTCTTTTATCTTACATAGAAAAGAGTCAACAGGAAGGTAAATGATAAAGTAAATGAAGCAGGATTTTTAATTCCTGGGAAAATTATCGCTTTAGAAATGTACTCACCAGACTGTAGCGGATTTTGGCAAGGGAAATGAGCTCCTGGTCTCCAGGAGTGCACATGTTCAGGCCAATGGGCAGCATCTTCTTGTGGGCTGCTACAATAAGAGACGTTTGGATGGAGTACAATTCTCCTCTTCTCCTTTTTCCTCTTCTCTCTTGGTCCTGACCTCCAGACTGGTTTAATAAAGAAATACATTGTAGTTAATATATGGCTATATAGCACTTTCATGTGTGAGGAAAGAAAAATCCAAGAAAAAACTGAAACAATTGAAAAATATAAGAAATATGGGACTTGTCAAATTGTTAAAATGGATTTACAGTATATCCTGTCTGGCATCAATGAGTAAAAGGTGAGTCTGGGTCTCATGTATAAAGGTTGGCAATTTATTTATGCAGCAATTACCTTTGACATCTTAGTCTTGCTATCTCCAGTAAGAAATGCCAGGTTGTTGATTTCATTTTGCACTACAAAATTTTGCTCTTCCCTTTTAAAGTTCTGTGAACACACACACAAAGAGATTGCTTGGTAATCTTGAATTTTTTTTTTTAGAAATTATTCTTTAACGCTATGCAGAAACCTTACATGAGATTTACACCAAAGGATGAAAATGTCTGACACCATTTTGAAAAGTTCATTTGAATCGGAGTCTGGTTCCTTTAGCCATTTGCACCTAGATTGTCAAAAGAAAATGTGATGAAAAAGACAGCTGTGGTTGGAAAACTCTTCTGTCTTATGTTTTTAACTCTGTATTTTTCTTTCCTTTCCCTAAACAAACTAAATCCAAATCATCCAAATCATTAAGGAGGTTATGCAGTAAATACCTGTTGTTGTCCACATAACGAATGAGCATGGGATAAAAGGCGTACAGATCCCTGCACAGAACAGCAAACTCATCCAGAATCTGCAGTTCGGCTTCCTGTGTATCTGCTCTGCTTTCAGCCCGAAGCAGCTCCTCCTCAGCCACTACTTTCACTGTCTTCTTCTTCAACTTCTCCAGCGTCGGGAGGAAGTGTGTCCTCAGGAGGTCTGGGCTAGCCTTGCTAATGATAGGCTGGGTGAAGACTATAAGGGGGGCAGAGTTTAAAATAATTTAGGGCATTGCATTCCCTCTGTTATCAGCAACTTACAACATCATAACAGAAAAATGCACTGACCTGCAAGTCTTTTCATCCAGGGGGCATTATCAATACCAAGGTTGTTATTTAAAATCTTGAGGATGTTGCCCAGAATGAGGCTGAGATGCTCAGATGTGACAGTCGTGCAGCAACAAACATCAATCGGGGAGTTCTCCGTGCCCTTCGCCCACCAGTATGACAGGTAGTTGCACAACATAGGTAGGATCACCTCGATGACCTGCGGCATCTCTGTGTAGCGTGCACCTGATTCGGTTATGTCATTGATGTCCTTCATCAGGCCATCCAGATGAGGCATCTCAGGACACATCTCATCCACGGTGTCTGGCATGCTCAAAACTGTAAAACGTTTTGGAGAGCAAATTAAAGTGTGTTTTTCTTTGAAAAGACTAAAGAGCCAATCAGACTCCATCTTTTAATATATACCTCACATATTGTGTTATATAGAATTCATAATGGTCCTATTTAATGTTAAATACACTCACTAGCTCTTTCTCTTGCAGTTTTGGTATTGAAGACAGACTGGGGATTGTGCATATTCAGCTGAGGTTCCAGGAAGGCCACAGGCATGGCTCCAACCAAAGTGGACAAGCATTCGCCTATTACTGGAAGTTGCCTGTAAAATGCCACCAGGGTGAACTCAGTTGAAAATTAACAGATGTGTACCGCCATAGTCAAAAAAGTTTACTTAGCAAAAAAGTTATTTACTTCTCCACATAGATGTTTTTGCCAGTGCCTAGAGAGTAGAGGGAGGTCAGGATCCGATAACAGGAGAGCTGAATGTCATCCACTGAAACACATACAACTTCAGTTATTCTAAGGAAGTAGGGCTGTCACAATGATTAAATAATCGCCTCATCTCGATTGTTTGACCTCATCGCGATGATTTCAGATTACCGCAATGATTGCACATCTCTCAAAAAAACACAAGGGGGAGCTGCAGCGCCTGTATTAACGAGACACATATCGCATCTTTTTCGAGCTCAAGTTCATTATTTTTAATGTAGGCACGCCGTATGCTCATAACAGAAGCGACACACTAGTTTTTTCCAGGCACGTCCGCATCGAGTTAAAACAAGAACCAACCAACGGTCGCATTTTCCACACGGTTTTAGCCGCAAAATGTGAACCGCCCCTTAGATGGCGCTCCTAACTGACAGTGTGTCAATGTCAAAGCTATTCAATACATTGAAAGAAAATGCATTTAAAGAAATGCTGCAAAACTTTAATAAAAAGTATGAACTGCCAGGTCAAACATACATTGGCAAAACAGCAATTCCAAATTAAGGGAAGTGAAGGATGCTATTCTTAAGAATCCATAAGGAATGGATTTTTTGCAGCCACTACAAACATGTGGTGCAGCGTTAATATGGCCTTAGTAGGATTGGCTACTATTTAAGGTCTGTTCTTGTATAGTCAGTTTTTTTATTGTTTATTTCTTCAGACACTTTATTGTGTTTATTTCTTATGATGAATTTTCATTTAATACTTACTTTTAAATATGTATTATGTGTATTAATATTTATTGCCCGGTAAATTTAAGTAATCACGATGTGTAAGAATTATTTCATGAACAAAAAACTTAAATTGAGAATTAAATGTCAAAGAATAAAACAGACAATTAATCGTCATAATCATCAAAGCCCTAAACAGGCAATTAATCGTCACAATAGTCACAATTTATTAGACAATTAACCAAATTTCATAACCGTGACAGCCCTATCCGAGGAATCATTTACAAAACAAGAATTCTGCATAATTGACAAGCAGATTTTAAATATTTAAGTGTGTTACAGACCAACAAACGTAACATTAAAAGTAAAACTGGTCAGTATATTCACTGTAATGTTTGTGCCTATATAAAATTGAGTAACACTGGATATTGTGTAAATTTTTTATAAAAGCAGTGCAAATTAGGGTTGCCAACCGTTCCGTATAATACGGAATCGTCCCGTATTTGACATAAAATTCTTGTTCCGTATTGAACTGATACGGAACGCAGTTTGTTCCGTATTTTATGAAAATTAATTCAGTGCAAATACATGACAGACACATAGCTTATATGTCAGCCATGAACGAAGACCGCGTCATTTGTATAAGAAAACCCTGACAGTGCAGTAATTTCTCCCTCTGTTTGTCTATGATCAGCGTAGCGTTTTAACATCCCCATCAGGGAATGCCCTTTTAATTGGTCGTTTCAGTCATTGTGATGTCACGTCTCATAGCAACGATGATGACAAGTGACAACAACGGGAAATGTAAAAATGATTGCATCCGAGCAGCCGGAGAAAAAGAAACGAGCACAACAATTTAGAATTGAATGGGAAAATGACTACCCGTGGCTGAAATGCGTGAGGGACAATGGATACAAGGCCAATTGTACCATATGCCGTCGCGTTTTTTCTGTTTTTCACGGCGGAGTGTGTGATATTAAGCAGCACGCATGAGGAGACTAGAGGAGCGAGAGGCTGCGGGCACAGGATGGAGCAATGTCAAGGTTCATTGTCCGTCAGTCGTCTCCAGAGGCTCATATGGTATATAATTATGTGGATTTTATATAGTTGATAAGAAAGTGATTATATTAAAAGAGATAGTACAGGTTTAGCCTAACAATCCACATATATATCTCTCTAGTGCTCTCCCTCTGTTCCTGTGTCCCGCTCCCTCCCGTCTCATAATGTGTCAATCATTTCTGATGGGTTTCTTATAAAATAATTATGGATTTAGATAGCTCAAGTTTTAAAAAGGGGTGGGGTCTTTGAAGAGGGCGTATTAATAAACTTAAATAAAACCATGGTTCATTGTTGGCAAAATGATCATGATAGCCTTTATATTTCACATCTATGTGGTTCAGTCTTATTAGGCATACTTTGCTATTCATTAAATATTTAGGCCTAAGAAGGTGTATGAAATATATTTATCTAAATGTATTAATTAGTTTGCACTATTTTCACCAGAAGTCTTTATTTAAGGGGTTATTTTTTTTCAAAATTCTCTTCCATGGGGGCATGTCACCCCCCCCCGTTCCTAATTTCCATTTCAGAAAGTTGGCAACCCTAGTGCAAATTAAACAGCTTTTTTACAGATTTGCAGTATTAAATCACAACAAAACAATGGTTCCGCCCATATATGACAAAAAACGCCTCTTTAAATGTTGAGATATGAATTCAATTAGTGCTGGGCAAAGATTAATTGCGAAAATCACTTTTATTTTGTATGCGATTAATCACAAATAATCTTTGCCCAGCACTAAACTTAATACAACCAGAATTATGACAAACATGCATAAGAGACAAACATGTGGCTCAAATTGCTTCATGAGCCGCTTATACTTACATAGCAATTCAGCTCCAAACTGATGCTGAGTGATGTGCTGGAAGAGAACGGTCAATATGGGCAGCAGAGCCACCGACGTGTAGCCAATGATCTGAGTGACGCCCTTCATCTGAGTGCGAGACTGACCCAGCTTCCCTAACTTCAGGTTCTCCAAAGTCTTTTCCAGGTCTTCTGCTGCATTCTCAAAGAAAGTCCTTACGCCAGCCTTCACCAGCTCTGAGCCAGACTTCATCACAGTCCTACAATAACACAGACAGATTTTTAAAACAGATATTCAGGTCAACTGTTGTTCATAGAGCTGAAATTTCCCAATTACCTGAAGTCCAGTGAGCGTGACAAGATGTGTAAGCAGCTCACCATGGTGGCAGAGTCACTTCCTGTGCAAGCAGACAATGTTAGAGCAGTAAGATGGGGGTGAAGCCCTATTTATACGAATCTGAATACTTTGAGAAATTCTCACCAAAAAGTGAAATCCTGTGTCTGACGAGGGCTGCAAGCTTACAGAATAGACTAAGAAGCAATAAGACAAGTTAGTATGAGACAATGGCACAAGCAGAACATCAGATTTAAAGTTACGAATCGAAATTTCTGCAACGGCAGTACCTGGTGATCATCTCCTTCTCTTTGTTGGAGGCATAGCCACTGCTGCTCAGGTTTATACTCGGGGAAGACATAAAGTACAAGCAGTGGTTCTTAAAGTATTGGTCTATGAGAGGCAGCAGAATCTGTGGTGTGAAAGATCTTTATTATTAACTATACAGCATGGTACTGTATATAAAAAATTTTTTGCCTTTACAACAAAATCCTACCTTAGCAAAGAACTTGATCTCTTGATCGTGGGGAGATTTGTCAGTTTTTCCACTGGTGGCCATAGCCTCTGCAAATGTTATGAAAAGATAGCAGAAAAATCATCAACTTGAGACTTCCTCAATATTTAACTGATCAATCATTCACCATTGTTTCAACTCACCAAGATGAGCGATAAACTCCTGCGCAGAATCAACATAGTTTAGGAGCCTTTTGAGGAACTTGTAGGCAATCCTCTTCTCCATAGAGGAGGAGTCTTGCTCCATGTCTTTCTGACCTCTGCATATGTGCAAAAAACATAATTAAAGAGATCAAAATGTTTGTCCCTGAAAGAGGGATTTGATTTATTTTGTCAATGCAGTAGTTGTTTGATAACACAAAAACATAAATGTTGTATTTGTAATATGATTTTATGTTTTACAGTATTTTGTATGTAGTTTTGTATTTGTACCTGCTGATGGCATATCCATTAACCTGAAGAAACTTGAAAAGTTCCTGGGACTTCTCTCTATCTCTGTACTTCTCTTTAGCCGTCAGTGTGTCATATGGCACTAACAGTGGATGACTTCCACCTCCTGTCAATGAAAACACACATTATGCTAATGCGCCTGATGCTGTCAGTAAAGGACTGAGCCGAAAGACATTTTCCATGAGATAAATGTCACCTTTGCTGTCAAGTTCAATTTTCTTCTTCTTCGCCCAAATGTTGTGGTAATTTTCTGCGACTGTTTCCACCATCGCCTGTTGCAATGATTCCAAAGAACAAAGAGTTTAACAGACATCATGTGAAATATTTACAGGTAGCTATAAATCATTTTACACTTGCCTGAAGTTCTCTTGATAGAATAACATTATCCAGATCCTGAGGGGCAGGCTTAAATTCTCCCTGTAAAAATGGAAGAGAGGCATCACACTGTGCTAAATAAATCTTTAAATAACTCTAAATGCAAACCTAAGGCCGCATCACATCTGTGCTGATATTTAGTACAACAGCATGATTACCAGTGTTATATTACTTTTCGACATTTGATAGATGTTACCTCGGAGGCCTTGCTCTGTTTTTCGGTTTCTCTTTGCTGGATCATGGCTTCCCCTTCTTTGGTCCTTTCAATGTTCCATCCCATTGCCAACATGCTCTTGAGAGTCTCTTTCCCAGGGTAACAATATGTTTCCCGTTCCTAGATGTAGTGATGGATTTGTAGTACTTTTTACTTATGTCCATCTACTTATGCTCTGCAGTATAATACAATTTTGCACAATTGGGCATGCCTGAATTTAAAGAGAAATCTACCCACATACTTTGGAATAAATTGATAAAAAAAATTCTCATTTTACAGAAAACTTTGTACTCCATAACTTATATATTTCATATATGTGAAGAATATGGTTCCAAAAAGCGATAAACACCATTTAAAAACAAAAAATTAGTTACCACCAAAATCAGTCAATTAAAATGTTTTACGCAAAATCCAAAATCCACCGTGTTATTCTGTCAATTTTTTTCCCTTTTTTCCAAACCGCAACAAATGCCATAGTTTTTTTTTTTTACTTGTCATGGATGTATTGCATTTTGCAGAAAAAAAAGTTTTTATAATAAATCTTTGAAAATCAAATTATGGATTTTAATTTGTAATGTTATTATTACCAAAAATGCTATTTGAAAGTTTGTAAAAGAAAACACGTTTAGGCTAAATTGCTTTTTGGGACCAAACTCATCATTATATATATATATTTTTTTTTATGTTATTATAACCAAAAATGCTATATATATATTTAATTTTTTTTCTTCTTTTTTGATGAAGGTTTGTCATATGTTTAAAAAAACATTCCTCAAAATTATACTTTTTATGTTTTTATGTGACTGAATGTGTATGAAAGTGGGTACCTTTTCACTTAGTTCCTTGTACGGTTTTAAATATGGGTGAGTTTTAGCTTTGTCATCTATTTTATCTCCTACAGTCCAGCCAAGAGCAATCTATTGCCACACAAGATAAAACAAGAAGTTACACAAAGTCTCTCTCAACAGATGAGCTGAGAATGTTGAACTCTAGTACCACTTAATAAGATTAGTGAGAGGAGTTTTAAAATCTTCCAACCTTCTCAGATGACCATTTCTCATGGGAATGCTCGGCATACTTGTTGGCAATATAATCTAACTTTTCAGGCAGGGAAATGCTGACAAAAAACACCACAATATACCATGAGGTTCAGTTGAAATGGTCAGTAGAAGAATACTAGTCTGATGGCTAGTGTTTTTAATGATACTTACTTAGCAGTGTTAATTGGCCGGGGGTCAAAGTTGCCTTGGCCATCCACAGAGGCTTGTTTAACCAATGTAGATCCTGGACTGGAATCCACATAGTCAGGTGGAATGGCACCGGATATGGCACTCAAACACGGCAATGCCATTTTAAAAAGATCAGCATCATATTTCTGCAAAACACACAATAGAATCAAAAAGAGAAAGAATTTTTGGGACCAGTGCAATGTACCTTTAACACTTTAAAAATGGATTATGACAACATTATGCACCAATAACAATGCTTGGGCTTGGGAAGGTTAAATACATTTAATGTGTGCTGTAGTATGTTATAATCTCTGTTGTACCTTCTGAGAGAGAGAATCAAAAAGTCCCCAGAAGAGTTTCTTGGTAAGGTGAAGCTCCTCCTCTGATGCCATACCAGAGCTGCCCAGGCCTGTTGGCAGACAGTAGTACTTCCAATTCTGCTCGTAGTGATTGGTCAAAAGCTGCAAGAATAAACAAACATCGTTTTGGAAATACATAAAAACTGAGAATATATTCCTGCTATCTCAGATTTCACAGTTATATTTCAAAGGTGCTTGGCCTGCCAAGCCATCTGCTGATTGACCCACTCTGTGACAGAGTGATTATGATGGGTGAGACAGCTGCCAGCAGAGAGACAGGGTGCTGAATTGTATTACATTTATGTTACTTGCTTAGATGTTCCTGCTGTACCAAAGCATCATGGGTAGGCAGATCTCTGGGGACTGATGTTGAAAATTGCATCAGATAATGCATAAGCCAGCTGTTGTGTAATTGTGTGTGTGTGTGCATGTTTGTGTAAAGCAGGCAAACAATGGGAACAGTGTGTATAAATTATAAATATACTTGATGATTATAATTCAGTGTATGTTATGTTTTGCATAAAGGAGAAGGATAATGTTGCCAACTGAATAGTATGTGCAAAACAAACACACAAAAAAATCACATTTGCTTTATTTTTTTGGTCATGGCATAATAAATGTGTATTAATTTAACTGCGTACAGTGTACTTTAGAAAAATGAAATGTGCATTGCTTCTCTTTACTGGCACTGAAAATATCTATAAATGATGATAGACACCTTTTCAGTGAACTCACTTTAATAGGCATCTTGCAGTACTCTGAAAGCTGTGGAACATCAAACACCAGACGACGCAAAAGTTGTTGCAGCATTGATGGTCGAAGATGCCTACAGAAAATGCAAATGACTATATCAGCATGAAACTATATGGATTTTCACCAATCCCAATCTCTTGTATGAGGGTTTTTAAAAGGTGGTCATGGTAGGTTCTTACTTGCAGATGGCCAGCAAACATTCCTCAATAGAATCTCTCTGGGCCTTGGTGAGCGATCGGCCCTTAGATAGACGATAGATGGTATGCAGCGTAGAGTCAATGAGAGTTGCATAATGCTCTGTGTGAGCGAACAGATGAGCACAGCGTGTCAGTAGAGGAAGCACGGCTGAGCCTATGTACCTATTCATGGCCAGCGCCGTCTCTGTGGTTCTGAGCACATCCTGGTGGACATAAAAACAGGAGGACTAAACATAAATTCACCATGTTCACATTTAACAATAAACAGAACAGATGTAAATATATTAAAATTGATGATATGTAAGATATTATAATATAATTATTGATGATCATCAATCAGGCATGTGATTGGCTAAGGACAAAAAAGCAGGAAAATATATTAAGACCCCCCCACACACACACGCCAATCAAACTGGTGGCGGATCTATACGGATAGTAAAGTAGGACCCATAACAACTTATTTGAACAAAAAAAAAACACATTTTAATTCATTTTACAGCTAGATGTGCAACATGCTACTTTTTTGTACAGTATGACACATAACAACTTATTTGGTGGATGTGTAACAGTGGGAATCAAAAGCAAGTGTCTTGTCCACTGCTCCATCACCACCTCTCTCTATATCAACAACCATGATAAAAAAGTATGTTTTAACTTATTTTTGTTTTGCATTTTTACCCAACTTTAACAGCTAAATGTGCAACATGCAAATGTTCATGTCAAAAGAAGGCCTATTTTGCCGACATCCAAATAAAATGTAGGCAATGGCTTATAAAGAACTAAAGGCATGGCTACTTTTAATTTTATACTTTAAATAAATTTCCAAGCCTGTACTTTGATACTTTTACTTGAGTAAAGAAGTTAAATCAGTACTTCTATTTTTACCAGAGTATTATTTTAATACAAATATCTGTAAAATGTGCTACACAGGACCATTAGTTATAATAAAGTGTCTTAAAGGTCTCTTTTTCTAATTTTAGACCCCTGTAGATGAGTAACTTTGTTAGCTGTTAAACATGAACAATAGAAGGTTGACACTAATAAATAGAAGTAATTGTACAAAAAAGTGCAGGTGCTATTTATTTTAATCAAACTGGCAACCTTAAAACTTTAAACACACGAAACCTTTGAAACAAACGATGATACAGAGGCCGTTTCTCAATCCTAAGTCTGCAGCCTTCCGGAGGTCGCATTTCTAAGCTGCATACGTCATCAAGACTCATCAAGAGTCACAATATTAACAATAATGAAGTTTACTATTATTCTTGGTTAATCGTAAATTGTTGTAATATGTTTATCAGGGCTTGACATTAACTTTTTGAGGAACTTGTCCTTTGGACAAGTAAATTTGTGTTTCACTTGTCCATGCACAAAAGTCACTTGTCCGGGTAAAGATTTATAATATTATGTATTTTTTGTGTTTTGCTAATCAGTGGCAGAGCAAGGGATTTTTCATAGGGGTGGCCAGGCAGGGGCCAGCAGTTACTCTGGGGTGGCATATAAAATCTCTATCATCCAACCTTAAAATACTTTTAAGTATTATAGTGTGTTAATCAGAATAATGTATAACATACAATTGCTACAATAATTTAATTTTTATTAAAATGAATTGAGATTAACATACAATTTATAGTCATAATTCAACCTCCATGTTTTTTAAACTATTTAATCAAATAAAACTTTTGAAATTTACTTTAAAACCAGAATTTATATCTCCCATTGCTGAAAAAACTATAGAGACCAGAAAATCATGTGAATTTTGAAGGCTACTTTAATGTATTTTACTAAGATTCATTTGGCTGCTTCTTGCTACTCTTTCTGAAGAAGGATGCTATATCTGCTGCCTTTCTCTTCATTTTTCCCTCATTTCAATGATTGTCTGGCATTAAAACACTAAAGCAAAACATTAAAACATTACCATGTTTTTAAAAACTTATTAGGGTAAATGTATCTAGATTATCTGTTATATATAAAATCAATCTTAATCCTAGCATTTACGCTGTAATGTCTGTGTGGGATTTTTTAATGTACAGTGACGAACTCTGTCAGATTCAAATCGGCTGTCACGCGGCGCAAACACACGACGCGCTGAAAGAGAGATTCTCATTATAAAACAGATTCTTAAACAAGATTTTAAGCCATTTATGTGTTTTTACCGAACTTTAGAAGAGAAATTTATATTCACGCCGGAGCCTGAAGAAACATCACTCTAGACTCCACTCCGTCCCGCGACTCCCGCCCATCCGTGTTCGTCGATCAGGTTTCATGCACGAATGTAATGCTCAGTTAGGTTATGCTGCGTTCCAGAGCCCATCCAAACCAGTGGGACGTGGGACTTATCCTTCCTGAAGTGTCCTAGCTCCTACTTCAAAGCGTTCCAGGCATTTGAAGTGGAACGTAAACAGAAAACATGGACGACCGACCGATCTTCTTAAGGCTCGTAAAGACTACATGACTTTTAAACGTCAGTCTGAACTGTGCAGTTCACACTACAGTAAAACATCAAGTTAAACATCTTTACAAAGTGTTCTGGGGCCATTATATAAAAGCGCTGCATGTCGCTAAGTAACTTGGTATACTTTTACCGTATTTTCATGCTAACAGATAATAACGACATAATTTCACGCCATAATATTAAAAAAACAAGTTGTGTTAAAATTACAGTGTCTAAAACAACCCTACAAGCAGAGAAGTACAATTTGTAGTCTATTCCTTGAAGATTTCCTCTGACGACGACGCGATTTATGGGCGCCGCCATTGTCCTCCGACTTCATTTTCTGAAGTTGGGGTAGGTCAAACTCCCCCGAGTTCGCCGGTAGGAGGTTCCACTTCGACAGGCATTCCAGTGCACTTTTCCTAGTTGGAGGTAGGATAAGTCCCACGTCCCACTGGTTTGGATGGGCTCTGGAACGCAGCATTAAACCAGGCTCGATGAGGTAACTTATTTCCTTGCCTTTTTTCGGAACCAATATTGTTGCATCGTCCCTCTCTCAGTCGCCACCAAGATTTTCTGCAATGGCGCTCGTTTTTCCTCTCATTTCTGTGAAAATTGCTGCTCCAAATCCACCAAGTAAACCGACGTGTATATGTTTGCCGCTCTGTTTCGCGTCACGCGAGTGACAGCCAAACGTCGCAAATGAGGAGAAGAGAGGAGAGAAACGATCGGGTCTGATTGGTGAATCCGCCATTTGCGAACGGTCAGAAACACGTCCTTGTTGATACTTGGAAAGGAAGGAAAATGCATCTCTTTGTCATCTGCCACCGGTGTGGCCCTGTTGCGCGGGGACGGCGATTGTGGTTCAGTCCCGGGTTACCATGGCGACGGCTGTGAGATACCCCCCTCCCCCCTTATTTTTTTTTTACATATCTGCATGATTCACGTAGGTCACATTTTCAGGTCGGAAAATCCGGAATTCCGGATTAATCCGGAAAAATCACATCCCTGATCAATGTTTTTAATTAAAAACCTTTTTGCCCTGTGCTTATATTACAACAAATGCCTTAGGACAAAAAGTTGTATTAAGTAATGCATGAGATAAGAAATGCAATACTCTCAAATATCAAAACAAGGCATGATAAATTTATGACCGTGATTTCTTTTCTGCTCTGCAGAGCTCCCTACCGTGTCCATGGAGGCTGATGCTCGAAGGTCTGGCAGGAAGCCCACCTCCAACAAGTGTAGCAAGAAGCTTTGGTCATCAATACCATAGACGCGGTCCAGGAAAAGCACCATGGGTGCCTTGTGCTCCGGACAGAAGCTAGCATTCATGTCCGGCTCCGTTACACTGCCATCTAAGCAGATAAATGAGTAAAAAAAGACATTAAAACTAATGACTACAGAACAAGAAGCGTGCTGTAAGATAAAGATGACAATTGAACTGGTAATAGCACTCATTAATCATTGGAACATTGTAATGGGTTTCGAGAAATGATTACTTAAAGTGCGTTTTGCAGGTAAAATTTTTCCACGAATTTGGGCAATTTGCTTGTTGATAATAAACATTTAAATTGTTATCCATTGTATTTTATGTTGTTGGTTATCATAAAACGGAATAAAAAACGAAAAAGTACAGCGGTTTGCAAGGATTCTCCTTTCCCCCTCAACGCACTGCATGACGTCACGTTGGGGAAAGAATTTGCCTTAAGAGCATTGAGAGTGACTAGAGAGATGAGTAAAGTACAATATTCAGATTATATCAATGCAAATTATAGATAAATACATAGATATAGATAGACTAGATAGATAGACTAGATAGACAGAACGACAGATAGATAGATAGACAGACAGACAGATAGATAGATAGACAGACAGACAGACAGATAGATGGGCTAGTATAGAGAGATAGGCAGAAAGCCAGATAGCCTTAGCATAACTTCGTGTAGAAAGTAAACAAACAATTAACATACTCGTGCATGCTGGTTTGAGGGGGACCATAATCCTGCTGAAATGGGTGTATGCGATCTTCAGCACAAACGAATTCAGGCAGCATGACTCAAATCCTGGAAGCTGAGTGAGGCGTCACGTCGTCACATCTGGTCGCGAGGTAAGAGCCTCGAACACCGATCAAAACGCACACATTTCCCTACAGCCAGTAGCGGAGTTTCAGTCGGGAGAGTCGGGACTTTCCCGGTTGGCCGGTCTGATAATAGTTATACATTGGGAGTTATATTAGCAACACCGTCTGTCGGTCTGATGTGCGGCCGGTTCCCGCAGCCCGCTGGTCAAACTATGCAGCCTCTCTGCTCAACAAATTAGTGATGTTACGTTCGTGAACGAATCGTTCTTTTTGAACGAATCTTTTATGTGAACGAATCGTTCTCGTTCACGCCATCCATTGACTCATATTTCTCGTTCACTGAAATTTCCCTCCCTTCTTGAGGAGCACGGACAAATGATGCGCGGCTTTCTTTCCGCCTTCAAAGAGTGACAAAACTACGAGCCAATGGCAATCGAGTATAAGCTGTGGCCGAGCATATGATTGGCTCAACGTACTGAATGAATACGCCCTTCACTGACCGAGCCGCTGTTTTGAGTCTGAACGAACGAGAGAGAGATAGAGAGATCGCGTTCTTAAACAAACTGAATGACTGGTACAGGTTACAACCTAATGAATGAGAGAGATCGTATAGATAGCGAGTGCAACGTAAACAATCTTGTGAAAGAATCATGTGGTTTTATTTTAATAAAGTTATAGTAACCATGTTTAGGCGGACTATTTAACTTAATACAAATGATAAGCAAGGTAATTACTGTTGAAAAAATTGGTATTTCTGTTTAATATAGTTTTATATGTCTATATAGTTTAATCCACCCTTTCACCGAACTTAAATCAGTCATCTGCGTCTGAACGAAGTCTTGAACGACATGACCGAAATTATATGATTCGTGAACGAGGATCTGATGACTGACTGAACCAGAGGAGGCATGCACGGGAGTCTTTATTTACAACAAATCCAGATTAGATGTACTATGAATGTACGTGTGTCTTAATATATTCGGTAACTTGATAAAATTATGCTTAGTATTTCACAATTTGAGCTTTATTAAAAACTAATGAGTTTTTGCAAAAAGTCATTCATTGTCTTATAACACATAATGACACACATCTTCGCCACCTATTGGCGTATTTTTGTAAAATTAAGAAATGGTCACTGAACGAATCAGTGAACGAGTCTGAACGAATCATTTTGGTGAACGAACTGAAAATGAACGAGTCACCTAAATGAACGAAAATTTCCATCACTACAACAAATATAAAAGTGCTCAACCCGTTCGGCCGGTCCAATCATGTCCAGGATTTATAAAAATACGGGGATCAGTGATTGGTTTCTAGCCTGTCATCCTTTGATGTAAAAAGCCGCCGAACGCCTGTTTATTGCAGTATGCGGTTGGATTCAAGCCCGCTGCAGCTGCTGACCGCTGCTTCTGTGTAAAATGATCGTGTGATTCGTTATGATCGCATAAACAATATAACAAAACTTCCTTTTATTTCACATAAAAATATATTTTAGATATTATATGATAGACTAGTAAGTGTGGATTAAGGATGTTTAAAACTCTCTAGCCTGGTGGTCAGGACATGAATGGATTGAATCAGCAGATTTGCAAAGTTTTATTTATCTCCACATATATCATAAATAATAATTAGCAGGTAAAGTAACTTTGCAGTATACCACATTATATATTTCCTATTATGTATATATGATTTCCATATTATAAACGTAAGTATTAATAAAACGGCAATAAATGTCTCATCTATTTCTATGGCTCTGGCTGAGGCTTTCATCTACTTCTACCCAACGTGACGTCATCGCCGAATTGCTTAAAAAAAACGTTAATACCAAAAACATTAAAAAAAAAGGGTCTTTAAGACCTTTTTTGAGACATTTTAAAAATGATATACATATCTTGAGTGATTTATGTACCCATTAATCAACAGTGGTGGTTAACCTGCAACACGCCCTTTAAGTTTAATTTATGCAATGGGCAAACTTGTTTAACCTTTCGGCTTGATGAACAAATGAACGTGCATTGAAATAAAGTTAGTTTAGTTTTAAAATTAGTCAAAATTTGTTATCATTCAACGCACTGTGACCAGACATATTTTAGGTCAAAATTTTAGAAATTTGCATTAACCTAAGTATCACCAAAACAACTTTAACCAAACAAAATGGTCAGTGAATTTTTATTGTCAAGACTCCCTGAGGAAGTATAAATTAGCCCTTAAATCCTACAAACCTTTATTCACGACAGGCATTTTGAGTGGAATACTGATGATTCCAACCAGATCTTTAGTGGGCACCAAAGAACGCAGAATGGCACGGATACGCAATGCTTCACCTTTGCCTTTGTTTATTAGCTGTAAAAAAAAAAAGAAATATTTTAGTAATTAAAGTAAATTTCTTATGATCATACACAGACAATACAACAACATTAGCCTGTTGAAAAGACCATCTAAAAAATGTACTGCATGATTTTCAGGTTTAACTGGTGGATTGTCTCTTATAATAATACATTTATTTTATTTATTTATTTCACCAGCAAAACTGATGAAGCAATAGCAAATGATGAAGCTGGTCAACCATCATCAGGGCAAACTAAAAATTTTGCTGGGTTAGCTAGTTAAAGGGACACTCCACTTTTTTAAAAATAGGTTCATTTTCCAGCTCCCCTAGAGTTAAACATTTGATTTTTATTGTTTTGGAATCCATTCAGATGATCCCCGGGTCTGGCGCTACCACTTTTAGCATAGCTTAGCTTAATCCATTGAATCTGATTAGACCATTAGCATCGCGCTCAAAAATAACCAAAGAGTTTCAATATTTTTCCTATTTAAAGCTAGACTCTTCTGTAGTTACATCATGTACTAAGACAGACAGAAACTTAAAAGTTAAAAGTCTATATGGCTAGGAACTATATTCCCATTCTGGCGTAATAATCAAGGACTTTGCCGTCGTACCATGATTGCCGGAGGCGCAATGATATTACGCAGTGCCCGAAAATAGTCCCCTTGGTAACTTTCAATAGCAGACTATTTTCGGGCACTGCTGAAAATCATTGCGGAGTGTCCCTTTAAGAATCCTGCTGGTGACACCAGCACACCAGAAAGTTTGAGGACCAGCACAATATACACTTCCAGTTTTGCTCCAGGAAGTAGTACATTTATCTTCAGCTTGGTCACAGACTTCGCACAATGATAAAATCGAACAGTAAAAATAGCACTCACATGCATCTCAGGTGCACAGCGTCCCAAAAGATCAATGAGAGCCGAGTAGAAAGACATAATAGAGTTGCCCATATGAGCGACCTCCTCCTCTTCTTCATCCTGTCCTACCCTGTCAAACAAAACAAACAGCAGAACTGCTTTTTTAAATCACTCATTCACGAGGTCAAAGCACAGCGTGAAAAGACATTTCAGACAAAAACTAAATAAAATGTAGGATGCTTGGCTAAGGACCAAAATAATCTATAATAAATATAGTCTTACGTGGGTGTAACCCCCTCAGGTAAGTTGGGTAGGTCTAAAGCTGGATCTTCGGAAATCTTAATGGCCTCCTTCATGGCAGCTAGCAAACCTTGTCCTCCCTCTCCTCTAAGAGCAGGTCCAAAGCACTCCGGGCGCCTGATCAAAAGCTTTACAACTACATTAGCGTTCTCCTCAACACTTTCACCTGAGAAGGGCAGATCACACACAAACAGGAACAAAAGTTCACATCTGAAGTCTGAAAAATTGCAGACGGAGTTGCCCTCCGTCAACCAAGATAAAAGAAAATAAGTAATCAAAAACAGTTATTACTGGAAAATGTTTTAAGTTCACATTTTATTTGTCATGTACATAACCATAACCAGTATGTTATACAGTAGCGTATATAGTGAAATACTTATGCAATGCAATTATATACATATTAAAAGTAAGAAACTCCGAAAATCTTAAAAGGACAGTTCACCCAAAAATTTAAAGTCTGTCATCATCTACTCACTCTCGTGTGGTTACAAAACTGTATATATTTTTTGTTCTGATGAACACAAAGAAAGATTTTGAGGAATGTTTAATCAGAGGCCCCATTGACTCCTATACTAGGCAGTATAATACTATGGAAGTCAATGAGGCCTCTGATGGGTTTGGTTACAAACATTTCTCAAAATATCTTCTTTCGTGATCATCACAACGAAAAAAATATATACAGGTTTGTAACAACGTGAGAGTTAGTAAATAATGACAGAATTTTCATTTTTGGGTGAACTATTCCTTTAAGATGTGTTCGCTTTCACCAACCATTCACAAAGACAGCAAAGCGGAGAAAAGACAAATAGCGTTCTCCCTCTATTGGGTTCCATCCAATGTCTGGGTATCCTTTTGCTATGAGCATTGGGCAATTCTGTAACCCACAGCCAGCCAGATATGTCACCACCTGAAAAGAGAGTGTTTGATATATAATTTTACAGTAATGTTGATTAGCATAGTTATGGTCTTCTTACTCCAGGTGTTTTGTTTCAAAGGAAACTTTCTTGTCATCATAGTAGTTAAAACATAAAACATTATTATAGTTGATATAAACATAAAACATTACCTTCTCAAGATCAGGTTCCTCTAGTGCCAGTGCCAGGCTGTTGTTGTCCATCACAGAGGCAGCAGCCACGTCCAGTGGTGTGGAACCTCTCATAGCTGGGCAGGCTGGGAAAAATAAGATTACTTAGATAATGCCTAGGAGAGATGCTCAGTCGCCATCAGATGGCAGTCTTTCCTCAGACACTGAAAGAATAACATTGTGCAGGTTTTTTTAAAGGGATAGTTCACCCAAAAATGACATTTCGGTCATCATTTACTCACCCATATGTTGTGGTTGAGTTTCATTATTCTGTTTAACACAAAAGAAGATATTTTGAACAGTGATAGTCAACACACAGTTGATGGTACCTATTGAATTCCATAGTAGGAAAAACAAATACTATGGGGAAAGACAATGGCTACCAACAACTGTGATTACCATCATTTATCAAAATATATGTTTTTGTGTTCAATAAATTAAAGAAATAGATTCAGGTTTACCAAAACCCTTATGGTAATTTCACTTACTCAAAAGTGAAAATTCTGTCATCATTGAGTGCGTTTACATGCACAGAATAAGCGGATAACTATCAAAAATCTGCTTATTATAGAAAACTGTTTTCATGCGTTTACATGTAAATCAATAAACCGGCTATTCAGACAACTGCGTTTATAAATGATGGTTAGCACACAGCTGATTGTAACCATTGACTTCCATAGTAGGAAAAACAAATACAATGAATTCAAAGGGTACCGTCAACTGTGTGCTTACCATAATTTATCAAAACATCTTCTTTATCATTTATCACAATACAATAATATTTTTTTCCTACTATGGAAGTCAATGGTAACGGCAGCTGTGTGCTTAGCATCATTTATCAAAATATCTTATTTTGTGTTCATCAAAATAAAAATAACAGATTAATTCAGGTTTAAAACAACATGAGGGTGAGTAGATGATGACAGAATTTTTATTTTTGGGTGAACTATCCCTTTAAGGCTATCAGAATATGTTTATCAAGAAAAACAAAAACATCTGTATGTTTTAGGAACAGTGTTGGGTGTAACTAGTTACTTAGTAATTAGTTACTGGTATTTAATTACTTTTTCCCTTAAAAAAGTAAAGATAGGAATTACTCTTATTTTTCTTGTAATCTAATTACAGTTACTTCTGATGTAACTAAATACTGTGTATGGACTGTAAAACTATTATGTATACTATAATACAATAGTGGATTTAACATGGTTTTCGTTTACAATTCTCACTATAAACTAGTTGATTATTAGCATTAATACTTAAATAGCCAATATTAAGGCCTGATTATGCAAAACCTTATTCTACATCCTTAACCCTCCCCATTTCTACCAATACTCAAAATTAACAACTTCTTTAGTATTAATAAGCAGTATTTGGTGTATATTGAGGCAAAATTAGTTAAAGGATTATTCCGGTATTTAACACTTTGAGTCTCATTTCTGGTTTGTTTTGGATGAACTACAGTGATGGACACTGAAATTTTGATAATGGGTCGTGTCTTGACTTTTTGACTCGTTTAGAAGTGTGTCTTTTCTGCTTCAGAATGGAAGTCAATGACCATGCACAAACATGTCATTAAAACAACACTTAACATTCATTTTCAAAACTGTACTACTCACCGAGTGGTTTGTGGTGTTCTTTGATGATTAAAAACAAATACATTGGCGCAATGTATGATTTCAATCCATGTTATTTGCTATAGTGGGACTATTTTTTCAAATACCTCACAACCGCGTATATACTTCCGCTCTATATTTGAGTCTAAAGCGTTAGCACACTCCCGACCACTTGATGGCGACAACAACCACTTTGCCATACAAGTACGCTCGGTGTCTAGCGTATAGACAGTCACAATTGAGCTCAACTTCAGACGTAAGGCTGGTCACTGAGCCATCAAATATGGGAAACATTTATTCAAACCGAGCGAAAAAACTACAACCACATGTAAACAGACCCCTTTTCCGTTTCCAGCTTATATTTCAGCGAGCAATGGGTCTTCCAAGAGAAGTCAATGGAATTTTACAAAATGCCAAATAAAACACGGCAGAAACTGTATTTCGCTACACAACTTGTTTTTAATCATCAACGAACACCACGAACCACTCGGTGAGTAGTACAGTTTTGAAAATGAACGTTAAGTGTTGTTTTAATGACATGTTTGTGCATGGTCATTGACTTCCATTCTGAAGCAGACGCTTCTAAACGAGTCAAAAAGTCAAGACACGACCCATTGTCAAAATTTCAGTGTCCATCACTGTAGTTCATCCAAAACAAACCAGAAATAAGACTCAAAGTGTTAAATACCGGAATCATCCTTTAATAGTTAATTAATAGAAAGAATTGGACCCTAAAGTAGGACCAGAATAATTGATGTACTTTTATTTATTATTTCTTCAAGTACTTTCAAGCCTATCCTTGTATCATGTATCATCATTGTATCATGTACTACTAGGATTTAGAAAGTAATTAGTAATAAGTAATTAAATACTTTTTGGAGAGAGTAATTTGTAAAGTAATCTACTTACATGATTGAAGAATTTTTGAGTAACACTGTGTAGGAATTATCTTAGACTTTTATAAAAATTATTTTAAATTTGTAAAATCGTATAAACACTTAAATAGACTGTATGTACTATATGTGCCATATAAACAGTAGCGAAATTTTTGCATATTTTATTGTATTCAGTAAAGATACTGTACACCACCCAGTCTGGGAGCTTGTATTAATGAAATAAAAAATGTGAATTCTTACATACAGCTAGTAAAACCTACAGCTATTTAAATGATATATAAATTAAGATTTCTTAATGTAAAACTCCACAGCTGTAAAATTGCTGCTTCAAACTAAGACACCAAGACCCGAGAGACGCTTTGGTTCACAGAATGATCTTTATCTGATTTGTTCTTGCTTTAAGGTTGATAAGAACTATTAGGCAATAAGCAGGCTCTCTGCTGCTCATTAATGTGCTGTTATAGAAAGTGACTCTTGCAGTGTCAGGAGCTCCTGGCTGCAAGAGCTATTATTCACAGTCAAAACGTCTCCTTGTGAATCAGCTCTGCCTGACCTGCATTCCTGAAGAACACTGTGTACGTGTATGTGTTTGGTTACCCAGCCCCACGCTGCTGTTTTCAAGGAGGTAGCTCAGGTGGTCAAACATGGCCTTCTGATTCTGACGGCTGATGCGACAGAAGTAGCAGAGGAAACGGCAACAGCTGGCCACCATTTTGGGGAAGGCAATCTCCTGAGATTTAAAAACAGCATTCATTTCACCTCTCTGCGCAGATGGTAGATCATTTCCTTCACACTCTTAATGAATCTTTTTGCCTATGTGTCCTGCACGGTGACTAAATGTATGCACGTCATGTAACACACTTAAGACATCAAAACACCACACCAGACTGCTAATCCAGACTGAAATCTAAGATGCTAGGCTCCACCACAAATACAAGCAAATATGTTTTGTACTTCATTTGAAGAGGACAAATGACTTGGGAGTATCATAATAAATATCTGGAACCTCAACATGAGACCTCTGTAATAAGGCTGCCAAGCAGAAATGAGAGACTCTGTGGTGTACCCTGGGATACCCCCTCCACCCCACCCTTTATACAGATACTTCATGTTTGGCATACTCAGTGGTATTAATTCATAGCCCAGACTCCTTACAAACCCCAAAAAGGACTGGCATGAGAAGCAACACCTCTTCTTGTCTTAGCTTTGGCCTTTTTGCCACCCCTGAGGCAAGGTTTAAGCTGTTGTGCGTGGGCAGCCTCACACTAAATCTAAATCACAGAAAGCACTGCAGAGTTTAAATTCGTGTTTTTTACAAATCTGACATCCCTATCACAAATTTTTGTAATCATTTTTGGCTAATTTGGCTAATAGTTTAGTACCCGCCGTTCCAATTAATACATTTCGGCAGGAAATGCAGGGGACCTGGAGTAATGTACTGCTGGTGCTGTAGTGATACCACCATTCCAGTGCAAATATCCGGTTTCCTTTAAAGCGATTTGGTTAAGAGGATTTGAATGCTCAGATGTCCAAGTGAGTCATGGTCATGATATTTGCTGCGGATTGGTTGTGGATCTTTAAACTAGAGTTAAATAGTGAAATAAGAAGAGTTTATCCTGAAGAAAGACATACCTTATTCTTGTCTCCTCCCAGTACATTGACCATGACCTCCATTACTGTCTCATGCATGCCAAGAACACGCATCAGATTTGGATGCTGGTAAAACACTTTGTTGTTCATGATGTCCCTGGGTGACAGAGTGGGAGTGAATGAGTAACACTTTACAGGATGTGAAATGCAATTGGATAAAAACTGAAGGCAATATATTTAAAAATGCTTAACACAACATTGCTGGTTACAAGCATATGTTGAGTTTTGGAAGCTAGTGGCCTGACCATTTGTCTTCTTGAGTAATTTAACCAGCAAGACTTCCAGATTCACAAAAAGGGTCATGCTTCATCAGCACCAAACAAGACCTAACCAGCATAAACCTAAACCCAAAGCCTACAGTTGACCATCATGGAAATTCATTTTTTGACAGAAGGATGTCATGAGAGACACCACCTTACCCCAAGCCGTCAATCATGAGTTGGCCTTCCTCTTCCCCCATGCGGACGCTGAGCAGTGATCGAATCTGGCCCAGTGAGGCTAGAAGGTTAATCGCGTCCCCTACAGACTTGGCACTGATGGTGTAGCTCTTCCTCAAAGCCCTGAGCAGTTCACCAATTCCATCATACTGCCTTCTTAAAAGACTGAACATGCTGCGAACTAGTGCCGGGTCTTGGATTTTGCATTCTTGTGCCCAGCTGACCATAGTCTGTGATATCAGCTCTTTCAGATTGGCTGGAGACAGGAAAGATAGTGTAATATTTTACCAGCAATTTAACAGACCAGCATTGTTTGTTCAATTCAAGGCGGAGATCATTACCAAATGATAAATTCAACACATCTTACATGGAGACATATATAAAAGCTACACTTTAGCCTGTGCTCGGTACTGTATGTTAAAACCATTAGAGTGTATGTAGTTACGCCTATTAATATTTTCTATTCACATTTTGCTACTGCATGCGGTTCTCAGAATAGATGTTCTAATCACATACTCTCATTAAGAAAGAGCACCATACTGACATTTTATCCAGCATCTGCAAATTACAGTACATTCATTTTAATGTGCCTACCCATCTCCATGGCACCTTACATAGCTATTACCCTTACAAAACCATTTGCAATGTGTCTTGGATCTATTTAATTTTAAAACAAACACAGATATGCAGTAAAAAATAGTTTTAGTGATCAGATGTGGTGATGCAACCTGTTCTGATGACAAGTAATGAATAAATATCTACATTTAGGTCATGATGAAATGCATTGAATCGTGTTGTTAAGCACCAAGTTTGGCTTATACTGTTTATGCGGCTTTGAAGTCTAAAAGCACGTTTGGTTCAAAACAAATAATCCAGTTGGCTTTACGGTATTTTTTGTTGTTGTTGGGAAAAAGCCCTTCATTAACTGATACAACAGAACAAAAGACACCTATGATGGAAAAGCATCTGATGATAACAAGAGTCTTACTGGGAGCAGCTTGTTCTTTCTCGGTTGGTTTTTCCTCTGTTTTTTGAGGACGACCCTTTATCTTATATATGATAGACATCAGGCGGCCTTTAAGAGATGTGTCCTGCTCTTCTTCCTCCTCTTCCATTGGGATGCCTAAGCACACAAGAATATAAACCCACACAAAAATGTTTGTCTTGCACTTCAATTTTCGTGTTACCTTTCTCCTTGTTTGTGCTGCCATTGGCATTTCTTCATATGAACCAATCAGAATTGAGTAGTTTTATGTTTAAAGCATTTATTTTCTTAGTATGGGGAGACTGGAGAGGATGAATGATATATATAGTATGTACCACAGTGTAGTCGTAGATCATCATGAAAGCCCTGAAGCTCGTCTTGTAAATCCTCAGGACATGTGCAGTCATCTCCAGCGCTGAAGTTCAGCAGCATGTTTATCTGCAGGGAAAAAGTCCATGTATGAGCAACTTAAGCTACTTTGAGCAGTAATTTCCCACAAAAACAAAAAAAATGACTTTTTGAAGTATGACGTGTCATAAAATCTAGATTTTATAAGCCTAACCTTTAACCGGACTTACGTCACATTGTAATGTTTCTGTAAGAGAAATTTCTGTTGCCCTGGTTACAGGTAAGTCAAGTTTATTTTCAACGCAAGTTTTTTGTGAGATCTATTTTAAAAGCATAAAAGTAGGCACAGAAGATTAATCTTCTTAAAGACAGAAAGAGAAGTGTAATTAAAAAGTAATATGAATAATTTGGGGGTAAAGTCCTTACCCAGTTTTGCAGCTGTGCTAAGCACAAATCAGATTACACCAAAAACCTTTTAAAGAAGTCAGTTCAGTCTGCAGGCATTTGGCAACACCGCTGAGGAGCTATTTTATTTAAAGGTACATCTGCTTTCTACTGGGATGGGAAAGACAGAAACATCCAAAACTAAATAAAATATTTTTTTCTGGCTGGTCCAGTCAATGCACATGGAAAAGTGAACCAGCACTATCAAATGATGATTGGGACTTTTTTATTATTATAATTTTGTGGGCCATTTTTGCCTTTATTGATAGACAGTAGTTTGAGAGACGACAGGAAAGTAGAAGGTGGAGAGAGGGGTATGGGATCTGCAAAAGACCTCGAGCCAGGATTCGAAACTCGGGTCGCCAGAAGTGCGTTTGCACCATATGTCGGATGTGGGCGCTGCCCACTTCACCATCGGCTCCGACGATGATGGGGACTTTTAAATGAGTAGTTCACCCAAAAATGATCCCAATTGACTTGACCATTGTCATTTTTA
The DNA here is from genome assembly GCF_030506205.2 of Paramisgurnus dabryanus. Classification (NCBI taxonomy): domain Eukaryota; kingdom Metazoa; phylum Chordata; class Actinopteri; order Cypriniformes; family Cobitidae; genus Paramisgurnus; species Paramisgurnus dabryanus. The sequence continues at coordinate 16,578,386 of NC_133348.1, read as the reverse complement.
TTCCTACTATAAAATGGACCCCCGTTTTGGGGTAAAAGCCATTTTGATTTACCCTTACATATTTTGAAGTGCTGTAGCATGTATTCCAAAATTAGCAGTAGTCAGAGGTCTTTCCTGAACATTAAGGGCTTTAACATCTGTTTTCATTCTGATATAAATCAATGCTGTTCTTTGGAAAAATGTGGACATTGTGGGCATTGTGTACACTTTCAGAAATAAAGGTACAAAAGTTGTCACTGGGACAGTACCCTTTCAAAAAGGTACACCTTTGTACCCAAAAAGTGCATATTAGTACTTCAAAGGTACATATTGGCAGTTCAAAGATACATATTTGCACTTAGATGGTACATATTACCATTTTTAAAGTGCCCCAGTGACAGCTTTGTACCTTTAGTTTTGACAGTGTAGTCATGATTTATGGGTTTGTCCAGGAATGTGGGTCTATTAAAAAGGTCTACCTGTTCTTGAGGAGGTGAGCGAAACTCTCGAGTCTTCTTGGCAGTGACAGCGGCCGACATGTTGAGGGCTAGCATCAGCTCGTTGTAGCGAAACTTTTGGTTGTACTGCAGCTTAGACACAAAATCGTCGGAGAAGGCTGTGATAGCCTCGATGCGCTGCTTCAGCTCGCAGTCACAGAAATAGTGCAGTAGCTCACACATCTGTACATCACACAAACAAAAAGTTACATAAAATGTGTTACTGTCTGTTCAGCCAGCTGGCCAATTAGAAGGAAAACTATATTTGCTAGACTTGGAGACCAGCTACACCAGAGGTCCTTACTCACCTGCCGCTTGACTGATTCGGGCAAGCTCTTCTCCAAAAGACCTTTGGGCAGTTGCTTAGGTTCTTTGCACTCCTCTTCCCCTGCCTCCACTGCTTTCTCCTCATTACTGCTTGCCTCCTCTTTTTCAGCCCCCTGCTCCGCTATCGCTGGCTGTTCCTCCTCTTCTTTACTTTCTCCGAACACACTAGGCTCAACAAGGAGCAAGACGGTCTTTACCTCCTCACTGGTCATCGCCCCCATGATCAGCAGAGTGCTAATCAATTTAAGAATCGGCACAAACTGATACTCAACGCTCCCGCCCACGGGATCTCGTATGTGGGCACCTCCACCGTGCACCGCTTCCGTGAGCATGCAGATGGCTTTCTCCTTCAGGATACCTAGAGGGACTTGTGGGTTGAAGAAACGCTGCTCACGCTTGGTGGTAATAAAGCACGGAGGGGTGAAGTTGAGGCGAGGAGTAATGGAGGTGCTCAGACCCACTCCAGGGAGAGTGTGGTGCTTGGAGTCGTCAGAAAAAAGACGAATGCTGCGCGTCTCATCCGTCACGGGAATAATAAACTCATTTTTCATCATGAGATGGGCATCTTTAGCTGCCTCCAGGTGAATGCTGATCAGAACGTCGTAGAAGCCTTCACGGAGCTGACCTGTCAGGTATTGGTTGTCAATGGTGTACAGGAGCTGGGATTGATCAAGATGGCTACAGAGGGCGTGAGCTACACGGGCGTTACCCAGTGCGCACAGGGCGCAGTACAGTCTTAACGTGTGATAGTGGAACTGGCGGAGATCCTCGTTTTCGGACAACTCCATGATGTCTAAACACCTATAAGCATGACAAATGGAAGGTGTTCTTAAAGGAACGCTTTAAGTCAGGGTCTTCATTCATTCAATCAGTGGCGGCCACTGACTTCTTTTTTCGAGGGCGCTCGATGCGAAGTTCGTCATGTGTGTGGTTTGTAATTTCAAAATATGTGTTCTGCGCAACGAGTAATCCTATGTGCATCACGTGTCTTGTCAAAATAAGTGCCTCCTGCAGACGCGTCTAAATGGTTTATGATAAAAGAGACGCTCGCGTTTGCCAGATATTGCATAATCTCATGTGTTGTAAGAGTTTACTGTTAAGGGATTGTCTTGCGTGTATTTGGTGAACGTGAGCGTCTTTTTTATCATAAACTGTTTTGACGCGTGTGCAGCAGGCACTTATTTTAACAAAACATGTGATGCACATGGTTCAAATTACGCAACAAACACATATTTTGAATTGGCGCCCCTCGGATGAGAAGTCACGAGCCACTGCATTTAATAATATTTTCCTAACCCAGAGGAAAATATTATTGCTCAGAGGATGCTCTGTAGACTTAATGGAATTCTTAGTTAAACCAACACATTTTTGTTTACAAAACCTATATAACTTACCAAACAACAGACACACAAGAGATGTCATATCTGATCACCGAAGGTTTTTCATTTGATTGAAAGATTGCACTCACAGGATTATGAAGTTATTAAGTCAGTCATTAGCTGTCCCAATTCGAAGGCTGCGACCTCTAAAGCCTGCATTTTGTCACACTAGCGTGACTGAAGGTTAGTAAGGCCATCTCAATTTGAATGATGCTTAAAATGCAGCCTCAAAATGCATCCTTCATAGAACGAATAGATCCTTAACAGCCTAGGCCAGTGGTTCTCAAACTGGGGTCCGGGGCCCCCGGGGGGGCGCGAGATGGTGCGAGGGGGGCCCCAGTTTTATGACATTTTATAAAATACATAAATTTATCATGAATTCTGTGTAATTAAACCTAAAAAAATAAGGCTACTAACCAGCAGCACTACTTTGTATAACTTAATATGTTTTGTTTAATTAAAATGTTAAATTTTAGAACCGTTTTTGTCATACATTTTCTTTGGGGGGGCCGCAAAGGAATGCACCGTGCACAAGGGGGGCCGCATGCTAAAAAAGTTTGAGAACCACTGGCCTAGGCTATCCTGCGTTTCATTCAAAGGATCCAGCCTTCGAATTTGGACACAGCTGTTGAATGCATGAAGTCATCTGTGTTAGTGAGTAGTAAGCATCACCTGTTCTCCTCGGGAATATACACAGCCATCATCTGTAGAGGCTCCAGACACTGCACTACCCAGCCGTGCCTCTCGCTCACCCGGGCTGTCTCCACAGGCAGGAAGGTGTTGGGCATTCTGCTCCACAGCACAGACACAATGGTCTGCACATTCAGCCGTGGGGGACACTGGGGCTCTGGGTCACTTCGTAAACTCTTGAAGATGGCTGATGACAAGGGCATTGCGTCCTGTTTGTGTATTAAAGTGGATCACGGTCAGTGAAATAAACTGTGTGGACTTACGCTGAACTTTAAGGGGCAGTTTCCCAGACAGGGTTTAGGTTATCCAGGACTAGACCTTAGTTATATTGGGACATTAAAGTAGTTTTTACAAACATACCTTACAAAAAACAATACTGGTATGCATATTTAGACAAAACAATGGCACTAATATATGTTAAGATATGTCAGGACAAAATGTTTTTAAATTAAGGGAGCTCAAACATGCATTTTAGTCTGGGGGTAGGATAAGCCCTGTCCAGGAATTGCCCCATTACACTTAAAGAAAGAGACTTACTGGAATTTTAGGAAACTCAAACTGGAACAAATTTGGACTAGTGGGTCGAACAAATACAGCAGGGAATAGTTTTGTGTTAGGTTCAACCTAAGAGAAGGTAGGGTAAAGCATACAAAGTTTAAGTCAATTCTGATTAGAAGCTTTGTAGCTTACTTGGTTAGTTTGGACATACAAGTGTTTAGGATTGATGTCCTGTAATCTAGTTTGCTTGGACATCTAAAATACAGTACTTGTTATTTTCAGTATGATTCTGGGATTAATTAAATCTAGGCCTCAAGGAAACTACTGGAAAGTCAGCACAGAGCTTCAATGATGATAACTTTGACATATTATTATTGGTAGTGGTATGCTCTCCGAAAAGTATTTATTAACCTGACTTTAAAGTCAAACACTAAAAAGACACCATGTGAAAAGATAGTGTTACAGCTGAAATTGATTTTTTTTGTTAAAGGTTAAGAAGTGAGATTACCTGATATGCAGTAGGCAGCTCCCTGCCATTTGCAAAAAATAAGACCAGTCCTGAGGACAGATCTATGAAGCAGCCGATCTCCAGATCAGTGTTACTACGGCCTGTGGAGCCAGTGGCAAAGTCACCAGCACACACCATGTAACAGTTACTTCTCCTCACACTGAATGATAAAAGAAAGTAAATAAATACAGAGATTAAAACAAACATACATACACTGAAAATAATAGAAAATAATAAAGTTGATTATTAAAAAAGGACCATGTGAAAATTATGTAATATGTTGTACGGGACCTCTCATGAACACGTCCACGTTCGTCGCCCAGTGTCACGGTCACAGTTCGAACATCATTGAGGCTGAAGTGTTTGCTGTAGTAATGATAGTCTGGCGTTACCCAGCCCACCCACACTGATGCTGGGTCCTGTCCAGCAAACACTTTCACAGAGTAGTAGTACTGTAACACAACCATGTCAAAAAAAGGAAAAAACCCTGGTAAGAGTTAACAAGGTGTGAACTTAAAGTTATAGTTCATCCTAAAATGAACACACTTCTCATCATGTACTCCTCTAATAAAATGGTTCTCAAACTGGGGATGGGCCATTAGTTTTATGACATTATATAAAATACATTAATTTACTCTAAAAAAGTAAATAAGGCTACTAACCAACACCACTACATTATACCTGTACTGTATTGTTTAATTCTAAGTTTGAAATTGTTTCTTTGGGGGGAGCGAAGAGATGCACCCCACACAAGGGGTGGGGAGGTGCATGCCAAAAAGTTTGAGAACCACTGTTCTACTGGAAACAAAAGGAGAATGTGACTGACATCAGGGTCAATATTAACACAAGAGTTTTGGAAAAGCACAAGGGTGGGTACACTTTTCAAACATTTTATTTTTGAGTTAACTACTCCATTAAGGCTGGTGCTAGCTTTCAGCATTAAAGTTAGCTTTACAAAGAACAATACTGATGTAAGTAGTTCAGTACAGTGTACTTTCTTTTACCTTTGTAATGCTGCCATAATCAATATTTCCTCCATCGTCCTTGGGTCTTTGGTCTTCAGCGAACACCTCATTGAAATCAGAGATTTTCCGAGGACCAGGATGGAACTGAACAGGCATGCTCAAACGACAAGAGATCATGTCGTCATTGCTCGTCTGGGTGCCGAATGTCTTATGCGTCACCTTTAGACATGGAGGAGTGTCCACAGTGCCATCTATTCTAGTTACCTAAACAGAAAAGTGAGCCATTAAAAAACAGCACACATATTCCAGATGCACTACAATTAATTCTTCAAAACAACCTATATTGACTATAGAGTAGTGACTGAGACTCTTTACAGACTTATACTGTAGCTTTACAACAATATTTACAAACTGCCATTGGAATTCATAATGCCAACATAGGGTGTGATTAATCATGAGGCCATAATGCATAACTTTGAACTATACCTCAATATGGGGGTGCTCCTCTGGCACATTAACAAATGTTGGCAGGCGTTTGCTGAACCACATGGTGACCTCTCGATTCATGTTTACGGCAAAAGGTTCAAAGCCCTCTTGAAGGCCACACATAGTGTAGTACTTAAAAGTACTAGCGTCCTTTCCCAAGTTCATGCGGCCAATTTGGGAAAGTCCTAGGCTGCATACTGGGATGAACCCTGTTGGGGAAGTCAGTTTGTCAGCATGTTTCAGAGAGATGATGACAACTAATTAATTAAATGCATTAACACATTGTTTTCTGCTATTTAACACATTATGGGCCCTATTTTAATGATCTAAGCGCATTGTCTAAAGCGCACACCGCATCGTCTTAATGGGCGTGTCCGAATCCACTTTTGCTAATTTAACAACTGGAAAAATGGTTTGTGCGCCGAGCGCATGGCCGAAAAGCGTTGTTCCTTTTTTTAATGAGTAATTTGAGTATTTTGGGCTTAACGTGCAATAAACCAATAAGAGTCTTAGCTCTCATCCCCTTTAAAAGCCAGTTGTCTAATCCCTATTTAGATGACAGACTTTGTAAACTGAAAAACTAAGCGGAGGAAGAAGACCGCCAGTAATAATGTTAAATAATGTGTAATTTTTCACTTTGAATTGAAATTGTTATTTTTTGTTGTTGTTATTTTTAATTATAAAAAATAATTTACAAGTATGTAAGAAAAGGTTTGTACTCTAAAAATACTTTATTTGTAACAAACAGGAGATAAAGAATTTACAAACGGCTCTCCGCACATTTCAGCACTTGGACAGCGTCATGAGTTTTTTAAAGCATTACTTAAAAATGTATCTCATCTCACCATATCCACAGGTACAGAGTCATCATATACAATCAATCCGTGAGGTAGCATTTAAAAAAAAACATTTAAAAACAGATGCATTTGTTTACAGCAAAGCATTTATTTACTTACCAGGCTGCAGGTGAATCAGCTCTTTGCGCCTTCTAACGTCTCATAATCGGTCATCATTTATGTCCAAGAGACTCAATAATAATCTTTTACATTCAATCCTTTAATCTTTCATATTTAAAAGCGTTTTTGTGCTGCTGGGCATTCATGTATGTTATAAGCAAACACGCGTGTTTGTCTCCCGTTTATAGGCGCATATTACAAATGCGCTCTTTAAATAACAAAAAACATATTGTGCCATTGACTTTAGGCTTTAGAGCAGGTTTTTGTTGGTCAAAGGCGTAGTCTATTTTAGTTGCCTCAAAATAGTAACGCGCCAACAATGCGCCTGAACACACCTCGTTTTCAGACCAGAACGCCCATCAGTGTTGTAATGTAACGAAGTAAAAATACTTCGTTACTGTACTTAAGTAGAAATTTCACGTATCTGTACTTTACTTCGCTATTTAAATTTGTCAACTTTCACTTTTACTCCACTACATTTTCTAGATAAAATTTATACTTTTACTCCGATATATTTCCACTAAGCATATTCGTTACTCATTACTACAAAATAAAATCAGAAGAAATGTGTTCGACCTCAAGGGAGGTTTTGGCGAATCAGTGCTTCTAGATTACATTACGCACGCTCCGCACACTCTCGCTGCGTCCCAAACCGCCTACTTCCATCCTATATAGTAGGCAAAGAATACGAGAAGTAGTGCTTTTTGTCTACTATATAGTATGGAAGTATGCGGTTTGGGACGCAGCGTCTATTTCACGCACACTCTATTTTAGCGTAGTGTTGCCAAAGAATGAGGAAGCACAACTGTAACTGCAATGAAAGCACCTACTGGAGGACCTCCCGTTATCGTAATCGACCACCCCGACGATGAACAGGGTGAGAAAGCTAACGTTATACACCCGTGGACGTATTTGTAAGAAATGTTTTTGTACATTGGAATTAAAGATTCCCGATTACCGAATAAAGTGCCTCTTATGCCTACCGAAAAGCACTTACATTTTGTCATTTAAAAACTCCCCGTCCAACCTGAAGAATCACATCAAGGTACGTTAAAATAATAGTTATTAAGTAAAGCCACAATGTCAATGTGATTCAACATTAGTTATCATAAGCCGTATCAGATAATTATCTATCTAATGTGATGGCCAGGCGCACATTTTTAATAAACGTCAACGTTAACGTTACACGGCTGATTTTATTTAATTCACAGAGAACTCTCAACTGAAACACGTTTAACTGTTTTTGGTAACATTATAGCATAACTGCCGGCCGAATATTCCCTCCGGTAGGCTAATGTTAGATTGAGAAATATTTATTAAAAACTGCTATGTTAATCAGTGGCAGGTTAGAAAGAAAGTGTTAAGAACTGTATTCACGTCTTCAAAAGCATCATACGTTTTTTCAAACTTGAGATTTCCTTTTATGTTAATTAACTCAAAACTCAGTGGTTATAGGATAATGTTGTGCCAATATTATACATTGTGAATGTCACAGTGCTTTCATTGCCACACAACGAGTTGGCATTTTTTTCTTAGTAGAGTAGCTAACTTAAAGTGATACTCCACTTTTTTCAAAAATATGCTCATGTTTTGAAAGAAATAAGTTATTATTTATTTTTCATTTTTACCTGAAGTTCATACAAAAGTTAAATTTCTGCTTTTTTATTTGATGTCATCTCTAAAAATATGCTGTTTGCTCTTTGAACTCAAGAGAATTGTGCCTGAAAAGTCCTGGAAAAAAAACAGATTTTTATTTGATGATTGAGATTAAGAAGATAATGGGAACCCTGAATATGCTTTACTATAAGAAAGCCACAATAATGTTCACAATCTAAGTTCTAACCGCTTGCTTAAAAAAAAAAAATTTACTTTTACTTCAAATACTTAAGTACATTAAATATCAGAAAATTACTTTTGATACTTAAGTACAGTATATTAGATACTTTAAGACTTTTACTTGAGTAATATTTTAAAAGACAACTTTCACTTCTACCAAAGTCTTTTTCTAGTACAATACTTGTACTTTTACTCAAGTATTGCTTTCTAGTACTTTATACAACACTGACGCCCATGGGCGCAAAAGGGGACGCAAATGCATTTGCTATTTAAACAACGTGGCGCTAAACGTGAAAATGATAATTGCGCAGGGTGGAAACTAGCAAAAGACACTTGCGTCGCACATTGCGCTGCATTGCACCGGGTGTAAGATAGAGCCCAATGTGTCATTCTGAGTTGATTTTGTGTTCAAATAAAATGTGTTCAAACATAATGTTAAATGTGTTGTCCTTAACTAGACACAAGATGTGTTGTTTTAACATGTATTTAATGTCTTTACCGTCTTCTGTTTCAAAGTCAGCAAAACAGAGCTCAGAGCCCTTGTTGGTGATCAGGATCTCTCCGTTTAGGGTGAATATCATGGACTTGTCCTCCATGTTGATCATGCAGCCCACCACATCTCCTTTATTCCAGTTTCTACCGAAGAAATGACTGCCCATATGCACACGGCGGCCCTGGGAGCCATTCATGGATTAGAACAAAACAATTTAAATAATGTATCTTCATTTTACCAGTCATACGGTATGCAGTTAGTTTTTATTAACAGATGGAAAATGGTACGCAGTTATAAAATAACTATTTTGTTTCACTTATGGATAAGCCTACAATGGGCTCCAACAGTGATATACCACATTAAGCATCTGTGATTTTATTTAATTTTGAGAAATTTTAGGAAAAGAAAGACAAAAAGTTATGGCATTATAAAAAACAAGTCGGCACCTCTAATAGGTCTCTTATCAAATTTAAGCAAATTGGTACAAAAGATCAGATGTACTTCCTTCTTTTGACGCACTGATTTTGCTTTTGAACATTTTTAAATCATGCAGTGATAACATGGATCATCTGGAGTCATTGCCAGCTCACTGCATGCTCTAATTAAAGCAAAAGCAGACACACTAAATAATAAAAAAATCCTGAAACTTATTAAATTAACACAACATAAATCAACACAATAACATATTACAGTAAAACATGAAATATATAAACATTTTATTAGAATTATTATAAATACAGTACGTCTTTAATATTTTCTTGTACTACTATTATCAAACAAATGTAAAAATGTCAGATACTGACCCTGTAGCCATCAAAGACAAAAGCCTGATCATCGGCTCCCAGTTCTATATCAGGTCTGCAGCCAGGCCGGGCCCATCCTACTTTCATGTCACCTCCAGTCAAAGCCTCAAACTCAAAGTACCACTTTCCTGTCTTCACGGCATATGTTTTTTCCACACGAAACAGACGGACAGACTCAATGCCCTCAGTCTCTAGTTTGTGTGCCGCTATAAAGGAAGATAATGTACTATTAAGCAAGAGAAAGAGAAACACCCTTAAACCATGACAGAAATTAAAATCCCAGTGCGGATTAAGCATAAACCTTTTACTAGATCAAAGCCTATTACAGGAAATATATTTATTTCAGATATTTTACTGGAAAATCTTCCTCCTGCTTCTGACTGTACTGTACTTAAACTAACATGGCATCCTGATATCAGATGACATCTGACAGAGATGTTCTTGTATCTGCTTAGGAATTCTAATAATGGGATCTAGGATAATGTATTCCTTTCTGCTGGTTATTTTGACTGAAAAAAATTCAGATGTTTTAAATGATGTTGTTTTGCTGACTCACTCTCTTGATCGGGTGGGTCTATGTAATATCCGTATCCAACCAAAGTACGAATTGCCTCCCGGAGGCTGTCTCTGTTTGATTTCTTTGTCCGTTCATCTAAAAATGCATATGGCACCAGCCGTGGATTACGCCGATTTTTCAAATCCTTTCAATACAAGGCAAAAGAAAAAAGATTAGAAAAGACTAGCAAATTTATGTTTGAAAGGCCAATTTTTTGTAATCATTCATTTTTATTGACAAATCTTAGACAAACAGACATATGCAATGTAAATTTAATCAATGATGAATAGAACAGTGATACCTGCTGAATACCATAGGTCCAACCTTGTTTAATGCGATCTTTAGCCCAAACATTATGCGCATTTTCTGCCAGTTTATCAACTAGAACTTCCTGACCGGCTGTCAGTTTTACTTCACAAAGATCCAGTGGTGTAGGTTTATACCCATTTGTCATCACGTAGCTATAATAATACAAACAGCAAAGGGATTACAACAAGAACTCATACTGCCTAAATATCTATAGTTTAAAAATCTTAAATATTTATGTTAAAACTGCTATAAGTCAAACTAATGTGTGTCATTCATAAACAGGCTTTGTTTAAACATACAATTTAAGAGACAGACAGACAGACAAAGACAAACAGACATAGACAGACAGAAAGACAGATTAATGTGTATTTTCAATGGTGTGTAATATGTGTGCTGGTTTTACTTCTTGGGGAGTTTGAGCTTTTTTAGGTCTTCTTCAGCATTTAAATTAACTTGGGCAACATGACAGCCCAATGCAAGCAAGGTCCTAAAAAAGAGACAAAACAATACAATACAAAAAAAAACAAATTAAAGTCTCAAGGACAAGTAATGTAGCACAATATTTATTAAAAAGAAATGAATCCGTTTAAAATCTCAAAAAGCTGGTTACTGCTCTGATCTAAATGCATTTGTGCTGCTGAGCCGATAGACTGTGAAATGAAATTAATTTACAGCTACGGTCTATCAATATTTACTGGCACACACTCACTTATCGTAAACATTTTAATAACCATGAACCAAACTACAGACTACAACCTTTACACAATTAAAATGCAGGTCTATATCTAGAAATCATCATGTGATAAACTTACTTCAAAGTTTCTGTTGACATTTGCAGGTTGTAATTCTTTTCAGTTTCTGGTAATTTAGAGAAGTCAACAAGGCAAGGGTGTTGTCTCTTGTTGTCATCTCGGACCTTAAAAAAAGCAAATTTTACAAAATCAGCTTGACAACATATAATTTTGTAAAAAACTAAAATACAAATTTAAATCTACTTGCAGACTGAACCAAACATTCTCCTTTAAATTACAAAGAAACTTTTTCTATACTAAGAATTATTTTCAGATTATTGGATGAATTAGGAAATGAAATAAATAATCAGCACATTTGTTGGATGAATGAATATAAAAGAGAAAGTGATGTGATTTTAATAATCATCCAAAGTGGCGGAGCTCTAGTACCAAAGCAAAAGCATTTAAGATTGATTAATGGTGACAGGATGAAAGTGTTGCTCTGCTTGTCAAGCTGCTATTGTCCAATCTCTGTAAACAAACGGTCTGATGTATTTTGCACACAGAAGTTATTTTTTATATAACCTGATTGGCTGAATTTTGCAGCTTTCCACAGTAAGGGTTGAAGGGTGAATAAGGTCATGGGTTCGGCCCCCGGGAAACAAACATTGATAGCTTGATTGCATTGTAAGTTGCTTGGGATATAACATTGTATGCCAAATGCACAAATGTACAAAGGTACATAAACAAATGTGAATAGGCTGCATAATGGAGACTTTACACCAATTAATAAAAGATCTGGCAATGTAAGACCACTTTTTTTCAGCAAGCCCACCCTGCTGATTTTGAACCAATAAAGTTATTAAAATCGAATTAATCCAAGAGCAGCTGAAGCTCTGAAATATTTATTCATAATAAATTATAAGATCTGGCCTCTAGAGTAATGGCAGTGCTGAACCATAATTAATTTAGTCTGGCACGCTCTTGGATGGCATACTGCTCATTAAGATTGCCTTAACTACTATAATACTGCAAAGCAGACTGAAATTGTAAAAAAAAAACACTGTCTTTCTTTTTCATTTGACACTACTATCTATAAATGAAATCTGCATCCACAGCTTTTGTGCTCAGATGCTTAAATATTCATTTGTGCTGCAGTCAAGGACTCTCAATTCAGGTTGACATATTCCATTATCTTCCTCTGGGTTCCTCCTATAGTTAAACTAGCACAGCAGAAATCATCCAGATATCAGAGCTTACAAAATGTGCCATACAGCAATGTTCTTGCATCTGCTGAGGAGTTTTAATTGTAGTATTTACGAGAGTGACCTCTACTAAAAAAGTTTTTGTACCTTGCCATACGTCCACCCGAGCTCTATTTTGTTCATGCCCCAAAGCTCATGAATGTTCTCGGCTAACTTGTCTCTCACGTTTTCAAGATGTGGAGGCAGGACGATCTGGATCACAAGACAATTAAATAAACAACAGTTAAAACAAAGTTTCATATTTCATTTTACATTCTAAGAAGAAAGTATGGAGTGCATAGTCAAACTAGATGATGGGTAAATTATGGAGAAGATCATCAAAATCTTACCAGACTGGTGTCAACAGGAACGGGAATGAAAGAGGCCTGGGAAAGGAACTCTGTGGTGCCAAGAAGATCTCTAACTCCTTCCAGATCTCTCTTATACTCCTTGACAGGCTCCACACGCATCTTTTCTTTGGGGAGGAGGGCTTCATAACATGGTACGTATCCTGCTGGAGGCAGGAATTTAAAGTCTCCATGGCGACCACCCAACAGGAATCGAACCCTTGATAGAAAAGCATGGAGTGGGCACTAAGCAGCACAATCAATTTCTCAATTAATTACTCTGATAAGCACCACTGGGTTGTCCAAAATGTACTGGATCAACCAGAGATGGTTGAGTAGTCAAGTGAGTAATGACCTTTCTTTGTTTATTTAACAAAAAGTGCTTTGGTATAGCTACAAAAGAAGGGGTTGCCACACAACATTTCATAATTTTTAAGTATACAATTATGTATGTTATTAGTTAACTCCAGATTAACTGGGCTGAAGTAAAAATAATAATAAATATGACTGAAACAACTTGAGCAGTATTTAGGTTAGAGCAGATAGAAACTTTTTACAGTTGTTAAGGATTTGATCTTTATTAGTATTTTAAAATCCAAACATAGCTAGCAATGTACAAAGCACACGTAAAACACCCAACCTCTCTATAATTATTCATTCTTGCTCTCTATGTTAAACTTGACCTTTGTCTGACTGCGTGGTCAAACACTGAGAAACTTACTTGACCCCTGCTGAAAAACTGACGACAGGAAAGAAGAAGCCATCTAAGTTGAAGTCTTCAAACATGCCTTGTACTGGCTGGCCGTTAATTCGGAAAGACATACTAGGAGCTCCGAGATCTAGACAGCAGCTCACAACATCGTCTGAGTTCAGCAAGTGCTGGTTAACCGAGGCAACAGCTCTTGGGATTCGTCCTGTCAGAAATGAAATTGACATGGTTGTAAAAACTAGTAAAAAACATGGCTAACAGCAGGTGTCTATTTAAAATTGGACAATAGGCTGGCTTTATGCCAAGCTGCACTGTTTCCTGAACTTCAGCCAGCTCCTTGTTTCCTGTCTGCCATTATTGGACAAACTGATTAATCCAGGTGTGTCTGATTATTGTTGTTGTGACTACTGAGGTCAGGCACACCTGGATTAATCAGTTTGTCCAATAATGGCAGACAGGAAACAAGGAGCTGGCTGAAGTTCAGGAAGTAGTGCAGCTGGGCATAAAGCCTATAAGTCAATAAAATGAAATAGAACTTAACAAATAGCTTATAAGGTCTACATAATACCCGGCCTCCCAAAGTCGTGTGCGTACCTGACCACAGATGTAGCCCATCAAAACTGTATGAGTAGAGGTCATCCCCCACACCATTTCCTCCCCAGCCCTCTCCACCCCCGGGATAAGGGGCATAGCCTCTGGTGGTGGCCCAGCCGACACGAAGGTGGGTGGGCTCGCTGGTCACATAGTGGTCTACTTGATCAATGATCAGTTCATAGTACCATTTCTTATACTGTGCTGACCCCTCACTCATGCCCAGGAAGATATTGGGTCTCATACTGTAAACAAACCCAGAGATAAATGTACAGAAATGTTTCATGATGTACTTAAATATGAACAGGATAAAATATTTGTGACAGTTGTTATTTTTTACCTTTGAACGTCATTGACCAGTCGTGTCTGGAGCAGCAGGTCTCTCTTGGGAAGCAGGTGGTCACAGATGAAATTCTGATTGGCTCTTACAGCCACACCATTGCAGACACAAAGGGAACAAAGAACGTCTAGAATCTACAAGGGATTATTATGGGATACCAAGAACATTTTAGGCATGCATACTCTTAAATCAAACAGACTTGTGTTTTTTTTTTTCAAAACGTTAAATAGCAGGAAGTGTGTGTGTGTTTGAAAACTGAAAGCAAATGTTGACCTTGTGGTTGCGTCCATGCTTATACAGGAGGGAGATGATGGATCTGATGTGGGCCTTCTGGATGATGTTTAGCGATTCTGGACTGTCAATTAGGATACAATGAAGTACCTCTAAAATGCCTGTAAAGAAATGTATTATTAATATTGCATTGCAGTAAATAGAAGAAATTATCAGGCCATAACATAATCAGAAAGCTGAATAAGCAAGTCACTATTGATTTTACAATAAAAGTTGTCTACATACTGCACTGTTATGAACTCTAAACCCTATAATATCCCTGTTATATGGAGCTTGAGACTTGAAAATCACTGATCTGGGCAGATGCACAGAGTTTATGGCTATGTAGGACATACTGGTTAATGTAAAACCTCTCGGTAATAATGCTAATGTATGTGTCAGGTTTGACAAATAGCAGCGTTTACCTGATGAGGACTCCAATCGCTCTAGCTTGCTGACCAGCCAATCCAGCTTGCGAGAGAGCTGTGTGCAGTTGGTCCTGTTTCCTCGAATCAAAGCAGCTAATGGAGAAAAATCAATGGCAATAAAGTGTTTTATACAATAAAGGACTTTAATTCCTTATATACCTTAAACTAACACCTGCAAATACCTTTACAGGACTTGTCCTTCCCACAACAAAACATGTAAAATGCCATAAATCTAGGGCCCTTGGGACCATCTTGAGCCCCCCCCAGTGTGAGAAACACTGCCAGAATCATCTGAGTGAAGATGCCCAACCCTTGACCGGAACCTTTGGTGTGGATAAAATACTAAATAGGAATAATTCAATTTTTATCTCAGAGAGCAAGAAGATTACAGGCACTCCTGTGATCTGTCTAGGCAGGTTTGAAGCCCAATCCCCCTGAGCAGAGCTGCGTCCTGTGGCAGAAAATGAATCCATATGGATCTGTATGGAGTCGTAAAAGTGGCTGTTGTCACCAGCATAATGTTTCATGCATACGGTACTGCAGATAGATGCAGGACGCAGGTGACCTCAATGACTCAGTGAAGAAAAATGAGCAAGTCTCAACATGGCCACTGATAAATGTTGTCAGTGAAGGTGAACGGAGGAGAACCATCAAGCCACTGAAATCTAATGTGGTGTTAGATTCTCAAATGAAACGTAAAAAAACAATTAAACTTTGAAATTAAAAAACAACCAAGCTATCTTCTACTTTGAATATATATTAAAAATGCTTGAGGAAACACTACATATAAACTATGGAGTAAACAGAAGCATTTTACATTTTAATATAAATGCTATTGTTATTTACTCTCAACACTATGCTGGATATTTTTAATAAAACTACAATGAATGTGAATGGTTGGTTTGTTTTTGTTTCTTCTTAATGCCGATCCAGCATTGAGAACAAACATTTTTTTATTCTTAGATGCCATCAGCATCTATGGCTATATTCACGGTGAGAACTAGTTAATCCAGTAGTTCTCAAACTGGGGGCCGCCAGATGGTGCCAGGGGGACCCAGTTTTATGACATTTTATAAAAAACATTAATTTAACATAAATTCTGTGTAAAGAAACCTCAGAAAAAATATTAAATATTTTAAATCTTTTAATATTTTAACATAATTTAATATGTTTTAGTTAATTCCAATTATACATTTTAGAATGTTTTATGTCATACATTTTCTTTTGGGGGGCTGCGAAAGGGATGAACCGTACCCAAGGGGAGCAGCATGCCAAAAAAGTTCGAGAACCTATTTGGTATCCGGAGAATCCGGAGTAAACCCATGCTGACAGAGGGAGAACATGCAAACTCAACACAGAAAGGCCACCTGACCTAACCAGGGCTCGAACAATGACAGAATTTTCTTTTTTGGGTAACTTCTTTAAACAAGTTACTTTTCCTAACTGTAATGAGGCGTACACACCTAACGCGAATTCATCTATTTGCGCATGTAGATTACATACAAATCAATGCAGAGACATTAATAGCACTAGTGCAGGTCGATGCGAATGACGCAAATGACGGTTGGCATGAAAACGCACCTTCATGCAAGTTGGAAATATTTAACTCAAGCGAAAAATTGTTTAGTTAAATCCCGCCATTAATCTAGAGCGAGGAATGTGATGCTCCGCATTTGGTGTACGCAGCATAAATCTGTCCTCCATGAATCCAGTTGGAGGTCAAAGACAAGGTAATAAAAAAGAGGACCAAATTCTTGCCACAAATTATGGTCATGTATCTCAATCAATGTCGTGGACCATCAGCTCATGTGACAGAGCTCTTACCCAGAAGCTCATAAAGGAGGTTCAAAATGTCTTTCCATGCTTCTCCAGCCTCCTCGCCTGCTAACTCTTCAAACTCAGCAGCACTGTTGTACACATTTAGCCGATCAATGCAGTGTGAGATCAGGGTTAACATCCCCTAAAATAACAGAATAAGCAGTCAAAAAAAAATATATATATAGTGTAAAAAAATATTATTAGATCAAGTAAATAATACAAATAAACAAAAGACTTGACTATTGGGCACAAATATTTAAAGATCACCTATTGTCCAATTCACTTTTTTAAATTTCCTTTTGTGTGCAGGTGTGTATTAGTACATGTTAACAATATCCAAAAGGTACATTCCCCAAAGTAAACGATGACGCGAGTTATCATCTCCAACATAAATCTCTTTTCTTGGACTACAACAAACACATGGATTGTAGGTAACAGTTTACTTCCTGGGATTGGTGATCTAGACAAGACCGACATTATCATAATTCCTCTCGCTTTGGACTTACAGCCTGTAAAATAACTCCTGTTAGCATTACATTGTACGCAAATCTTTCAAACATGATAGGAGGGTCACATTTCTGGCTGATGTCTATTCAGGCCAATCACAATGTACAGATTAGCTAGCCAATCAGGGACAGAGCTTTTCAAATCTGTGCATTTCAGGAAGAGAGTGAAATCTGGAGCTACAAAAATGTACGGTAAGTGGAAAATAATGTGGTTTTTTTAAATAAACCACGCAAACACATTGTGTTATACCAAATACACAAAATAACGTTGTTATTAGCAATGAAATAGGTGCTCTTTAATAATATGATCGCACAGTTTGACTATTTTAGGTTTTATTTACACTGCTTGTTTTGTTGCCCAGTTTAGTAAATGTTTATCTTGTGACAAAGAAATTTCACAGCATCTCTACCGGAGAAAGCAATAAACATTGTCTCTATGTATTGATGATCGTAACTGGCAGACAAGTAAAATTTTCAAGAATAATTAGCATTTATTATCATAAGTCTAATGACACAAGTAGGAAACCCAACATGAGTGGCCTTTGATCTAGGTCAGTTCACCTCCTCTTTGAAGAGATCTTGCCGTTTGATGATGGATCTGAGCTGCATCTGTTTTTCCTCATGCTCCAGCTCAGAGTCTGGCTGCTGGAAGTACACAATGAGGTCATTGAGGGTCTGCAGGACCTCACCCACAGGCAGAATCACCTCAGAGGCCTTTTCTCCAGTCAAGTCATACAGTCCCCTGCGAACAGGAGAACAACATTAAACACCTTTTCAATATTTTAAAATATTTTAATATTAAACACAACATTGCATTTGTTAAACTTAAATCCTGCAGCACTCACAGTTCCAAGGAGCATTTACATTGAGATGGACTCTTTACCTGATAAACTGAGTAAAGAGGTGAGTAGTGTTGCGAATGATGCGAGCCGCCCGGGACTCCTCATGCTGACAGAGCTGCAGAGTCAGCCCATCATCCATATGACCCTCCGGAGAGAGGACGGCCTGCACACACCCAAGAAACTTACATTAACACCGACTGCAACAAAAATGTCTGCAATAGAGTCCATCTCAGCTATAAACCAGGTCACATATATATCATAACCACTTGGTAATAACATGGACAGCTAATTTGGGATAGGCTGAAATATGAACCAGGCTGAGAAATCTGCTGACTATTTGACCAATTTAAGATTATTAGATTTATCACATGTTGCTTGTCCATTTAATGGAAATAATAGTCTCTACTGTATCTACACTCGCAGAAATAAAAATATAAAAGCTGTCACTGTAAAAAAAAATGCAGCGTGAAGTTAAAACAACTTGGTTTTGCACCTACTATTTTAAAACAAGTTGAAAATGTTTAACTTAATTTGTTAAACTAAAGTAACATAAAAATATATGTTGATTTGACATTGTGTGTGGAGGTACCCTTTCGAAAAGCACACCTTTGTACCTATGGTGCATAAAAGTAGCATAGACATATCTATACCTAAATCGGTCATATATTAGGACATTTTTAAGAAGTATGGTCCAAATGACAGCTTTTGTATCTTTTTCTGACAGTGTACTGAAAATTTTACAATAGTTCAGCACAATAAGCTACTTTGTCTATATCATTAACTATGATATTTTTAACAGCCACAAAAAAACCTGTTAACTGACTCTAACAACTTTTCTTCAACTTGGTATCTTAGTCATCATAGGAAAGGTGCATAAAGGACGTGCATGTCCAGGTAACCCAAAATCCAGTTCAATATTATCACAGGACAATCGAACAGAGCGTCCCCATAGCAAAGACTGTGTCCTCCTGAGGTTTGTGTAAAGGTGGTTTTGCTTTACTTGGCCTTTAGCCCAGAATTCAGCTGCATACTAGAACGCTAGAGAGATGTGTTATCCTGGCCACTCCCACAAAACATACTGTCACCATGCCTACCTCATTATCACATTTAAACCACAGCCTCGCATATCCTTCACTCCAAGGGGCAGATCCGCGGTTAAGCCTGAGAGCCCCTTAATCTTTGACAGGATCATAACTGATGGCACATGATGTCTACATAGATATGCTTGTTATTTAAAGCTGAATGATGTAGTGATGTAAGTGTAACCTGGAGGGGGGAGCTTGATGATAATTTCAGCCTCGTAAAATACAGCATAAGCGCATTTTCGTTACAAAAAACACAAAGACGCTTTATCATCTCACTCTTCTCTTCAGCGGCCCCAAACGAGAAGATTTCGCATCGGGCGCCTGGTAGGAGAGCCAGAGGCCGGTGGACACGTGCATGACGAAACAGACAGAATCGCCGTATTTGATCTCTGCCACTCCCATGCCGTCTATATCACGCTTTGGACCGGAATCAACCTTTTCCTGCCAGGGAAAGACAAATCAAAAGAGTCGTTAGATTTATGTGCCAATTCATTGTCGTCTGGACAGTGGTGGTCAATACTTTGGGGGTCTGTTAAGGGTTTATTGATATAAAATAGACAGTAGGGCAGAGGGGTTTGTTATCTCTTTGTAAACAGATTGTTACAGCACAGCAGGGCTATAATGAAACTTCAATATACAGTAATGATGAATTCATGCAGTGAGGATTAGTAATTAGAAAAGTACCCTGCTGGAAAATCCAGCATTAAGGCTATGTGTTTTTGTTTGACAGTCATGATTTATTTCTTGTTGAAATCGCAATACAGCATTAATCAACAGATACATTTAAAATGTATAAATCAGGGCTGTCAAAAGATTAATCGTGATTAATCACATACAAAATAAAAGTTTGTTAGAATAATATATGTGTGTGTATACTATGTGTAAATATTATATAGAAAAAAAATTATTTATTTATTTTTCATTTATATAAAATATATCAACCGCATGCCAATTGCACACTCCCTCAAAACTCGTGACATCTGTGGCATTGTGCTGTGTGATAAAAATGCACATTTTAGAGTGGCCTTTAATTGTGGCCAGCCTAAGGCACACCTGTGCAATAATCATGCTGTCTAATCAGCATCTTGATATGCCACACATGTGAGGTGGATGGATTATCTCTGCAAAGGAGAAGATATAGGCTCAAAAACACAGATTTGTGAACAATATTTGAGAGAAATAGTCATTTTGTGTACATAAAAAAAGTCTTAGATCTTTTAGTTCAGCTAATGAAAAATTGGGGCAAAAACAAAAGCGTTTATAATTTTTTTCAGTGTATATATAAAATAATTACACACAGCACACACATAAATTAAAAAAAACTGTGCATGCGATTAATCTTTTGACAGCCCAGAATAACTCAAACCTTGCTTGGCCTAAAGCAGAAGGCAGTCGCAGCAGTGTCAGACTTCTTTCTGTCCAGTAGTATCAGACCGTGATCTTCTGTCTGGCCCAGGTAGTGACCGGTGGAAAGATGGCGTAGACGAAAGGGCTGACCCCATCTAATGTGGCTCCCACTCCAGCTGTAATTCAAAGAAAAGCCCAGAATTCCCTGTGAGTCTGTGAGGCTTAAATCAGGATTAAGCGCTCTCTTATACTAAATACATCATCAAAAATTGTGATTAAAGATTTTTTGCTTATTTGATAGGGTTCGGCAAAAACAATTATGATTATTTTAGGATTTTGCCACCCACAGTGGATCCATACAGTAGACATGCTCCATACTGACCTGACTTCAAAGTACCCTGTTGGGCATAATTGAAACAGACAGCGGGAAGTCTGGGTCATCAAAAATTTACTGCAGTTTGTGTGTGTATGTGTGTGACAAGCATAGAAGTGCACAGCGTATGTATGTGCGTGTTTAACTTCACCTTATCCGAAGTGGCTCCAGCCTCCATAAAGACCTGGCCTTGGACCCTCCTTTACCGACTTCATAGTTCACCATTCTGTGGAAATAAATAAGAAAAGAATGGTTGTTCTATTACAGGATAGTGGAATATATTGTTTATTTCTGTACTATGAATAGACAATATGAAGAGTTTGGTTTCAAAAGACAATAAATTGATTTTGACTAATTTCTGTAAAAACATGTTTTCTATACCAAGAAAGTGACAAGATGAAAAACACTATTTTCTGTTACAAACTTTCACATATCATCTTTAGGTTATAAAAACATAAAAAATTCTAATCCATAATTTGATTTTCAAAGATTTATTATAAAAACTGAATACTTTTTCCACAAAATGCAATAAATCCATGACAAGTTTTTTTCCAAAATGCTATAAATCTATTGAATCAATATATAAATGTGCATTTATCTTTGCCATGTCTTTATTTATTTAGTTGACTAGTGGTATCCACTGATTAAAAAAAGAAACATTAATGGCATTAATCAAAACACTTACTTTGTCATATTAATAACACTGTCATTGCTGCTGTTATACTTTGGACGTCGTCGCTGAACTTTTTTAACAGCAATCAGCTGTAAAATGTTTTGGTCCTGCTTGATTTTCGTTGACTTTGAGTAAAATAATGGAAAGTTTTTCATAAGATCCCCTGGGGTCAATGTGTTAGCATGACAGAAGCTTGATGCTGTCGGGAGAACAAGCAACAGCTGACATTTTCCCGTCTCCTGAGTGCCTCTTGCGTAAATTATTCGATTTTGATGACTTGCGTTTCTTCCCCGTCACAGAAAACCACCACAATACCATAAAAAGTATTATTTTGTATTTGTTTGTTTGTTGATCACGGAGTACAAAGTAGATGAGAAAAACTAGGATTCCGTGTGTATTGAACGCGCCGCCATTGTTGTTTACAATGCGTGGAATGGTGCGCTGTGATTTGTTGAGCGGATTTATTGCATTCTGCAGAGAAGGAGGACTGGCGTTCGTCGCGGTTTGGGAAAAAGAGAGAAAAGATGACAGAACAACACGGCGGATATTGGATTTTGCGTAAAAATAAGGATTTACTTTTTAACTGATACAATACTGACTTTGGTCATTTATTTATTTTGAATTGCCATTTATCGCGTTTTGGAAACAAACTCTTACCAAACATTGCACTATGAATAGAGAAAATTGTATAATATACAGTAGGTGGTATGATATAATAGGCAGGCAGACAGATAATATGAAATGTATGCATTAGATACTGTTGAGTCAGTGACTCGCCTCTGTTCCTCTGCACTTTGATCAGATCCTGGTATAGTGAGACTCTCATCATGCCCATGAAACAAGCGCATCACATGGCCACCAAGGAGATATCCTAGAGAGAGGGCATGTTATAGAGATCCAAATGTATGTTCATAACCAAAACACAGCATTTGATGTACTAAATGAGAAAACTCACCCACTGCTGTGTTGGCTCTGGAGCAGGTAGGTTGAACATTCCACAGTGTTTGCATGAAAGAAGCATCCACCTGAATGCTCCCGTTCGAGATGGAGAGGTGCTACAGGAGATAGAAAAGTGTATTTACAGTACTCAACTCATTTGACGTGCTTGTGCTTGCATGAGTTTGTGAAAGAGAGGGAGAAACCAATGTAGACAGTAAGAAATCAATTTAAAAAAAGAGAGAAAGAGATTACGACTTCCTGGCACAGCCTTGAATCCGCCAGCCTGTCTGTGATGTCTGCACGCCAAGTAACAAATCTGTTTTTTAAAAGATTACTGTCTAGGAAATACAAAAACAACAGAGATTGCCTTTCTGTTGACTGTCTCTCGGAAGCACCCCAACCACAGGCACTGTTAACTAATCCATAGCTGGAGAGAAAATAGCTCAACTTATCAAAGATGTGATTATTATCACATCAGAACGAGAGAACCATCGTAATCTGTAAACTAGACAAAAGTGGGAAGCAATAATAACCTTTCTCCTTCCAAGCATTAAGTTGCCTCCTCTAGAGAACACAGGCTGCATCTGAAATTGCCCCCTACACCCTTATTCGCTATTCCCTAAATTACTTCACTAATATATTCCACTTGTGAATAAAACATGTGAGTGAATTCAGGCACTAAGTGCGCCGTAGGTCCGCAAGCGTCAACATGCACTGAAACGCGGGTACAAGCCTTACAGCGGATAAGTAGGAGCTAGCTCTGACTGAACATCGGTTATACACTCATTATTGCAGTGCATTGTGGGATAGAATAAAAGTCTCAGAGTTCCAACGTCTTTCTGAGCACATCAACTTGATTAAACCTGATGGTCTCCTTCTGTTCGCAAGACGTACAGTACAGTATATTAACTGCCAGCACATCTGGCGAAACCATCTTGCCACACACAATTGAAATTATAATGAGAAATTATGCTAATAGGAACTACAGTATACACAGACTTGTGCAGCACACATTTCCATGGCTTAGGGTTAAGAGATTATCTGGGAATAAAAGGCATTGTGGAGATTGAGTCCATAAAATATAAAAGGCTTATATGGATTAAAGTCTGGGGAAAAGAGTGAGACTAAAGTTGGAAAAACTTAAGGTAATTTGTAAATATTTTGTCTTTAAATACATCAGGTACTTACCAGGTACCTCTCTGAGGACACACTGACCAAAATGAGGTCATCTCCAATGCGGACCTTCTCACCTTCTGACCTCTGCTTGGATGCAGGGTGAATTGTCCACCAACAAGCCTCCCCTTCGATTATACAAAAAAATTACTTACATTTACATTCACTTTTAGGTATTTAGCATATGTATCCAAAGCGACTTAAATAAGGAAAAAACAGAGCAATTTGTCTTATGGAGGCAGTAATATAAGAAGTGCTATACAAGTTAGATAAAGTTAAATTTATTACACAATCTGTTGAACACAATAGAAGATATTTTGATAAATGACCATAGTATGTGTTTTTCCTACTATGGAAGTCAATGGTTACCGGCAACCAGTGTTGGAGTACACTGTAATGTTACAAGTAATGTGCATTACGTAAAAATAATACTCAAAAAGCAATGGAAGTTACTTTTTTAGTTTAATTAATTTGATTAAGAAAACATTATGTGCTCAATTAAACTAAACATAGCCACCTTATGCACACGCCTGTGTGGGAACAGAATGAGTCAGAAACTTAGATGGCAGGCCAGAGCTCGACATTTTTGTGATAAAATATGCAATTTCTGAATTTCTGAAAAAACACCTGGAAGGCCTGAAAGAGATCAAGCCTCAATCAAGAAAAAGTAATGCAAAAGTAACTAAAAAGTAACGTAAGCATTACTTTCCATAAAAAGTAACTAAGTAACACAATTAGTTACTTTTTTGGAAGTAACAATATTTTAATGCGTTACTTTTAAAAGTAACTTTCCCCAACACTGCCGGCAACTATGTGCTTACCATCATTTATCAAAATATCTTCTTTTGTGTTCAACAGAAGAAATAAACTAAATGATGACCTAATTTTAATTTTTGGGTGAACTATCCCTTTAAATAATTAAATAAATCGACAGCTCAACAATGTCCTAAATCAATTATCTGAATTACATTGACATTTCACCCTGATGAACTAATATGCAGAACAAGGCACTATTTTGCCTTGGCAAACACTGTCTGCAAAGCATTTTTTAGCTAGATAACCTGTATGATCTTATAAGATCTAGGATCTCATGTTTTTACAACTCAGATGTTGATATAATTATTTATGCTGTTCCACTATTTGGGTGGCACAATACACAAAAATAGTAAGATATCTATGTTTCATTTTAGATCTCTTGGGAAGCAGCCCCAGTGCTGCATCTGTTACTTGTGGTTCAACTGTCAATCACAGCCACCAGAAAGAGATCTTCATAAGGATACCTAAATTATACAGATCACTTTGTATTTTAAGTAATATTTTGTTCCTCCTTACCAGTTGATTCTTCTTGTAGGCCAACATCAAAAGACAGCTTATCTGTTAAAGACCTGGAGGTCTTCAGACAGGTCAGATACTGAGGGCAAACAAACAAGAAAACTGGTATAGATTCTGCTCCTTATAGCTTAAAAGATTTTTCTTTACATTGACTCACTGCATTATGGGTAAATGCCTTCCATAGGTCAAGTTCAATATAACCCAAGCTCAAACATGTAATGATCCTTCTAAAACATGGGTCATCTTGTTGTTTGTGATGTTAAAGACTTTTCACTTCAGCTATTTCCAACATACTGTACTGTAGGAGCTCATTGATCACAGAGTTGATGTATGTTAGCTGTAAGCAGTGACAGGCTGCCTAATCTCTCTCCCTATTGGCTTCAATTTGTGTGGAGCATTCTTACCATTCCACTTAAGGAATGTCTTAGGAGGATGGCGTGACCATACAGCAGTGTCCGATGTCCACCGCCCTGGGCTGCCTACAGAGGAAAAGAGTGAAATGGTGTTATCAAATTTAAGACAGGGTTTCAGAGAGAAGGGGAAAAGGTCACTGTGATTAAAAATAAAAAAATAAAAAAAGCTTAGAATATATAGATACAGCAAAGATCTGAGTGCATGCTGGAGGAATGTTAAAAGTAGACTTCTCGTTCAGATGTTCGAAAGAGAAAGAACATTTCGTTGTTGTACCGTAGATGAGGAAATGCAGGGATGGAAAAAAATCCCGAAACAGACCACAGGAAATAAAAAGAATAAAACATAAGATTGAATAAAGGCAAAAATACTTACCCGTCTTATAAACCTCTGAGAGCATTGGGAAAAGATACATCTCGTAGTTAAGTGTAATACATCTAATGCAGAACTTTATAAAGTTTTAATGATGTTGTTTAACAAGACTATTATTTACGTTCATTTCATTTAGTGGTAAAAATGGTGCTAAATAGCACTAAAAGTGGTTCACTGGCTCGTAACAATAGAGAAGTACTATAAGTAACTATACAATTATGGTACACGTGTGCTATACAGGTAAAATTTTGGTTCTCTTTTGTATGATGATGTGCCAGTTAAACACTTTTAGTGGTATTTAGCACCATTTTTTAGAGGCTTGGACGCATGGATTTGAAAAGCTCTGTCCCTGATTGGCCAGCTAATCTGAACGTTGTGATTGGCCTGAATACCTCTGAAGTCAGCCTGAAACGTGGCGCTCCTTACCATCTTTGAAAGATTCGGTCACAATGCAATGCTAACAGGAGTTAACTTACAGGCTGTGAGTCTGAAGTGGGAGGAATTATGATAATGTTGGTCTTTTCTACATCACAGGAAGTAAACGGTTGCCTACAATCCGTGTGTTTGTTGTAGTCCAAGAAAAGAGATTTACGTTGGAGATGATAACTCACCTCATCATTTACTTTGGGGTTTGTACCTTTTGCATATAGTTAACGTATACTAATACACACTTACACACCAAAGGAAATGTAAAAGCGTAAATCAGATAATAGGTGCCCTTTAATTGACGCAAACTAATATCATGTCAGAGTCTGCTGCTTGTGTTGTTAGTAATCATGCTGCACAACGTTTTGTTCATGTATAGACGCTTGCATCGGACGCACGTGCGGTGATGCATTTACGCATCTGGTTGGAACTTTACTTCCGGTTTCTGTTTGTTTAATGGTCTGATTAGTTGCTAAACTGAACTCTTGAACAAATACCTTGCCGCAAAATAACAAATGTTTTGATTTCCTAGGTAATCCATTTGTTGTTTATTTAGCTTGTTATAAAAAATAAACTACTTTAAAATGACTTTGTTTTTTTTTATTCTTAGCTTAGTTTACCGGAAGTTACGTGTGCTCCACGAAAGCTATTTGTTTATGTTATGTTGTTACTGCTGAAACGTCTATATAAGAGCCTTCTCTGAAATGTCAGCACAATTGATGAAATAAGCTTGTGTAACTTTTACATGCTTGCAAAATAAAACAAAAATGAAAGCGGTGGAGAGCAGCTGCTTTAAATTTATTAATGAAAGCCTAAAGGCCGCGCTGAACATCGCATGCTTGCACTGCAGTCATGTCAGATGGACATTGTACTCTGTACATTACACATAAAAAAATAGCCGAAGTGTAGGAAGTCTTTAGTGGATGCTTGAACACATTTGCGTGTTCCACTACCTCTGAGGGGCTGTTTACACTTGGTATTAAGGGTAACACTTTATTTTACGACCCGCAAAGTACCGCGTAATTAAACCGAATTTACAGCGTACCTATTTGTAACAACAGGGTAGGTAACCTGTAGGTATAAGGGAATAATATTTTAAGTTTGGGGTAATAAGGGGGTAAGAATATGAAGAATTATAAATTATTTATACTCTAAGTATTTTATAACAACAGGGTACCTATTGTAATATTACGTGGTATGTATGACTTAGTCAAGTCTATGGGGAAATTATGTTTTATTTATTTTTTATTGTGAATTTTTCATATTGACTACTGAATGTTGTATACAGTCAATGTCTACGAGCCACATCGGCAAATAAATATAACAGCATATCACTTTTATTTTAGTAGCCTATATTACTTGCTTTTAATAACAAAAGTCCAGCTGATTTAATGTGGTTATCTTTTTTTTAAGGTAAGTACAATACAAATAGCAACTTATTCCCTATTTACCAGGAAACTCCTACATTTGCAGACATATTTGAAGTGGTGCTTTGCAATTTATTTACTGTAAACACAAGTATTTTAGCCAAATATAATTTATGAAATGGCAAACCAGAATGAAACAACAGCAGATATCAGCTCCCGCTAAAGCAAAAGACGACTACATGCGTAGGTTAGTGCGCAGGTGTAGAGCGCGCGGCCGTCTGCAGGAGGTTTGCTGGAACGCGATCCTGAGGTGAAATTTCTTTAAGAGGTTTTAAAAACGTTCTACACTGTGGAGTACGGCTGCGAGTGATGTTAGCAGGTTCCGCATGCTGGATAAGGTGACTGGTTTTGTTAATACATGACTCACGCATTTCAAACAATGTTTTTCAAGAAAGTTGCTAGCTAACGGTAGCCGGTTAGCTAGCACATAAGTAAGCCTAAAATTTATAAACGTAACTGGCTTAGAAAACTCTGTTTCTGTCAAGGCACAGTGAAGAAACATTTACTGAAGGCTTTCATTTATGTTTTTTATATGTAATGCAGAACAGCATTTGTGAGACGACATCAACTCATCATCCGAGTGGACAAGAACACCAACAGAGGAAGCCAAGCCGCAAAAACAATGAAAAATTGTCATGACTTTTTATTTTAAATAAAAGTTATGTGATAATAAACATTAAGTGTTGGCTTAATTATAGTGTTTTAAAGATGTTTTGAAATAAGTTGTTTTAAAATAAAAATAACAATATTCTGTATGTTTATGGTATTTACCCTATAACATTTATAACAAGAGGTGAACAAAGCACCACTTAAGTTTACAGCCCGCAAATATGAGAGTTACCTGGTACGTACACCGAACAATCGGGGAATAAGCCCCACTTCAATTTACAGCCCGCAAATATAAGAGTTACCTGGTAACTCCTGTATACATATACAGATCAAAGAGGTACAAGTTGCTATTATTTTTATTGTGTGTTATATTTTATTTGCCGACGTGGCTTGTAGACATCAACTGTAGGCTATACAAAACACTTCATCAGGTAAGTAGCAAATATGAAAAAAAAACATATTACACATAGACCATATTACCCATAGACGTAAGTCATACATACCACGTAATATTACAATATGTACCCTGTAGTTATGAAATACTTAGAGAATAATTTTCCATATATTCTTACCCCCTTATTACCCCAAACTTAAAATATTATTCCCTTATAACTACAAGTACGTACTGTAGAGGTACTCTGTTGTTACAAATAGGTACGCTGTAAATTCGGTTTAATTACGCGGTCCTTTGCGGGTCGTAAAATAAAGTGTTACCATTAAGATGTGTTTTCATCGATCGGATCACAAGTGGACGAGAGAGACACATTACGTTTACACCTGGTATTTAAATCCGTCTCTTTTGTCCACTTTCGACCACTTCTGTCCTGAATACTGTGAGGGGACAGTCCGTGAGATGGTGGGCGAGTCTCTCTGCTACCATTCAAACGCGAGCGTGAGTAATTATGAGTTTATATGGACGCAGACTAATATTATGTCGGAGTCCACTGCTTGTTTAGCAAGTATACATGCTGCACAGAGTTTTGTACGTGTGTATGGTAGAGCTTTCTCTGAATTTTCAGCGCAATTGATGAAATAGGATTGCGCAACTTTCACGCTTTCAAAACGAAACTACGGAGAACACCCGCAGTAGTTTTATCAATGAAAGGCTAAAAATAGCGCTGTTCACCGTATGTTCACGCCAGAAGTAAAAAAAAAGACGTAAAATTTGTGTTTAATACCTCAGATTAGATAAATGGGCGGAGAGAAGGCGGGCGCGTGTGGCTGTTCGAACACATTCAACCACATTGCGTTCCGCAGCTCCAAAGCGATCCGATCGAAAGTGGTTTCGACTACCTCTGGATGTGGTTGAAAGTGGTCGAAAGTGGACGCGTTCAAAATGTTTTGAACACCGTTTACACCTGGCATTAACGTCGTCCACTTGTGATCCGATCGACGAAAACGCATGTTAATGCCAAGTGTAAACAGCCTCTGAGTGTGGTTGAAAGTGAACGAGCTCAAAATGTTTTACACCCCGTTTACACCTGTTTTTAGCATTGTCCACTTGTGATCCGGTGGTCCAAAACACATCTTTATACCACATTTAAACAGCCTATTAGAGTGGACTGCAACAACTCTCTCTTTCCACAAATAGATACAAAAAAGGCCTGAACACTGATCATCTTATCTAAAAATATCTGCCTATCACTCAGAAGAGGCTAGCTTCCACTCTGTTTTTCAGCAATCAAAGAGTCAGTGATCAAGTGATCAAACGCCTCTTTCCACTATCAAACTACTGCAGATGGAAAGATCTCAGGACTGCTGGTTAAAAGGTCAAGATGCCATCTTGATGTATAAAGGGGTTCTGTTAGTAAATCCATAAAATAAGAATTCATTGCATTTGACAAATTAATCTTAAGTACAGTGAACGTATAATGTCACTTTCGTTGTCTTGTATTTTGCATTACGTTAATTATATCACTTCTTGTTGTAGTCTGTCTCCTGTATGGTCTTTTCCAGTTCATTCACTGTGGCCCCGCCTAAATGTGTCCAGGTGTGTCTTGACACCATGATGATTTCTGTTTGTGTATTGTATTTATACCCTCACTGTATTTTTTTTTTTCACTAAATGTGCTTTCTTGTCCTGCTTTTACTCATCTTGCTAATGCTTATGTTAATGTTTCAAGCTCATCTGTCATGTTTTTTGTTTGTTTATGTTTTATTCTTTTGTGTCGAGCAAAGAGATGGCACAGGTAAAATGCACAAAGAGGAAGAAAAAATACCACGCTGTAAGAAGAAATATTAATGTCGCATGATTCAAGAAACAATCATTCTGGAATCAGCATTCCAGATCATTTCCTCGTCACTGGTACCCCTGAAATTTGATGTTAGAACCCAAGTGTAAGAAGAAACACACCATCTCACATTACCAACAATCAACAAAATCAAAATATTAAAATGCAACCGTGCCTTTTTTTACAGACAATAAGTGTGTGTATCAAACACTGCATAACAGTACTCGTTTAACATACCCCACTAATCTTTATGAAAGGAATCTTTATAGTGATGTATGTACAAACTATCCATAATGTTTCTCCTAGACAGTAATGTTAGCACAATAGCAACGCAGCACTGAGCCAATAAAATATATGCTGACAATCTCATTTCAAAATGCTGCAGTTAAAATCAACAACATGAAATGTTTTGCATGCTGAGAGGAAAGTAAATAAAGCATTCAAATGGCTCAATGCACAACATGCTTAGCGGTAAACTTTATTTTTAGATTTGCATCCTTCTAGAAAAAAGAGGCACAACTTCTGACTTTGACAAGTGAATTTATCTTCTGTTGGGTGCAGGAACATTTTCAGAGTCTACAGATGAAGGAGAGAGACTGTCATTCTTTGACTGGGTTAGCTATGTGAAGTATAAGATTAGTTGGGTTACATCAGGAGTTAATTTGTGTCACAAAATTCACTTTAGTTAATGAAAAGTGATAGACAACCATACACGTTTACAGGACAATATTTCATTACTAATGCACGTTTTAAAGTCTGAGACGATATTCATGCATACTTGTTGGTGAACGGATTGTAAACATACCCATTGATCATGATCAGGACTCTTGCAATGATGAACAAAGATACAGAAATGATTAATAAATGCAGTCTGAACAGCCTCGCCATTTCAGCACAGTCAGTTCATTATGTTGCACAGCGTACCAATGTCAAATAATGCAGAGGTGCACTATTTTTATAAAGCACACCTTCAACAGACTAGTTTTAATAAGAGTGGGTTAAAAATATCCCCCACTTTTACTATTATAGAAATAAATGTACCTTGGTAAAGCCCACAATATAATGAACTGAATGATGTCAAATGATAAAGGCAACCCATGAATAAATAAAAACAGCAATAAAAAGTATATTTGTAGAGTATGTTATATATAAAAAATATAAACATACAAAACAAAAAAACACATATTTCTATGTTTTTGGAATAGCATAAAGGGGGTCGCACACTGGACGTGCAGCTCAGTGCCACGCCTTCCTAAAAAAAATCAAACACATTGTTTTCTATGCGTATACGCACACTGGCACCGACAGGTGACGCCTGTCTACGGCGCCCAGCTACGACTCAGGAAGCTGCTCAAATCTCTGTCGCGCCACAGAGCGCCACTCACATATTTTAACATTAAATAACATGATATTTGTCCCAAATCATTAACGACTAACATTGGCTGCTAACTTATATTTTGCATTTTTGAAGTAGACGTTATCTGATCAAGCTCGCGCTTATTAATGTGCACTTCTGGTGTACGATACCTCCGAGTTGTCCTAGACGCGACGTGACGCGGCGCTGCATGTCCGGTGTGCGACTCCCTTAAGTGACAAAGAGCACTGTAAGTAGCCTAGTCTATGCAAAGCAGACGGTAAGATACAGTACTATTATAAGCAATGATGAGAATGGTCTGCATTTGTTTTCATTAGTAAAGTATGTTTAAATGAACAAGAGATTATGGTTTCGCATTAAAATCCGGCTAGTGTGAATTTTAGTGGAGATTAACAGTGTTTATAAGGATGATTGATCTATGGTCAATAACTTATGTCATGACTCTTGATTACTTACCCTAGAGGCCATAAAGAAGAAACTACAGCTGATTGGATACAGTATATCTTTCCTATGCGTAGACATAAGCTGGATACTGCCAGATAGTAGCTCATAAGAGATGTGCGTTTAAAAAACAGTTTGGACTCTCTTTTCATGTCCCTACCAGGAATATGGTTTGTTTTTTCTGTTCATGCACATAAATTCAAGTGAGTGCCATAGAATTAAGATGTATAATATATTAAGGCACTAACATAATCAATGTGTAACCCTTTATTTAATTTAGTATTTACTTATAAATGTTAAAAGCCCTGATATAATACTTTTATTTACAAACAGACTGCCTTTCCTATTGACATTGTCAGTAACTGCGGACAAAAGAAAAATATACCCAGGGATCAATGTCGAGATATATTGAGTATAGAGACCCTGCAATTGCTGTGATGTAGGAACTTACCCCTTCTCCGCTCTGCCCGGCTAGCATCTCCTGTAAAGCCCTCACTGAGAGCGATTGCTCCAGCACAAAGTTGCAGATGCATAGGTCAGGAGGAATAAACTGCAGATATAGAAAAAAAAGAGAGTGTTAGCATGAGAGTTTTTGCTTTTCAAAAAAATTAAGGAATTGGTCTTTCATTAGACCCAAAAGATTTTTATCTGTGATCCATTAAAAATGAGATAATGGCATGGGTGTTGGAAGCGGTCCAAAGCATTTGCTGCAGTAGATGCCATTTTCTTGAATTCTAGTGCCTTTAAATTAAACAATTGCTTTTGTAGCCTAAAAGCTTTGCTTACCTTGTGGTGTCGCGGGAGTACAGTTGGCAAAAGTAGTGAAAACATGAAATGAAGTTTAAATTATATGGACTCTAAATTAGCCAAGTGTAATGGATTTGAGGAAGCAGCAGTATCAAGGCTGTAGCTGAAGTTTAATTTATAAGGGCATTTCTCTAGTGGAATAGATCTGACTGATGGCGATCTGACAAGTGAACAGACATTTGCACTAAATTAAAGAAAAAGTGAGTGGGTCCAATGTTTTTGATCTTAAAAAGTCGTGGGTCTTGTCCCACCCACATAAAATGGTTCAGATGCCCATGGAAAATGATATTAACCGCTGGTTCCCTTTCAGTCGGTCACTACGATGTCACGTCGTGACCGACGAATTGGGAACCGCTCCGCGGGTGACCTATCTACTTCGAGAACTATAAGAAACGCCAATGAACTTGGCATGCAGGTATTTGCATAATGCCGGCGCCGCCCCGCCAGGTGCGTATATAAGCCGCAGGTGCACAATACCAAATTAGCTTTTTGCTTCGAAACCGGCAGACATCTGCTCTCGAGAAGCGTATACTGATCTTCGTAGATCCCTGTTCTTGGAGGAAAAAGATCTCAGCTTGCTGAAGTTGGTTGGGCAAAGACACCTCAGCGGAGGCTCGCAGTGTTTTCTCCACCCTTTCTCTCTCTCTCTCTCTGTCCCTTTTAAGACTTGAGTTGAGTGAGTGCGTTTGCCTCTCCCTGTGTGTTTCACCAGCTCGCACAAAAAGAGTGATTTCCCTAAAAGAGCAGCACGTTTGAGCTTTGTGTCTTTTTAAAGACAGTCACTCATTCGTGTCACGGTCGGGTGCGTCTTTTTAAAGATGGCATTCCGCCCGTGTTCCGTTTCTGGATGCGGTGTGTTCATCGCTCCCCGGGATGGCCACGAGCGCTGTGTTTCGTGTCTGGGGCTCCAGCACGCAGAGGCAGCGTTGCGTGATAGTTCATGCTCCACTTGTGAGGGCATGACTATGGCGGATTTGCGGAGACGGGTGTCGTTTCTCCGGGAACGGCACCCGCCTTCCAAGTCTGGTACTGCTAAGGGCGCAGCTACCAAACTTGCGAAGGATGACCTCCGTATAACGGTGCTGGGTCGGTCTGCTGGTTCGTCCAGCAGCTCCCAGCGCCCTGATCCGTTGCCAGCGGAGGTCCCGATGGAGACGAGCGGCCCGTGTTCTACGGTGTCCTCGCGCTCTGTCGAGCCTTCACCGGACGCGATGTCCACCGTAACGTCGGAGGGGGGGTTGTCAGCCTCGGACGTCGATCCAGATCCGCTCCCGCCTTCGGGTCGGGTTGCGGGTCCTGCGTTCGACCCCGAGATGGCAGCCATGCTCGCTCGGGTGGCGGCGGCGGTCGGCCTGGAGTGGACTGAACCTCCCCCACCTGAACCGTCCCGCCTCGATGATTGGTACTTCGGGGGTGCCAGGGCTTCTCAGTCCTCGCCCCCGGTGCCCTTCTTCCCCGAGGTGCATGAAGAGCTGACGCGGTCGTGGAAAACCCCGTTTTCCGCCTGGAACCGGCCGTTTCAGCCTTCACCCCTCACCTCTCTCGAGGGTGGAGATGCCAGGGGGTATACTGGTATCCCGTCAGTGGAGCGGCCGGTCGCGATGCAGTTGTGTCCGGCCGGTGTCGCTTCCTCCTGGCGGGACCAGCCTACTCTCCCCTCACGGGCTTGTAAGCAGTCTTCGGCGCTGACCGGTGCTGCTTACAAAGCTTGTGGGGAGGCAGCTTCAGCCCTGCATGCCATGGCATTGCTGCAGGTTCATCAGGCTAAGGCTCTGAGGGACCTGCACGCGGGAGGTCACGACTCGGCGGAGTTCTCTGAACTGCGTGCGGCCACTGATCTGGCGCTTCGTGCGACCAAGGTCACCGCACGCGCCGTCGGGCGTGCGATGTCTACCCTGGTAGTCCAGGAACGCCATCTCTGGCTGTGTCTGGCGGACATGAAGGATGCTGATAAAACCCGGCTCCTGAATGCTCCGGTT
This sequence comes from Paramisgurnus dabryanus, assembly GCF_030506205.2. Taxonomy (NCBI): domain Eukaryota; kingdom Metazoa; phylum Chordata; class Actinopteri; order Cypriniformes; family Cobitidae; genus Paramisgurnus; species Paramisgurnus dabryanus. The sequence goes on along the minus strand of NC_133348.1, from coordinate 16,543,278 downwards.
TCCCAGACCGGCCTGTTCGGCGAGACGGTCGAGGAGTTTGCCCAGCAATTCTCCCCGGCCAAGAAGCAGACTGAGGCCATAGCTCAAATCATGCCGCGTCGGAAGCGTCCTGCGCCTGCCCCGTCCACGTCGGCGCCTCAGCCTGCTCCTCGCCGAGGGCGTCCTGCGGCGGCCGCCTCCGTTCCTCCCCGGGGCTCTTCTAAGAAGCGAGGAACCGGTCGCCAGCAGCCCGCCCCGCCCGCTCAGCCCGCTCCGAAGGGTGGAAAGAGGAGATCGAAGCGGCCCTGAGACGGGCGACCTAGAGATGGAGGGGATCGCTCTTCGGGAGATGGTGAAGGCACCACTCCCCCCACCGGAGGAGGGCCGGTTGGGGAATCTTTTGTTTCATTTTTCTGTTCCGCCGACTTTTCAGTCGGCACCCACAATTCCACAAAAAGAGCGAATTCCACTTCCATCTCTAGGTCTTCAGATGAGCGCCGGAGACACGAGCGGGCTCATAACCCCCCCTCGTTCTCCGACTCATCAGAGGAGTTCGAGAGCAACGCACGGGCTCATAACCCCATCGCGCTCTCTGACTTCTCAGGGGAGAGAAGACCATCACGGGCTCATAACCCATCGTCTTCCTCCCCCTTCGCCAGAGGGTGCATCGAGTGGCGTGAGGTGTCTTCAGCAGAGCCTCCCTTACTCACCCACCCAGCAGCGGACTCAGGTGAGTGTTATCATGCACAACACTACTGTCGGTGCGGCCAATACGCACACACCGGCGATCACCTCCGTTGCGCCCGCCGCGGGTACACCGATCGTGCCTTTAGTTCCTCTCGCACGGTGTCTGGGGGCGTGGGAACAGCTTCCCAGCCCGTCGCGTTGGCTTTTACGCACGATTCGTCTCGGCTACGCGATCCAATTTGCCCGGCGTCCCCCCAAATTCTCCGGCGTTCGTTTCACTACGGTGAGAGCTGCCGATGCGCACGTCCTCCGTGCGGAGATCGCTGTCTTATTGGCGAAAGACGCGATCCAGCCGGTCCCTCCAGCCGAGATGAGGTCGGGGTTTTACAGCCCTTACTTTATTGTACCCAAGAAAAGCGGCGGCTTGCGACCGATCCTGGACCTGCGTTCGCTGAACCGTGCACTTCACAGAATGCCGTTCAATATGCTGACGCCCAAACGCATATTTCCATGCATTCGTCCAAACGATTGGTTCGCATCTATCGACCTGAAGGACGCGTACTTTCATGTATCGATTCTCCCCCGGCACAGGCCGTTTCTCCGCTTTGTGTTCAAGGGGCGAGCATACCAGTACAAAGTCCTCCCGTTCGGGCTCTCTCTGTCTCCCCGTGTATTCACCAAAGTAGTGGAGGGGGCTTTAAAACCCCTGAGAGAGAAAGGTGTGCGCATTCTCGCGTATTTAGACGATTGGCTCATAATAGCTCAAACACGTCAGACGCTGTGCGATCACAGAGATTTAACTCTAAAACACCTCGCTCGTTTGGGTCTTCGGGTCAACTGGGAAAAGAGCAAGCTTTGCCCCGTGCAGAGAATCTCTTTTCTCGGGATGGAACTGGACTCGATCGATTTGACAGCTCGTCTAACAGAAGCGCGTGTACAGTCGATTCTGACTTGCCTGAATACATTCAAGAGCAAGAGCGCGGTCCCGCTGAAACAATTTCAGAAGCTCCTGGGGCATATGGCAGCAGCTGCAGCTGTAACTCCGCTCGGACTGCTTCATATGCGACCGCTTCAGCATTGGCTTCACGATCGAGTCCCGAGGAGAGCGTGGCTGCGCGGCATTCACCGTGTTATCATTACACCTGCGTGTCGTCGCACTTTCACTCCGTGGTCAGACCGTGCGTTTCTCCGAGCCGGTGTGCCTCTGAGACAGGTCTCCAGGCATGCAATAGTATGCACAGATGCTTCGGACACGGGGTGGGGGGCCACGTACGATGGGCTTGCGGCTTCGGGGGTCTGGACGGCACCCCAGCTGCATTGGCACATAAATTGCCGAGAAATGTGGGCTGTATATCTTGCGCTCGTCCGTTTCAGCAACGAGTTACGGGGCAAAGATGTATTAGTTCGAACAGACAACACTGCGACCGTGGCGTACATCAATCGTCAAGGCGGTTTACGCTCGCGTCACCTGTCGCATCTCGCCCGTCACCTCCTCACTTGGAGTCAGAAGAATTTGAGGTCTCTTCGTGCCATTTACATTCCGGGCACGCTCAATGTAGAGGCGGATGCGCTCTCTCGGGCTGCGCGTCCCGGCGAATGGCGGCTCCACCCCATTGCGGTTCAGCAGATTTGGAGACGTTTCGGCAAAGCGCAGATAGATCTGTTTGCTTCCCCAGAGACGGCCCATTGTCGCCTGTTCTATTCACTAGCCGACGACTCGCTCGGCGTGGATGCATTGGCACACAGCTGGCCGCGAAACATGCGCAAATACGCGTTCCCTCCGGTGAGCCTCATTGCGCAAACCCTATGCAAAATCCGGGAGGACGAGGAGAGCGTGCTGTTGGTGGCACCGTATTGGACAACCAGGAGTTGGTTTCCAGAACTCTCTCTCCTCGCGACAGCCCCTCCTTGGAAGATTCCCCTGAGGAAGGACCTTCTTTCTCAACAAGAGGGCACATTATGGCACCCGCGCCCCGACCTATGGAACCTCCATGTGTGGTCTCTGGACGGGGCACGGAGGATTTGAGTGATTTACCGCAAGAGGTATCTAACACTATTGCTGCTGCGCGAGCGCCGTCTACGAGACAGGCTTACGCGCTTAAATGGAACCTGTTTGTCGACTGGTGTTCTTCCCAAAGTGAAAACCCCCGAGAATGCCCGATTAGTGTTGTGCTTTTATATCTCCAGCGTCGTTTGGAGAATAGGCTGTCACCATCCACTATTAAGGTCGATATCGCTGCGATATCAGCTCACCATTCACCCGTAAACGGTAGAACAGTGGGTCAGCACGACCTGGTCATTAGATTTCTCAGAGGCGCTCGAAGACTGAATCCTTCGCGTCCTCCCTCTATTCCTCCTTGGGACCTGTCCTTGGTGCTGAAATCACTCCAGGAAGCCCCATTTGAGCCTCTGCATAGTGTGAGTGTTAAATTTCTTACTATGAAAACATTAACTCTCCTTGCTTTGGCTTCTGTTAAGAGGATAGGGGATATTCACGCATTTTCGGTCGATGAATCGTGCCTTCAGTTCGGGCCGGCTGCATCCAGCGTAACACTGAGACCCCGGCCCGGCTTTGTGCCCAAAGTTCCCACCACTCCTTTCAGAGATCAAGTGGTGAACCTCCAAGCGCTGCCTTTGGAGGAGGCAGACCCAGCCATGGCTTTGTTATGCCCTGTTCGTGCACTACGTGTGTATATAGACAGGACGCAAAGTTTTAGGACCTCAGATCAGCTCTTTGTTTGTTACGGTGGTCAGCAGAAAGGAAAAGCTGTCACCAAGCAGAGGATGTCCCATTGGATTGTGGATACTATAGCCCTTGCATATCAAAAGCAGAATGTGCCTTGTCCATTTAATTTACGTGCTCACTCTACACGCAGTGTGGCATCATCTTGGGCACTGGCTCGCGGTTCCTCGCTAACAGATATTTGTAGAGCTGCAGGCTGGGCGACACCTAATACGTTCACAAGATTCTATAGTGTTCGTGTCGAACCGGTTTCCATTCGGGTTCTTTCTACTAACTAGTTAAGAATGCCGAGGGTCGGCTCGTGTGTCGGCTTGGAGCCTCTATTTTTGTGCTGCACATCTGCACCAATATGGAAGGCCATCGGGGCAAAAACGTCTAAAAAACTGTTTTTGCCTCTCCTCCACCGCCCCGATAGCTGGTGTTGCGGAGCATCCGCTGTCAACCTATCACTGATGTATTCTCTGTAAACCTGTGTAGGCTAGGCGTCCACATTTGTCCCCTACGTGGGGTTCATTTGTGTGTATACTCCGTGGGGTACTAATCCTCCACGTTTTCCTTAGCAGAGCCTGCTCTGCATCTCTCTGCATACTATGTTTTGTTCAGAGACTTTTTATGAGCAACCTATCGGTTGTTTCATATTTTATGTCATCCATTCAACCTTCTTAGGGGATGGCTTCCGCAGTGTTCTAGCTCCGCTCAGTTTAGACGCTTCCCCAGTTCGCTGCTTCACTATCGTGGGTTGAGGAACAGGTAGTGACCGGCCTTCTGCATTTCGCCTTAGGTTCCGCCCCTTACGTGGAGGGCGGAGGGCTTTTACAGACACTGGAAGGGTTCAGCTGCAGTGGCGTTTTGGTAGGGATTCCCAATTCGTCGGTCACGACGTGACGTCGTAGTGACCGACTGAAAGGGAACGTCTCGGTTACGTATGTAACCCTCGTTCCCTGAAGGAAGGGAACGGAGACGTCACGTCCCGTCGCCACAGTTTGCTGTTCCATTGCTGTTTTCAGGCCGGGCACTGCTGCTCGGCTTCTCAGCAATAATATAGCTAATTTGGTATTGTGCACCTGCGGCTTATATACGCACCTGGCGGGGCGGCGCCGGCATTATGCAAATACCTGCATGCCAAGTTCATTGGCGTTTCTTATAGTTCTCGAAGTAGATAGGTCACCCGCGGAGCGGTTCCCAATTCGTCGGTCACGACGTGACGTCTCCGTTCCCTTCCTTCAGGGAACGAGGGTTACATACGTAACCGAGACGTTCTCGGCACATATTATATGTTCATCAAAAATTTCCAATTCAAATCTGCCTAATCGTGTCCTCAGGCCATTCAGAAATCCCAGCTTGTTGGCAGAATCTATTAAGAGTCTGATTAAAAATGCTAATTTACAAGAAAACATGTATTGTGCATCTGTGCTCTTTATATGTATTCATTAGGATTAGCTTGGAGGGCCAACAAGGATTAGCAGGGGCAAGTGATGTGCACCATGCGTGGTCTTAAGAAGACATCTCCCACCCTACATCTGTTTTTAAGTGTGCTATTTAAAGCTCCTTGACTGTCTGGTTCAGCTATCTATAGAAAGTGAACGTCTTTTAGCTTCTTATAACTATAGTTCACTAGAATCACTTATGGTTGTACTGAGTGTATGCTTTATATACCACCTTCTTACTAAGATCTTCCTCTAAGTAGAGAAGTTAGTCAAAAGTTACAGTGACCTATGACCTCTGACAGGCTTAATGTGAAATGTGAGCGGGCAGAATGTGCTAACCAGTGTGACAGATGCTTCTGAGGGAAAACCATCTGTATGTTTTCAAACAAACACAACACCATATGGAGGTATGAGTTGCAACTCACAGTTAAGCTGTATGGTGACAGTTTATAAACACCTACAAAAAAGGTTGTATAATCCCTCTTCTTCAAAGTAGTTTAACTCATTCCCTGACAGCCTTTTTTTTTTAAGTTTTTCCTTTCTGTGATTTTCACAAAAGTTTCACAAAATGGCTTCCAGGAAAATTTTCTTTTATAAATATATAAACATAAAATGTATCAAATGAAAGAACTCTGCTTTCACCACAAAAAAAATGTTTCATCCTTTCAATTGTTCTTTTTTTATAACCTCTCAAAAAGTGGTTAAGTTAAAAACATTTTTTTTGAGCAATAAGCTGAAACAATTTTGTTAAGGACTTTTGTTAGAGATCAGATTCAGAACGATGATCAAATCATACACAACATTTTCAATGTTGTTAAATTCTCTGATGCTTCAGTTTTTTATAAATTGGGTAAGAGCGCCATCTAGTGAATAATAGCAAAATTATAGATTACAGTAAAAACTCGTCAGGAAAGCGTCATTGGCATGGAATTGTCTTGATTGACGAGATAACTCGCCAATGGCGGGGAAAGAGTTAATAGGTATATTATGTGCCCTGCATTTAGAATTTTCCATGAAGTTGTTTATTTAAACTTATTACACGGCTCTCTGGAATGCTTGATTCTGATTGGTCAGTTGAGACATTTGCAGGTTCGTTCTTTTCGAATAATAACCGCTCCAAAATAATAACGCATAGCCGGTACTACTTTTACGAGTAAGATCGCTCCGCGCCAATAAAGATCAATAAAGATTACTGTCTGTTTGGCGCCATCTTGTGACAAACACTGGACAACCACGACAAGACACAGAGAGCTTACTGAGACTGAACTTGACAAAATAGAGCATGACAGCTACGAAGCCAACACACAAAAAAATACAGAATGGGCATTAAAACTTCTCAAAGACTGGCTAAAAGAGAAAAAAATGGAGACAGACAAGTATGAAGCAGAGGATCTTAATAAGGTATTACGATCATTTTATGCATCTGTGCAAAGTTTCGCGGAAGGATAAAAATGTTAATTTAAAACAAATATGCCAATAAAATGTTTCAAATTCATATTCATGTCCAGTTTTTTTTCTTATGTGACAAGTAGCCGTGTAATAAGCGGGATAATGTAGAGGCAGCCGGTAGTTATCGGGAAATAAGCCCCTTCAGTGTGATACAAGACCCTCCGCTTCGCGTCGGGTCCTGATCACACTGTCGGGGCTTATTTCCCGATAACTACCGGCTGCCTCTACATTATCCCTTACATGGAGTACATATATTTTTGAAAGTATATTAATGATCATAAAAAACTGCATTAAGCATGTTTGAGGAGAGACTTTACTCAGAAATTGCATACGTAAGACTTAATCTATGACCCCTGAGACTTACACTTAAAGGTGCTCTAAGCGAATTGAAGCGTTTTAGACCATAAAACATTTTTTGTTACATACAGCAAACATCTCCTCACTATCTGCTTGTTACCTGACCGCTGATCAAACTGTAAAAAAACGCGATCTCAGTAGACAGACCAGGCTCTACAAACTTCAATATACACACAGTGGCCAAACCTGCACCACGAAACAAAACAAATTGTTACAGCCAATAAACGCCAAGAAGGATTTGGGGGTGGGGGTTGGTCACGTTCATGAAAGCACGGAAGGGAGGGGGAGGAGTTAGCTAAGCTCCGTTTGTTTGAAAACAGTTCAAATATCAACAATAAGTGACGTCGCACAGATTCGCTTAGAGAGCCTTTAAACTTAAAGGATTACTCAATTTTCATAAAAAAAAAAAATCGCATACCTCACGTAATGCGTCATTACATCAAAATGTCAAGAATTACGTTTGCGAAACTGCTGCCCCAGTGTTTACAAGTGTGTTGAAAGAAGACCGTTCCAACATTGTTGTATGTGAAATGTTACTAATTAATGTCTTTGTGTCAATTTATTGTTTAAAATGGCACAATGTGCGTTTCACATATGTAACGTGTGACCTTTCGGCGTGCTTATGCAATTCTGTGAGGCTGGTACAAGATGAGAAGTTGTGGTTTAAAAGTGCATATTTTTTTTTCGTTTTGCTGGATAAGACCCTTATGCCTCATTTATGATCGTTTAGAGTCCTTTGAAGCTGAGGTGAAACTGCAATTTTAAACTGCATTTAAACTGTTGGGGTCCAATGAAGTCTATGAAATTGAGAAAAATCCTGGAATGTTTTTCTCAAAAAACTTTGTTTCTTCTCGACTGAACAAAGAAAGACATAAACATCTTGGATGACATGGGGGTGAGTAAATTATCTGGATTTTTTAAAAAAAGTGGAGTAATCCTTTAATGCCCTTAAAATGATCAATTATCTTTATGTGATTGGTCAAAGTGATGGTTTTTCAGGATCTTAGAGTGACTGTGGGTTATCTATTGCATACATGCATTGCAAATGAATCCATTGGGATTCATGTACTGACATAGATTTAAAAGACTTTTTTGAGATATTTTAATATAATGTATGTTGATGATATATGCTTTCTTCAGCATCCATCTTCATTTTAATAATGTTTGTATAAGGTCAGTATATTGTATATAACCACAGAGATGCCCACACATCTTCTTCTGCCTTGCCTCTTGATGCATAGAAAATATGGTGCAGAGAACAAGGATCAATTGCTGTTGCCATGGTTTTTGACTACATGAATCCCTTTCCATTAATTTTATTGTATTTCTTAAGTCTGACATATCAAAGGTAGATATATTTAAACCTGTTTAATTCTACCCCCTCCACTCCACATTTAACAATACAATTTCCTTGTCACCGAAAGGTGATATCCTTGGCACTTAAATTCATTTTTATACAGTATAGTATTTCTTAAAGCACAATAATAACATGCTAAATGTATCATGTATATTAACTATACTGCATATCTTGTAGTGTTAACCAACAAATGTACTCTACTGTACTGTAAGGGTGTTGTTCCCAAACTGCTTTAATCGGCATTGTGGATTGTGTGGGGGTTCAGGTACATTAAAGCTGTGATTAGTTTTTCGTGGAGCTTTACCTTCGCCTCCGATGTGGGCTCCAGATAACACAGGCGGTTGCCGAGTCCCTCTGCTGTGAGGCAAAATTTGCGATTCTCCTTCTGAATGGCGGCAACACACTGCAGCACTACCTCATCTTCCTGCAGGCACAAAAACAAGGATTTTAACTTACAAGCAAGACAGAAAAACTACATACAGCTAGACATATTACTTGATGCTTTCACTTAAAGCAGTTCAAAGAGCCTAAATGTGTCATTAGACAGAAATGTGTAGATTATGTCACAACTGAACAATGTTTTAAATTAGCAGTTACAGTATGGCAAATATTATAATTTTATGATAAAAATATGGATCTCAATTATATTATACAAACAGGAAAGAACAGCATTCATAAAAATACAAATCTAATCTGTTAATGTCACTTAATAATAGGTGTAATATAAAGTGTTTATCATTTGGACCTGGACATAGAAAAGTGAGAGTAAATGATTTAATTATCTGTCTAAAGTGTTAAATGAAAGCTTCTCATTCGAGGAAAGAAAGATGGATGAGATAAAGATGTCACCAGAATGAATCTGCTTATTCGTTGCATCTCCCTCTCTCTCTCTCTCTCTTTCTCTTACTCTCTCTCAGGAAGAATATATTGATTTCTCACTCATTCACATTTCCCGGTTGCCCCTTTTTCTTGTTTGTTTTCTAACATGTTGCATTAATCTGAGCAAATGGTTGCCATGGTTCTGATGAACACCATTTCAGAAATAACAATAATTTACCACAGTCACTGTGTGGATGTTTAAAATCTCATTCATTAAGTTAATAAAATGAGGGCTTTCTTAATACATACTGGATGCATAATAATCTGTGTATATTTGGGTTATTGAGCTATGGTATTTTTTTTCAGCTGACTTCAAAAATATGTTAAACAGTTTGAATCCAATGCTGCTTTACTATGTCTAACTCCTTTTTAACCTGATGTTTGACTAAAACACTAGGTAATAATGAAGGAGGTGAAGGTTTAGTGAGTTAGCAGGGTCCTTGTGCCAAAAAAACATGATTTTTTTCCAGGTTGGTGCCTCCAACAGTACAGTGGCCAAGGGCTTGTGCATAGCCTACTGGTACCAACATTCCGAATCTGAATTCAAAATTAAAATGTAGTGATACAAACACTTACAAACCAAAGGAAATGTAAAATCGTGAATCGGACCATATGTGCCCTTAAAAACACAGGGTGGCTTGGCAAATATGGGGGTACAATTTGGCCATTTTTGATTATTGGGGGGACATGTATATTGTGGTTACATTCCTGATAGGAAGAACTACTTTGTTTTTCTATCCCATAAGACAGGGGTTCCCAAACTTTTTTCCTGCGCACCCCCTTCTTTGCCCCAACCGGGTTGGCGCACCCCCAATCCCCACTTCAAAAAAAAAAAAAAACGCTATAAAGATTTGTTTTTAAAGACTCATGTTAATCATGCACAAATAACCAGGGGCACCATCTGAAACTACGACCAGACGCAGCTACGCGTAGATGATGCGTGCCCCCATGTATGTGTTTAACCACTGTGATATTTAGATGCCATTCGAGACTACTATGGTAAAAAACGTACACTTACTGCTGTCAGCTAATAGATGATATATGAGAGTTTCCTCATTTTTACCAGTGCACTCTCCTTCTAGATGCGTGCGTAACGTGCAGACCCATCATTCACGAAAGCCTTTACTGTTCGCACTGTAGAGCTTTCCACCAGGTGTTACTACTGTTTGTATTTTTACTGTATATTACAAGTGGAAGATGTTATTTTATGTTCTTGTGCATTTTAAGAAATAAGTATTTTTACTATTCTAATTTGAATGTGGGAACATTTATGTTATATTTAATATATAACTTTACTAGGTTACAGGTATGTGTGATAATTATGTACCTGTATTTGCATAATTAGTTAATGCGCAGGCGCACCGTTAGTTTCAGTTTCGTTTTGGTTTTAGTCAGGACTGGTACGCTTGCCGGTGAGTGTCTGTAAATTGGCATTACTAATAATTAACGTTAAAAAGTTAATATCTAATGATTGTGTAATTGCATTAGTTTATTGTGGTTTTTGTTTTGTGTTTTGTTTTAGGTTTACAACCTAGCTCCTAGCTCCTAGCAATAAGTGATTGTCACATGAGTGTATGTGAAATAAAAAATCAAAATGGCTTGAGTTGTATCCGCCGTGCTTGTCCTGAAACCCTTCCAGTGGGAAGTTTGTTAAGCTATAGTGGGTAGTTTAATAAAAAACTGGACAGTTGTAAACCGCCGTCGGAGCCGTGCTGAATATATTCACGGACACCGAGCGGGAAAAAGCCATCGTTGACGTCCGACGCGGGAACGGAGACCCGTGTTCTGAGGTAAAAGCGGTCATTAACAAACCACTGCAACGGAGGAGCCGATGCTAAGAGCTAACGGGGCCGTTAAAGAGGTGAATAACTTCTACAACCGTGAGTAAGACTGTGTGCATAATAATAACCGAAATCAGCGCGGATATCAGCCGTAACAGCGGAGTCGAATCTTTTGTAGCGATGCTTTCTGAACGAGTCATTTGAGTCGATTCCTCTAAACGATTCATTTGAACGATTCATTTACTTAAAAGTGATTTTAGTGAATCTGATCACCGGGAAAAGAGGCAGACATGGCAGATGACAAACCATATTTGGAGGCTTTAAAGCAGAAACGCTCAAATGCACAACGTGTCTTTACAACAAGAATAAACCGCCTTGAAGTTAGTGCTGGACGTTTACGTGAAATTGAGTTGTCAAGTGAGTTAACGAAATTGAAGGATGATTATGACAAACTCCTTGATGTCAGTAATGAGTATATTGATGCACAAAGCCAAATAGATGCTACATGTGAAGATAAGGAGTTGCAGGATGCTCTGGAGAAAAGAGACGCCTTTGAGCAAAAATTCCTTAAAATGGAGAGCAAGATTATGCAAATGCTGTGGTCTAAGTATGCAGAGCCAGACATAGACGCTCTTGTAAAACAATTTAAATCTGCTTTTAATCGAGCTGAGGCGCTTGGCACAAGTAAAGTGCCATGGATGCAGCAAAGGGTCGAAAGTGGCAAGCTGGATAGGAAACTCCATGAACTCAGGGAGGCTGTGTACACTTGGAGAGATTATCGTCCACATGGAAGAGAAAAATGGATGCTCTTTTTATCATTGAGAGAGGATAAAGAGCAACTGATGGATGGGTGGACATACAGCCATGAGGATGAGGTTATGAAGAGGGACAGTACAAAACTAAAAGGCGATGGTGACGGTGACAGCAGTGAGGAGGCAGAGGATGAAAATGAGGAAGGGGATAACACGGTCGATGGGCATGTCGTAGCAGATACCGACGGCCTTAGAACTGCAGATAGCATCACCTTTACTCAACCAGCAACCCTTGCTATTACTACTCCACCTGTGAACAGTAATCCTGCTGTTGTGAATCTGCCCGCTGAAGAGCAGGGAACTGTATATGTTACAAGCCCTCCTTCATTCATGTCCACGGACATAGCAAGCATCTCTACCTGTGCTACCCAAGGTTATACAGTCACTAGTCAATCTGAGAGCAGGTATGACACAGCTACCACACACAAAGCCCCCCTGCCTATTCTGCAGTCAAGAAGGTCTGATAGTGGACTTGGTGTTAGTTTCGCCCTACCTCCAACTCTTGCCAGCACTCCACAATTGTTGAACGATCGTGCTACTCCGCCTGTCGATCTCAGCATGGGACAAAGCAGGAACATACCATACAGCAGCCCTGGTTCTTACGCTGGTGGGGATAACAGCTCTCAGTGGGCCCGACCGAGAATAAAGCTCACACCCATAAGCTTACCTAAGTTCTCCGGGGACAGGAGAGGTTATTGGCGGTGGAAGGCTGAATGGGAAAGTATCCAGGCGCAAGCGGAACCTACAGGGTCAAGGGAATGCAAGAAACTTCACTTACTGGAAAGTATAGGTGAGTCTGTGAAAAATGAACTCAGGCTGTTTCGCTGCAGAGATGCGAACGATATCTTCAGGGAATTGGAGAACCTTTACGGTGACAAGGCACAAACGGCCGAAGAGATCGTGTTGGAGCTTCAATCACGACCTGCTGTTAAGAACTATCAACCACGAGAAACATTAGAGTTGATCCTAGCAGTGGAGAGGGCAGTAATGGACCTCTCAGACCTGGGGTGCGAAGACGCTGTACGGAATCAACTGGTGATTCGGTCTTTGGAGAGCAAACTCCCTGATGTTATGAAAAGAGAGTGGCTTATGTGTGTGGGAAATCCTGCGAACGATGTCCATCCTGGAAACCGCTTTGACAGGCTCTTAATGTTCCTGGAAGACCAAAAATCGTTGCTCGTGAGGTTGGAGCAGTTGCTGCCCAGCAAACCATGGCCTGCTAATGCTCCTGAGAGATCAAGCCACAGAGAGAAACCAGGTGACAGATGGAAAGAGAAGAAGTCGTTCACTAAGACTACAGCAAGTGAAGTCAAGAGAGACTCCAAGCAGTTACCCTGTGCTGTGTGTGGTGATGGAGATCACGGGGGTAAACTGTTTCGTTGTAAAACTTTCAGAAAAGCCAATCTGTCAGAGAAGAAAGCTCAAGTGAAAAAGGTAAAAGCATGTACAAAGTGCTTGGATGTTCATGGAGTTGAGAGTGACTGCACTTCAAAGTTTCTCTGTCGAAAGGAAGAGTGTAAGAAAGGTGACACTCTAGCGGACCACCACTATTTCCTTTGCCCTAAGGCATCGACAAAGAAGGACACTGCTAGAAGAGAAGATAAAGCAGAGGAAAAGAGAGGAGCTCGAGGTCCGACAGAGGAGCAAGAGGCTGTGTTCGCAGAGTTAGGATTGACTCCCCACCAGTTGGAGGCTGTCCGCAGAGCCTGTACTAACAAGACAACGTCGACAGTGTGTCCTGGTAACAGTCTTATAGAACAGAGTGGCTTGAAAGAACATCCAGTCCTTATGATGCTCGTACCCGTCACCACAAAAAGAGGAGACAGCCTTGGAGCTTTGGTCGATCTCGCTTCTGACACGAATTACATTACACACCAAGCTGCAGAAAGGCTCGGACTGAACGGTGAACCAGTTTCCCTTGTCGTGTATGGTGTCGGAACGATGAAGGTAAAAGTTGATACAAAGAGGTATCTTGTGAAAATAAAAGTGTGGACCTCTCGAGGAACCCTGAAACTTCACGAGATGATTTGCTATGGGATGGAAGACATCGCCAAAGTGGATCGGGTGGTGAAATCAGAGCGGCTAGAGCAGTTCTTCCCTGAAGTGGAGCCGGGAGAACTGGCCCGCCCAAAAAGGGTCGATCTATTAATCAGTACTCGTGAAGGTCGATTAGCTCCGCAAAGACTGCAAAGGGTCGGCGATCTAGTATTGTGGGATGGTCCTCTGGGCAAGATCGTGAGTGGTGTACATCCAGACCTCTTTGAAGACGTGGAGGTGGCTGCATGGCGATCGAAGACACACTTTGCTCATTCAATGAGGACTGTAGCCGTCAAAGTTGAGGAACACTTCGTGGGAAGGCCAGGATGTTATTTGGAGAAAGAGAACAGAGTGGAAGCTCGAACGACAGCAGCGTGCAGTAAAGAAGTCCTTGAATGGCTAAAGTGGGACAGCATCGGCGCTGCTTGTAATCCTATCTGTGGAGGATGTCGCTGTGGAAAGTGCTCGCCGGGTGGAAAGGCGATGTCCCTGGCTGATGAGAAAGAGCTGGAGATAATAAAGGCAGGTCTAACCTACAGAGAGAGAGATGCTCACAGCGACCAGCCCCACTGGGATGCGAAGTATCCCTGGAAGGAAAACCCAGTTTCTCTTCCTAACAACCGTAAAGCTGTGGAAGCAACATTCCTGAGAACTGAGAGGCGGCTCATGAAAGACCCTCTGTGGAAAGAAGCTTACATGAAGCAAGTCCATGAGATGGTAGAGAGGGGAGCTGCTGTTAAACTCACTAAGGATGTTATGGACAGCTGGAAAGGTGCTGTGTGGTGGGTGAGTCACCTAACCGCCCCAAACCCTCATTCAGTGACTACGCCAGTACGACTCGTCTGGAATAGTAGCCAGGAGTTTGGAGGGGTTAGTATGAATAACATTCTGCTCAAAGGTCCAGACGTCTTAAATCCCATTGGAGCGGTGCTTCTCAGGTTTCGGGAGGGAGAACATGCGGCCATCGGAGACATCACCAAGATGTATAATTCGGTCTGGTTGGAGGAACAGGAAGTCCATGTGCATCGATTCTTATGGAGAGACTCACCTGAGAATGAGATTGAGGATTATGCTGTCGTGAGGGTGAACATGGGGGACAAACCTGCGGGGTGTATCGCGCAGGTTGCCATGCGGGAGACTGCAAAGTTACCCCAATTCTCTGAGATGAAGGAGGAAAGAAGGGTGATCGAGGAAGACTCCTACGTCGATGATCTTCTCACATCCCACAATGACCCCCACCATCTAGACAATATTCAAGAGGGAGTGGAAAGGATACTGAAAGCAGGAGGTTTCTTTCTAAAGCCTTGGATCCGGTCTGGTCAAAGTGGGAGGAGAGAAGGGACGGAGTCCAAGCCAGTAACTTTGACGTTGCCCAACCAGCTGGGGGAGGAAGATAACAAAGCCCTGGGGGTTGGTTACCTTGTGCAAGAGGACAGACTCTTTGTGATGGTCTCTATCAACTTCTCCAGTAGGAAGAAGAAGATGAGAACTGAGATTGACCTCACAGAGGGAGAAGTAGAGGTAAAAACACCAAACCCACTAACTCGTCGTGTTCTACTGAGCCAAATTGCTGGTCTGTATGACCCGATCGGTTTAGTAACCCCTGTGAAACAGAAAGGGGTAATCCTTGTGAGGAGAGCCTTCCAGGAAGCTGGCAAGCTTACTAAGGATACCTGGGATGAACCTCTATCTGATGAGCTCAGAGGGAAGGCAATTGAGCTGTTCAAGGAGTATGCTCGTCTGAGTAGCATTAAGTTCTACAGAAGCCTTACGCCTTCTGGTTGGATGGGAAGACCCTGGGGAATCACGTTTTCTGATGGGAGCTGTGAGTCCTATGGTGCAGTACTGTACTTGCGATGGGAGACATCAGATGGTGTTGTCACTCGGCTGGTAGAGTCTAAGGCTAAGTTAACTCCTCTCAACCAGAAAGGTGATGCTGTCAAGGCCGAGGTATGTGGAGCTGTCTTTGCCACACGTCTGAAAGGATATGTGTTGAAGCATGGACGTTTGGACGTGGAGAAGTGGTATCATTTCATTGACAGTCAGACGGTGCTTGGAGCCATTCAGAGGGAGAGCTACGGTTTCCAGACATTCTTTGCGAACCGAATCGGGGAGATTCAGAAGGCTGGAGCTGTAACTGACTGGTGGTGGATACCAGGTGAAGTCAATGTCGCGGATCTAGTCACGAGAGGGTGCTCTCCTGAACTGCTGGGTGAGGATTCTGTGTGGCAGAAAGGTCCTGAGTTTTTGTCTAGTCCAGTTGAGGATTGGCCCATAAAGTCCGCCTCAGAAGTGGCAGCTGATGCTAGAGAGGTAGTGAGTAGACTCCAGAGAAAGGCCTTTTCAGCCGTCCTTACCAGAATTCAAGCCAAGAAATTGATGAATCCTGGCAGTCCTGGTGGTGAAGGTCCAAAAGTCA
Organism: Paramisgurnus dabryanus; assembly: GCF_030506205.2. NCBI lineage: Eukaryota > Metazoa > Chordata > Actinopteri > Cypriniformes > Cobitidae > Paramisgurnus > Paramisgurnus dabryanus. The sequence continues at coordinate 16,527,351 of NC_133348.1, read as the reverse complement.
CGGATGGAGTTAGCAGGGCTTCAGTGTCCTTGGAAAAGGGGATGATATCGACCTTGACTGATATTAAGGAAGAGAAGATTTTGTGGGGAGCCGCGCTCATAGACCAAGTGGATCCTACAAGGTGCAGTTCTCTCACTAAACTTTGTGAAATAGTTGGCTATGTTCGCAGAGCTGTGAAGAAGTGGTTGGCTCGTGTAGGCAGGACCTCCAAGCCAGCAAAGTGGGAGGCGGTATTGACAGTAAAGGAACGCAAAGCTGCTTTCCAAGACCTGTGCTTAGCTGCTCAGGATGGAATTACATTTCCTGTGACAACGTTAAACAGGCTCGTTGTCAGCAGAGATGATGCTTCGGGGCTCCTGAGGTGTCATGGTAGAGTCCAGGATTTGACCCAGGAAGAGATTGGTGTACCTTTAGTTCCTTACAAGGCGTGGATCAGCACTCTTCTCACAAGAGAGGCCCATGAAGCTAACCATGAAGGGGTTGCTGGCACATACCTCCGGGTGAGATCTAAAGCATGGGTGGTGAGAGGTACAAGGATTGCCAAGAATGTCGTTGATTCGTGTATGCATTGTCGAAAGATCAAAGCGAGAATGTGTAAGCAGGTGATGGGTGAACTTCCCCTTGAGCGGACTAAACCAGCCGCACCGTTCGAGTTTACAACGTTGGACCTTTTCGGTCCCTATGTTGTTAAAGATAATGTTAGACGAAGAGTGGGGATGAAGGTCTGGGGTGTGGTGTTCAGCTGTATGGCTTCAAGAGCAGTACATGCGGACATTGTAGAAGATCTGTCTACGGAAGGATTCCTGAAAACATACCAGCGCTTCACAGCTCTCAGGGGTCACCCAAGAAAACTCTGGTCAGACCAAGGGACCAATTTTGTGGGTGCCAGACCAGTATTACAGGAGCTTTACGAGTTCCTGAGTAGTATTGATAAAGATCAGGTCCAGAAGAAAGCTGCCGTTAAAGGAACCGACTGGACGTGGGTGTTTCATCCAGCGGATTCTCCCCATCGGAATGGGGCAGCGGAAGCAGCAGTTCGTGTACTCAAGAGGGCGTTAAGTAGTGTTGGCAAGGAGTGTAATATGACAGCGCTGGAGTTTCAGACCCTTCTGTACCTGGCTGCTAATCTGTCAAATGAGAGACCTATTGGCGCCAGAGCTCAGGTACAAGATGAGACAGTGGAAGTAATCACTCCCAACTCACTTCTGCTAGGTCGTGCAGGACCCAATGGGGACTCCCGAGGGTTTGAATATCCGACTTACCCCGTTGTGCGTCTGAGAACGATCCAGATTGAGGTAGATAAATTCTGGAAGCGGTGGAGCCAGCTGGCAGGTCCGAACCTCTACATCCGCCAGAAGTGGCACGCGCCTGCTAGAAATGTTGCAGTGGGTGATCTGGTATGGTTAGCTGATCAGAACGCACTGAGGGGTCAGTTCAGGCTGGGTCGAGTCGTGGAGGTGTGTCCTGATGCGAGGGGTGTAGTACGAGATGTGAGAGTGTCAACATGTCGGAGTTGTCCGATTTCGAGCGGGCAGTCCAAGAAGAACCGAGATGAGGATAACTATCCCTCCACCATTCTCCACAGGGATGTTAGGAGGTTGGTGGTTCTACTTCCATCTGAGGAACAGTAGAGGATCCCCACCATGGTGTGTTTCGGTAAAGGATCCCCACCATGGTGTGTTTCGGTAAAGGATCAAGACTTTCCCCGCTGCTATCCTCCCTGAGGCTGGTAGTGTGTTTCGGTAAAGGAGGTCAATGTGTGTTGTCTTGGACATTAAAACTACCTCAATGTGTTCATGTTTAAGTATACAAAGTTATTTGCATGTTTATGAAAGAAATTCATATCTAAAAGTGAATTGTTTAGTTATGGTGGCCTACTTGGATTTAAAATCAGTAGACCAAGTGGGAGGTGTAGAGCTTTCCACCAGGTGTTACTACTGTTTGTATTTTTACTGTATATTACAAGTGGAAGATGTTATTTTATGTTCTTGTGCATTTTAAGAAATAAGTATTTTTACTATTCTAATTTGAATGTGGGAACATTTATGTTATATTTAATATATAACTTTACTAGGTTACAGGTATGTGTGATAATTATGTACCTGTATTTGCATAATTAGTTAATGCGCAGGCGCACCGTTAGTTTCAGTTTCGTTTTGGTTTTAGTCAGGACTGGTACGCTTGCCGGTGAGTGTCTGTAAATTGGCATTACTAATAATTAACGTTAAAAAGTTAATATCTAATGATTGTGTAATTGCATTAGTTTATTGTGGTTTTTGTTTTGTGTTTTGTTTTAGGTTTACAACCTAGCTCCTAGCTCCTAGCAATAAGTGATTGTCACATGAGTGTATGTGAAATAAAAAATCAAAATGGCTTGAGTTGTATCCGCCGTGCTTGTCCTGAAACCCTTCCAGTGGGAAGTTTGTTAAGCTATAGTGGGTAGTTTAATAAAAAACTGGACACGCACAAAAGGTGTATATAGTTTGCAGATTCATTATAACAGCTCAAGTTTAAAACAAAATTAAATGAAAGCTTTTAATAAGTTCTCTAGTCTTTCTAAGTATTTATGTATTTTATTATATAATTCATTGGCGGTCTCTCTGCCATGCATGAAAACACATTGCTCGCGTATCCTGTGCATTAGACGTGCCCATGTCTCGTCATATTTCATTATTTCTATTTTTGCCATAAAAAATCTTGGTCCCTCTCCTCCTTCGTGACTAACAACTTTATCATAAGACGTCCCACACTTGACAGTTTCCCTGATTTCAGCCAGTTAAGCATATTTATAATATATATGGAATGAATGAAACGAGTTGGCACGCATATAGCGGCTGCAGTGCATAACAGAAGAGCAGTGCGTAGAAAAAGACAGCAGCTGTCTTCTACATTTCTATCAAAAACTAATTAATTATAGTTTTTATTTAAAATAAAAGCGATTAAAAAGGAAATGTTGACTGTTCATTTTTTTTTTATTTATTGTATGGAAAATCCCACTTAAAGAAACAGACTGCCATTACATTTTTCCTCTCGCGCACCCCCTGGTGGCAGCTCGCGTACCCCTGGGGTGCGCGCACCACACTTTGGGAATCCCTGCCATAAGACAACGCAAGCTGAGGAACTGCCAAATTCAAAAAGTTTGTAAATTAAAAGTACTGCACTACTCTTTTAAAGTGTTATATAGACACCAGTGGTTTAATTGTACTGTTTAACAACAAATTAAAACGCAGTAGTTGTGATTACGTCAGGGCAAAGAACATATGGGTCACATTCCAATGAAAATATGGCGGATACAATATGTCCAGTTGACCCACTTCCTGCAGCTCCAGAGTAATTTCTCAATGTCAAGGAAGATCCTCGAAAGCCAGAATTTCGAGGATGCTACGTCATCGACAACCGTCCTTCATTCGAGAAATATCCCATATACAGGAAAGGATGCATATGTGTAGCCTTCGCGCTCTTCGTGCTCTGAAATCTCCCACAATCCTATGCGTGCAGCACCGAAAGCACACCTTTTTACTGACATAATGACATGCACTTGCTAGCCTGTTCCATTACGTGTTCTCCGAATGCTAAAGAGGAGCCTCGCCTAGCCTCTAAAAGAAGTGACTTGGAAGGACCAGTCCGGCCAAGGAAGTATCCTTGACATTTGAGAAACACCTTAAATGTCCTATGACATAGGAAATGGGCTCAAAACTGGATGCAAAGATGGAAGAGGTTCAACAGCATGTAGATCTATTGGATTATAACCCAATGCTTGTTTTACTGACAAATATCTTGTATAGGCTATTTGACTAAAAAAGCTATGAATAGTTCAATAATGTATACAATAACTCTAATATGTGATGTGACTTTTTATACAGGTTTCCACATTGGATCTTTCCACAGTGTTCTTTGTAAGAATACCAAACTACAAATTTTGGCCTTAATGCAAACAAACATCTTAGATACTTAGATACCAGTGTTGTTTTTATGCTCATGCAAATTGATAAAAACTTATGAGTCAGATTAAAATCTTCTTGCAATCTCTTTGATATTAAAAAACAGCTGTTAAGATACTGTGAGACTACAAAACAGATGTTGGCTTGTTTTCTCCTAAACTGTAAAAAGTGAAAGTTTGATCAACTAAAAAGTTACTTCAATTGGTAACACCCAAATAAATAAAAAAATCACAATTTTCTCACTTTAAGTAAAAAACTTTGATTTTTTTATTTGTGTAACTTTGTAATTTTTTTTAAAAGTACCAACACAAGTATGTTTCTACAGTATAATGTACACATATGCATGTAACTATCTACAATATAGAAATATTTACTTAATGCAGCAAAGTACTGTTTATGTAAAAGCAAAGATCTTCTCTTTCTGCCCTTATGGTCTCATCTAGATCCCTTGCCAAGGAATCTGGTGAATCTGCAGCAAAGTGATCCAGGGAAAGCAGCAGAGCCATCTGCAAAACAGCTAAGGGGCAGAATCACAGTCTATCTATAGGGGTGTTGCGTGTGTAAAGACGATAGGGGGGTGGGGTGGTTCTGCTCCAAATCTCAAGGGCAAGAACCAAACAAACTCTCAGTTTTATGTCCATATTCTCGACCCAGGATTGCCCAGACCTTTCGCCAACTCAAACTGTACATCGCTGACAGACAACACCAATGTGCAACCTGTTCATGCCTGCAGGTTCAAACACAGGTGCAACAGACTAAAAACTAAAGGGTTCCTTCTTCTGCTTCTCCATGCTCAGTGTCTGTCTTTAAAGACATGAACAGGTGTAAGTGTACAGCCTGAGCCCTCCAGAAGGCGTAACCCGAGAGGTCCTGATGTGCTCTGGTGCCAAATAAATGCTCACAACTTACCCGACTCTACCACTGACGTGAACTTGAGAGGTGGAAAGGTGAATATACCAAACTGTCCCACCCACAATGCTATTTTCAAATGTACGCACACAATCCATTTAAATACTGCAGAATTATTATAAATAATTATGTTTGTATTTTCAAACATCGTACATTACACAATCTTCTACATACTGTATGTTTAAAATTATAATTTAAAATTGTACTGTATGTTTAAAATTATAATTTAATAATTTACAAATGTCAACATATGCCTGTTGCATGTTTGTATTTAACATACCTTGACTAATTTGAGTATCCTTTCAGCTACCAAAAAAGTGCTTTTTTGTAGATCAATGTATTATTTAACTGCTGTGGAATTGACATGGGTGGATTTCAGGATAATGAAAATAACACTTTTGAAATTAATCTTAAGCATTTGATAATCTGGACTAAAGCCCGATTTATAGTCATGCGTAGGCTATCCGTAGCCTGTGCGTAGCTCTGCGTACCCTGACGTGCACCTCGCAAAATGTTTAACAGCACGTCAGTTCTACGCAAACCGCAAGCACTGTGATTGGTCCACCAGAACCCCTCCTGTCAGGTAAAAAAACTGCGTCATAGGTATTTCCGTTTGCGACAATGAAAACAAAGACGGACCAAGTTGAGCAGTGATAAAACTGAAACTGAAACAAAAGTCACTGTTTATTTACTTCCATCATTGCTGGTGTTCTCAAATCATACACAACAAGTTACTGTTTCTTCTTCGTTTGTGGGTTAGCTTGCCAAGCTTCTTCTTTGACAGTTGCGCTGCTGCTGTGGTTACATGCGTGGATCCGGCCTACCAGCGTTCTGCGCGCGTGTTTGCACGTCGACATGGACGACGACGCAAAAGTATAAATGAAAACCGACGCGGAACCTACACAGTAGGACCTGCGCACAACTATAACGAGCCCTTTAGTAAGAATTCGGGGAGGTGGTAAAGGGTCCTTTCTTCATCTCATTCTCTTAATAACTCAAAGGGCCCTATTTTAACAATCTGAAACGCAAGTGCGAAGCGCAATGCGCAAGTGACTTTGTGGGCGGATCTTGGGCGTTGTTGCTATTTTCCCGGCGGGAGAAATAACTCTTGCGCCAGGCGCAAATCAAAAAGGGGTTGGTCTGAAGTAGGTTCATTAGTCATAGGTGTGGTTTGGGCGTAACGTCAAATAAACCAATCAGAACGCTATCCAACATTCCCTTTAAAAGCAAGGGCGCAAGTTCCATGGCGGGTTGCTATTATTATGACGGATTTACCAGGCGCACGCCAGGAGCGGTTCACAGCCGAGGAGACCGAGTTCTTGTAAGAGCAGTCAAAGACAGAGAAGTTGTTTTGTATGGGGATAGGAGAAACCCACCCAAATCAGCGAAGGTTAAACAGGCGTGAGAGGAAATAGCCACAATTGTCTCATCAGCTGGCATCCCCATCGTTGCGCCAAGCGCTACAATGATGTCAGGAGATGGGGGAATCCCAAGCTTGCCAGCATAAATCGGGCACGCTGTGTAACGGGAGGTGGATCTGCCTCAGGACCTGACGCCAGCAGAGGACATCGCTGCGTCCACCCTCACCGCTGAAAGTGTTTGGGGGCTTTGAAATCGGACCCAAGAAACGCAAGCAAGGTCAAACCCCAAAGTACACTCTCAAATCAAGTTCATATACATTAAGGTTTCTTATGAAAATATTTTAATCGTTATTTGCATGAGAATTTTTTTAACGCAGCCACACAATAAATAAAAAATATCACCACAATGCTCACCACTATGATTCCCCTTATCTCATGTGTTAATATTTTTTATTGTAACAATTTATGATTTGCAAAAATAACTGTTGCATCTGTGTAGATTAGATAAGCAAAGTGTGTGCGCGTTGTGCACGGTACACATTATGGTCAAGCATGGGCCCTTAAAATAGCATAATGAACCACGCGCAACGCGCCACTGACTTTAGACTAGTTTTTTTTTGGTCAGTGGCGCAATTGTTTTTTGAAACTGCAAATTAGCATCAGGGATGGTTTGCGCCGCAACACGCCTCCTTTTTTGCGCTGAACCGCCCAGGGAGTGCAAGTTTATTCCCTAGTTTGCCGATGTGCGTCTGTGGAGGGAAAAACCCGCTGTGCGCCGGTGCAAAATACGAATGATACATGCGTCACTGACAAAGTCAATTGCGCTGGGTGCAAGAAAGGGCCCAAAGTCTGCTACTGCACTTCACCAAACATATGGCTCAAGCCGCTGTATCTGACAGCCTAATGAGATGAATGCACTGAGCTCTCATCTTTATTACGTCTATATCTGCATACAGTTATTCTGCAGAGTCCTTAATGAATAATGTTAAATATGTAATATGTTCTTTCTGAACTGAGATAAAGCTGAGGTTATATAAAACAACATTTCTCCAAATGTTGTTCTGCTGGCCTCCTTTTGTACAAGCCTCTACGAAGCTTACATTAGTTGATATGCCAAAAGAAGAATTAACCCAAAATATATGTCAAGAACCCAGACTACTAAATAGGGCATGGACAGGCATGCGACACAGAATATACTGTAAGGGGGGATGTCTGGTGCAGACAGCCGTTGAGGTTACAGTGGTAGGTATTAACATTGCAAAATAATACTAAAAACAAAGATTAAATTTATATATATATATAGACAATTTTTTTTTTTTTATTCCTTTTATCAATAAGTTTTCTTTTTTTGACAAATGGACCTCCAGCTCCAGGGCTAAACAGACCCTAGTTTGGTAATGCTTATTGAAAAGGTATTCTTAAAATGTCTCAAGTTCTTCAATGGATTAATATCTTTATACTTAAATCAGACATTTTTCCAAATAAATTTTCAATTCGGGTATTAATTCATTAAAGACAGAGTATGTTACAACATAACTTCTGTGGTTATATTAACACAAACAACGGCAACTGTAAAGTAACACTTTTTGACCTCCAGATGATACTAACCATCTCTGTTGTTAAAGATGCAGCATCCATCACACAAGATAATCCAACAGAAAATATGCAATACATTCTGAGAAATTGTATTAAAAATGCAAAGCCATTTCACCCGTGCTGTCAAGCATCCTTACAGAGATGTATCCCTTTTGACTACTGAGCAACACAACTGAGGCTAAGAGTGCTGCTAACAATGCGATTGGATCAGGGAAAAAAAGCTTAAGGCTGTGTGTGTGTCTATACTGTACACTGTATGTGGGAAAGAGAGGTTCACAGGCAGCTAGTATCATGCCTTCGCTGTTCTTTGAATTTAAAACTTGAAATACTCTGCAGTATAGGCATCTGTTACAAAAAATAGCCTCTTTTAAAAGCGTGCCTGACTGACCTCCATCTACAGTTAAAATAAATATAAAGCAGGGCTCAACGCTAACGATTTTTTTTTAAATAAGAATTACTAGCCTACCTCATACATTTCAGATATTGTTAAAGACATGTGCTTTGTTTAGTAGGAGTGTAAAAATACATCGATATGGATCGATACATTGGTTTAATTTCTAGCGATCCGATGCATTGATGCCACACATAAAACATCGATTTGAGGTATCTTTATTTTGACACTCATGTCCATGTTCTCCATCCTTGACATAACGTTCATTTACACATTTCCGCTTAAGCACGCATTTTTGTTTATTTTTGTTAAACATAGCGAAAGTGACAGAAGAAGAGAATGTGTTTAGCATTGCAGGTGATGTTGTCCATGCAAAACGCACTATCCTCTCTCACATGTTGATCAGTTGATTTTTTTTAAGAAAAATCTCTTAAAAAGAGATCACTGCAGCACTTGTTTGACTGTTAGATCTGATGTTGTGTGAAAGATCAAATGCTTAAGTTTCTGCTGCAGATGCGTCTAAAGGGTTTATGATAAAAGAGACACTCGCGTTTGCCAGATACTCGCATAATCTCATGCGTAATCAGAGTTTACTGTTAAGGGAGTGTATTGCGTGTATTTTGTGAACGTGAGTGTATCTTTTATCATAAACGATTTTGACGCGTGTGCAGCAGGCACTTATTTTGACAAAACACATGATGCACATGGTTCACATGATGCAACAAACACATATTTTGAAAACGCAAGCAACACACATGACACTCATGTCACGAGCCGCCACTGCACAACATACTGTAAGACTTTGACTGTTGCCATCATAAGCTTGATTTTATGTGACATTTTAATTAAACGTAAATGTTCTATATTTTGGTTGAATGTGTAAATAAAAAGTAAATACTTAACTAGGCACGTAATATAAAAATATAAAAATATTGATAAATTAGTCTAATTAAATCGTAATTGCATCGAAGAAGTGGTTGATGTATCGTCAAAACCTGGAGGAAATCCATATTGTATCACATGGTAATAAACTGTCTATTTACACCCCTAGTAAATAGTCATTAAAAAAATTATAACAAATAATCAAACTATGAGGAATAGCACAAATAAATACAGAATAAAAAACAATGATCCCTCGCCATAATATTGTGTAAATATGTCCGCCCAGGTGCAAAAACAACTTGAACGTCAACTGGCCCAAGCATCGCTCACGCTGGCCCAGGGCCATGGGGCTGTCCTTATTGTCGGTCCCTGCAAAGTCTCCCAGTACACAGAGATATTGGTGGGTATGAATAAAATACTAATAGTTTGGGATTGGTCAAAGCAAATGATCTGCACTCCAACCATTACCCCAACATGTATTGATAAATAAGCAAAAGTAAGTTTCTCTCTGGGCTCTTTCTCTGACCAATGCTTGTACAACCTTTGGCTATGCTGTCAGCTCCAGGGCCTCCTTAAAAAAAATTGGTGCCAGGAGCTCTTATGCATATCAAACAAGCAAAAAGTAAGCAGCCAGATATGTGGTGATGTTTAGAGACAAGGTTAAGCTAATTACTTGTGGATTTCATAGCAGCTAATGAGCACACCCTATATACAACTCTGATGTAATCCTGTCAATGAATTATACACTAAACATGCTTTACAAATGCTAGTGCCGTAAACACCTCCGCAAACACACTTCGGTCCGAGCAGTTGTGCTGTCATTCAGCGCAGATGGCTTGTATCCCTTTGGGACCAACCGATGTTAGAGGGCACAACGAGAGCAGAGACATCAGTCTCTGTTTAATTAATCTAACGGAAGCTCACTGAGCTAAACCCGCCACACGAAGCTCACAGAAGACAGGCCATCACTCATCAAAGCGCAAAATCGATTAACGTACCACGGGTCTCGTCTCCTGCCCAATGCTCAGTGGTTTAACTCTTTTACCTAGGAGCCTCTCATTACTCATAGTCTCTGGAGCAATCAACATTTAGTACAGTTTCTGCGATGGGTGAAACAGTGACAGGAGATAAGCATAAAAAACTTTAAAATATCCCCTGTCTCCACCTCAACTGCTGATCACAGATACACACACCCTAGAAGCTGTTAAAACAATCTGGAGGGCTGCAAATATACTGAATTAGTGTACATTGAAGGCTGTCTCTGTATTTTATTCTAATATTTAAAAAATGTACTCCCAAAAGGAAAAGATTAACTGAACCGAAATATAGACATGAAATGAAATGCTCTATCTATTCTACAGTATTATATTATATACTATTATTTAGTGTGTATATAGGCTCTGTTATTTAACCAACAGTTAACCGATAACCATTACGTCAACATTACTAACATTTTGTTAATAGCAAAGCTTAAGGATGGGGTGAAAATTGGGTATTGTCTGCTGTAATCTGTTGGCCAGTTTGACAGTACCTTGTTAGTTGTGTTAGTTTCAACAGCACTGTCAATACATAATGCACAACTTTTGTTATAATATTTATACACAGCAAAATCACTGGTGTTAAAATAACACCCAGGGTGTCAAATTTAACACTTGAAAAGTGTGTATATGTGTCCACACTACACTGTGTTAATTTAGTCAAAAGTGTAGTGTTAATTTAACAACACTCATTATATGTTAATTTAACACTCAATATTGTTAAATTTTACACTTTGTTCAACACTATTCATTGTTGTTTCCACACTACACTGGTGTTGGCACAGAAATACAGTGTTAAAAATTAACACTCCTAATTTAAGGTCAACACCAGTGTAATGTCAATTCAACAATGTTAAGTGTTAAAATACTGATTAATAGCCACTTTTGTTGCTAATGGGTTGTTTCTATAAAAGACAAATGACAAGAAATATTGCAAAACCTCTTTTTATTAAAGTACATCACATTTAATATTTACATTGATACACACAACACTTTGCATTTAACACTGCTTATTTAAATACCTCAGCTACAATTAGAATACAGAATACAGTATGGAATAATGAAAGTTATCTTATACCACAGCGCAGTGACATGAAAACCACTTATTATAAGGTCTTTAATATATCAAATGAGAGTTTAAAAAAAAATTAGCCACCCTACTCAAAACTTGAACATTAAAATACACTGCAATTACCTTACTGGCAGGCAGAAATGCTTATCCTTCACAATACTAAAGATTTTTCCATAACAAAACAGACATTTCAATTCAAAAGACGTTTCATTTTTCTTAAATACGTTCCAACCTGGTATTTAGTTCTGTAGTTGTTTTACTCATGATGTAGTGGAAGGCTGCATCAGTGGTCTTCATCATGGAGGGAATGGCTTTTTGGTCCAGAATAATGCAAAAATTCTGGATGCAACTTCTGTTCCCAACGCAGTGCAGGCAGGGCTGTGCTGATTCATCCCCCTCAAAGCATGGATTGATGCTCATCACCTAAGTGTTTTAAAAGAGTGTATTTGATGAATGTATTTTATGTGTATTTATGAACTTGTATGCATTTACATGGGGTGAACAATGCGAGCAAGCAAACTAACTGCTGAATAAATAACTAGAACAAAATACTAAAAAACTTACACAGCACAATCAGTAGCTTCAGTTGCACATCGACCCTCTCCAGTCTTTCTTCCTTTCACAAATGAAGGCAAAAGGTGAATGAGCCAGGGAAGAGCTGCCACATCACTGTCCCGTCCTAGCAAAACAGAATTGAAACACCATGAGTATACAGTTAAACTTTAAAACCGTAAAAGTAGCAAACCCATGTACACTTACTAAACTCCTGTTGACCAGACAGAGGGTCATCCATATTGTTGTATGTTGGCTATTTTGCAATACATCACCTCAGCATATTTCTGCAGATTTTCAAAGACAAAAAGAGTCAAGAAAATACCAAAAAGGGTGCAGTTTTAACTGTTATTTGAATCAAAATCATCTCAGTATAATAAATCATGTTAGAGACAGTGTACAGTACAAATGTACTTTGTGTACTCACATAACTAGTTGGTAAGCTCTTATCCTCCAAACTGGGTTAAGGAATAACAGTTCCAGAATTCATGGGTATGCCGTATTCAAATATAGTCTGGTAGGGTCCTATCACAAAAATGACAATAAAGACTCTGAAAACTCAACATTCTTTTTATATTAAAAACAGCACTCAAGACAATATGAATCTTCATTTATACATTTTCAAAATAGTAATCAATTTGATTGCTATTTAATATGACATCAATAGCAAAACGATGTATAAGAAGATAATATATTTTTATTAAAGTTGGCAGCAGGTCATGTGAGTTTCTTTCCAGATTAATAATAATAATAATAATAATAATAATAATATGTACAAAACTACATATACTAAAAAGATTGGTTAACTGTTCAGTTATGTCAAATAAAATGATTTATATGTATAAATATATAAACTTACCTTCTGTAATGAATGTATTAGCAGTCGTTTCTCATTGGAAGTCATCCATGTCAGGTCTTCTTTAATAAACTGCCCTAAAAACAGCATCTCTTCTGAATGATTTGAAGCACTCAGTGTGAACTTTCACCAAACTAGCATCTATAATGACAGAAAAAACAAACGTTCACGTTAGCCTTACACGTTTTACACTTCCGTATGTATTTGCCATTTGCATCTGTCTGACATCTAGCGCCATGAAAAGCTTACAACACACAATGCATCCAATCTGTGCATACAAATGATGATATATTGTGAGGTTTTGGTCAAATTAATTGTTGGTTTGGCGATATTTCCCCTGTTTGCATACATCTTAGAAAAACACATGACGTTGCGGTTGCGGTTTTCTCCGTGTTTTTCAGTAATTTGAATAATTAACCGATATCCGTGCACTCACGTGCATGTAAACGACCTCGTTAACTCACGGTATCTAGCCTATATGATTACCTCATAACGAGCATCATATGGTGAATAAACGAGCTTTCATTTAACTTAATTTCATACCTTCAATTTGTAGTGCATGTCGCGTTTTATCATTGTTCAATCTTTCGTTCATATCTCCTGTTAAAATTATCCTTTTTGGTTTTAAACTTTTAGCTAGCAGTTTAACTTTATACTAAACTAACAAGGGAACAACGTAACACAAGGTAGCTCTGATTAAACTGAACCAAATAACGAACAAAGGGGAAATAAAATGGGAAAAATATCTTATTTAGGTTTTTTGGCATATGGCTGCGTAGAGTCAGACAGAGAAATAACAGTTTAATTTAGCCAAACCATGTGAATATTATGAGACTGATTTACCTGATCTCTTCAGTCCTCCTGTGAAAGAAAATGGCGGTAAAATCCCTGACAGGATATGTTTAGTGGAGGCGTGGCTTGATTTACACCGCTCAGAGTGAAATCTGATAACACCCTTGTTTTACACTGACACTGTCGTGAATATAACACTGGCCTAGCAATGGCAGTGTTATTTTATTACCAGATAGTGTTAAAACAGCATCAACACTGTGTATTTAACACCATCCCTGAAAATTTAACACTGGTGATTTTGCTGTGTATATGCAGAAAAATACCTCAGTTTATATAATTAAACGGTTTTAGCATTTCTCGTAAAATTGACAACTATTTGCTGTAATCACACCACTGTAAACTCACTGACTTATTTATCTTTCTGCATTATATATGTGCTGAATATGTTCTTATGTATGTTAAACATTATTATTACTACTACAGTGTGAAAACCATGCCATAGACAAAAATAAATACACATTTACAACTTCTAAATACAGTAGAGCAGAGTCACTTTGTCTGCCCTTGTCATGCATGGATGACCTATATCAGTAAAATTTCTGCAGAGCACCATTATGGCATAGGACTTCAGTTCCTCTGTATGAAATTCAAGATACATGAAGAGCATACAGCTCCCACTAGCATGTGTTATGGTTCAGTACAGCTAAAAACCAGCTCATGTATTCTGCTTTGAATAAGGATGAGCCAAACTATGTGATTAAGTCATTAAACCCATATACACACATACAGTAAAGAAGGCATATGAAACTTTTTTCTGTTTTAATGAATATAGCTAATGAAAATTTTATTACACTTTCATATTTTACATTAAAACTTGCTATTGTGCTTTAATTCACACACAACCACAGCATGGATGTCTTTCTTAAATCGAATGATGAATAAGATGAGGATGTGTTACACAAATCCAGGTTTACAGAACAGATAATCTCTTATTTTTTTAATATCTTAGCACGCTGTGGTAGTTGTTGACTTTAAAATATGATACTGTGCAAATAAAAATGGTGTTGAAACATCAGTGGTCTGGCTCGTTAAACTAGTTGATGCAATGACCTATGGAGCTGCTGCTTGAGAACGGTGTATGGGCGGTGGAAGTATTAGCTTTTAAGAGGCTAATTTTAAACCCTGGAATGCAGAAGGCTTCCAGAACAACATAAACTCCAAATAAGCTCAGTGCTACTATACTAGCGACCCTACATCTGGATTTAAATAAATGTGGCTAAACAACACCTAAACCATCCTTTGAAACCTGTAAAATTGTGTCTGTTTTGATACTAATTTTGGCTGTGTTACCTTTATTTTTTCCCAATGAGCAATTACACTCCACTTATTTTTCAAATCATAATGGAATTTGAAGCTTTCGATTATTGATCTATTATATATTACACACACATTATATGTCACTTAAATTCACTAAAATAAATGTTTAACTTGCACTTGCATCATGTGAACACTGAACAGTAAAAAGATAAACCAGCACTCGACTTTTGGTGTATTTTGGTGTGCAGTGAGCAGCCTCCCAACAGCAAGGACTGATATAGGGCACCTTTCTCAAAGGTCCAGAAGGTGCAGTGGAGTCTGCTGGGCAATGCTATAACCTTCACTGCCAGAGTTCTCAAGCTAACGCTTCAACAGAAAATCGACACACCTGTCACACACCTGCCTCATGTAAGATGCAATAACAGATCACAAATTATTAATTGATTAACAATTTATAAAGAGCTTAAGGCACTATGACAAACACATAATACTGTAATATACAGTAAATGTTAATAGACCCTTCTCTACTTATTTTCTTTATGTTTATACATACATAAACATATCATTTTAAAATGTATGTCACAGCTGAAATCAAATGAGCACATAATGATAGCTAGTAACACGATGGGGTTCAGATTAATCGAGGACTAGGCCTTAGTTATTTTAGGACATTTAAGTAGTTTTTAAAACAAACGTTACAAAAACATTACTGTTGTGCATCTTGAGACAAAACAATTGCACTGATATGTGTCAAGATATGTCAGTGTAAGATGTTTTTAAGCTCAAACAAGCATTTTAGTCTGGGACTAGGATAAGACCTGTCCAGGACACTGCCCCTAAATGTATCTTGTAACTGTACATTTCTGCAATATGGACACAATCACCTACTCATAAGAAGGGAAAAAATGGAAATTTTTGCTTAAGTCTCCTGTGTCTCAGATATTTCTCCTGAAAAAAGACCCAAAAATCACACAAATATCTCCATTAGTTACAGACACAATCTCAACAATGTCACAAACTGAGCTCAGATTTCACAAGCCATCAAAAGTCAATATTTTTTAAGCTTTCAATATGAAATCAAATACTTTGGTTCAAATGTACCCAAATCCAGATGATTTTACCTATTAAATTCATTTTACGGCTCCATATTCTTAATGCATTTATCAATTGCTTCTGCTATTTCTCATCAGCAATTTTAGGAGAAACATCTGAGTCTTACTTAAATGAAACACTTAAAATCTCCATGAGCTGTGGAGGAGGTGGGTCTGATAACAGTTTACTATGAAACTTGCATTTTTTGTAAATCTGCGTTGAAAGGATAAGTAGCCTACAGTACTGAAATATCATTGGATAATTGAAATAATTCACGTGCGTGCCATAAGGAAGTCTGAAAGCTGTGTGCCACTGCAGCACTCCAGTCAAGCAACATTATCAGAGCAACATCAAAAACTATCATGATTATAAATGATGATTATAGAAAACAACATTTTAAATAACATAAGCAGTAGCCTTTCCCTCTGAGGGTAATTCACACCACGGTGTGCAATCCTATCATATCGTTTAAACAGGTAACAGCCATGCGCCACGGCATCACTGTAACCAATCTGCGTCGAACCACATAAATAGAAAAGTCCTTAAGAAGGTGAGAGGATCGTATCAAATCGCCATCTGACAAGACATTATGAACATACAAACAGGGCACTACTGCGTGGAGAAAAACCCTGAAAATAATACTGTCAATCGGTGCAGAGCGCAAACTGAGATTTATTTATTAATCGCGTGCTCTAACTCCTGCGTTGCGTTGTGTGAGTAATCACATAAAAAAACATTTTCTATTTATTTAGACATACCTGCACAGCAAACTCTGGTCAGGTTGGGAAACATAACTTGTCCTTGGCATAAAGTGACAGAAACATAATTTGTCTTTGCACCTGCCAAATGTTGCCGGGCTCGAGCAATCTATCCACGAGCTTTAACACTACAGGTGCGTCGCGAGCACAAACACGCACCTGAGGTAAGTTCCAAATATGGTAATAATATTCTACATAGCGAAACATAACGTCTCTAGGTTACATAAAAATATGTAAATATCGTAAATAAAACAATGTTGCTTTAAAACCGGCATGCAAGGAAACATTTATAATGTCTCAGCATGAGTATTCATGGTAATTACCTCAGACGAATGCGCAAAAACACACGAGAGCAAAATTTAAGCGAGCTGATAACATTGGCAAAATGAATAAGGGTGCTTTACTTACAGTTCGTAAGAACTGAATTTCATCTTCCCCTTCACCACTTTCGGCCATGGCTGTAGAAGAGCCTGCCTAGACTCCGAAGCCACCACTGACAGCGAGCACCGAAGAGGCTGCCGATATTAGCATAGAGCTCCATCCAAAGCCATATAGGGAAGCGCGGGCAAGCCCACTTTTGCGCGCTTGTCACTCAGTGTCACAAGCGCGCTCACGCTCTTATTCCCTATTCAGTGGACCACCGCCGTGAGGACGAGCGTATCCGCATCACCTTAAAAAATAAAGGGTTAAAATTATGTTTAAACAAGCATTCTACACTGCAGTTTTAAATGTCGATTAAAAAACTCACAACGTTTACCTTTGAATTACAATACAAAGAGGATTTACACAGTTTGAAAGATTAAGTTATACAAACTGAGAAAAAAATTATATTTTATAGAATAGACCATTAAGTGAACTACTGTTATTTCTGAATATAAGTATACTGTAAAACAGATAAGCTTTTTAATAACCAGATAACAGAAACAAATTTAAAATAACTTTTAAAATTATACTTTCTATGCTAGTTTTATATGGACGATTTCTGTAAGAATAATAACATTTGACCTGTCATAAAACAAGTGTCCTGATTTGGCTAAGGTAGTTACTCGATTACATTTTGTGGTAAGTGCACCATCTGGCGGCCAATTCTAAATAGCAGTCGTTTAATTTCATCATTTCTTCCAAAGAATTGCCCCAACTTCCACATTGTGTGCTAACTAGGGCTGTCAAAAGATTAATCGTGATTAATCACATCTAAAATAAAAGTTTGTGTTTACATAACATATGTGTGTGTAGTGTGTATAATTAATATTTATATATAAAAACACACACAGTCATGTATATATTTAAGAAAAATTGGTTATATTTATATATAAAATATTTATATTTCTATATAATATAAATTATATAAATGTTTATACAGTATATAAATGCAAATATTTCTTAAATATACACATGAATGTGTGTGTATTTATATATACATAATAATTATACACATTACACACACATATGTTATGTAAACACAAACTTTTATTTTAGATGTGGTTAATCACGATTAATCTTTTGACAGCCCTAGTGATAACCGCATGTCCAGGCACGGGTAGGCTATTATGATCATGAATTTACAAGCACGTGGATTGAATATGAAATATTTTCCCTCACTGGACCCCATGGGTTTTGAAACTCTCTAAATTGTTGACTTCCTAACTTGCATCCAAAACAATCTTTGGTAATGAGAACATTTGTAAATTTTTACACATTTCATTCAATGTTTTTGGAGTAGGCTACCCTGCATTGCTTTTTCATGAACTTATAGGTTTAAAACTCAGAGCTGTAATTGTATATTACAAATAATTTTTTTCTTTGAAGTACATGAGAAAATACAGACAAGTTACTCCTAATCATTAATAATTTATGTTCCACCCAAAGGGGAAGGCAGCTCATAAGGGGGAAGGCTTTGAGTGGCTGTTGCATTAGAGGGGTGGGACCATCAATGACTGAGCATTAGGGTCCTGACAAGACAAATGAGTTCAGAAATGATATGCCATGTTGGATTCACTCGATGGAGAGCTTGTTTTATCTGTTTATCAAAGCCAAAGTTGTAATGGGAAATCAACAGGGGAACAAGAATTCAGATTTTACTGACAAATGGAAATTGGAAAGTGATCAGCGTGGAAAGGGTCTGTGCTGCTATAGCAGCCCGGAGCGCAATCTTACAATTTCTCCCAAAAGCCTCAGAACTGCATCCAAAGGGCGGAAAGTAAAGAAACTGTGGATGATGAGTTACCTGGATGAGGAGGAGAGGCTCCACATGAACAAAACTAAACCAATCCATCAAAAAGATTCAAAAAGTCACAAGGGACAATGGGTGCATGGATGCCCTGAAACACCGGCTGAATTGGAAACGTCACGCTCTGTTCGAATGATTTACGAACAAATGGATTTCACACCAAGTGAAAATTACACAACTGTCAGGGATTCATGGAGTTCAGAGGAAGATCAAGACCTATCAAGTCAGCTCTCGGAGTATGACAATGGATTTAATTATAGAGATGCTGGAGTCCATTTACATGGAGCACAATGTGAGCTACAGGACCAGGTGAAGGCCACTAAACATGGCCATCAAGAAATGCCAGAATTAAGAAATGTGCCTCCATCGTACCAGTGTGGGCTTAACCATGTGGAATATCAGGAAGCTAAATCCAGAGTTAGAGACAAGATAGCCGAAGTGGAGGACATAATCCACCAAGTTAGCTGTGCAAGTTTTGACTGTTTGGGAAATAACATCCAATCACCACTTTGTGACTTAAGCACTGGTGAAGTTTTCCCCTTTGAGTTCTGTGCACTGGATGAAGAACTTAACCAAAGTGTGCAGAGAGCACAAGAAGAGAGTTGCCCATTTCAGAAATACAGTAAGTATACGAGTGGATATTGTCTTGTACCATGTGACAAAAACTTAGAAGCCTTGTCACAACCTCCATACGAAAGCACACAAGAACTTTCCTTCATGTCTGACCATCGCAAGAAAGCAGCCTTTTTAACCAGCCAAACAAACCTAAAATCAAGGGATGTCTGTACATTTGCAAAAAGATCTATAACGCTAAGTGCTGTGTCTCCACCATTATCCCATTCATCAAGCATCTCAAGGCCACTGCCGCAGGACAGAATTTTGCTGCTGCCTGAAGAGGATGCAGAGGACTACAACATGACAACACAAGAGGGAAAATATCTTATGAGCACCAAAGACGAGACCACCAGTAATGGAGCGTTATCAGTTCTCAGTGAGCAGAGATTCAGCTGGAACCCTGAAGGTGTGTGACCAGTATGTTTTTTTAAGATAATAACATTTAAAACTTGTGGCTTACTGATTTTAAGTAATTTTGTCTCTCACCTTTTTATTTTACCAAAAGATCTAAAGGTTTAATATACAGTTTATACTATTGCCTTGTGGTCCATTTCTAACTTTAGGCCATTAAGTTAGGATTCATATTCAGAGATGTTTTTGATGTAAGAAAACACTGTGTTAGTCTAGATGTCCTTACTCATATGCATATGCAGATATTAGATAGTGCAGATTAAGGGGGCAGTATTATCCCCTTCTGACATCACCAGGGGAGCCAAATTTCAATTACATATTTTTTCACATGCTTGTGGTGGAGAATGGTTTATCAAAACTAAGTTACTGGGTTGATCTTTTTCACATTTTCTAGGTTTATAAAAGCACTGGGGACCCAATTATAGCACTTAAACATAGAAAAAGTCAGATTTTCATGGTATGTCAAGAATTTTAAAGAAAAATGTGTTGCATTATGTAATGCATTATGCAGTGTGCCCTTGATGCAGGATTACGAATTCAACAGAACTTATGACTTCTCCACCGTTCATGCTCACTGAGTTGGATAGGAATGCTCAACCTGAAACTTGTGATGGTTGTCCTGATACAGATTAGTACGGGTGAGAAGCTGAAACATTGAGGATCTTAATCCAGTGGCCTGAAACATGCTGTCTGCTCCAATAGTTGTAATTATCAAACGATCATGTGTTTCAAGGGGTCAAAGTCTCAATGTGAAATTGAAAGTTATGGCTAGAGTCGTTCATGCTAAAGAAATGCACTGCCAGCTGAGCTACAGAAACATCAATCCGATCACATTATTAAGAGTTTATGTAAACGCTATGATAGGATTTATCAATCACGCTATGATAGGATTTATCAATCAGAAGGATTTCAGAAGGAAACGTAGCTACTGGAAGTGTGCCTCCAGTTAACAGGATTTTCTTATGGATTTGTTCAATTAACATAAAAATAAGGAATTCAACTTTTTGTATTTTATTTTATCATATTTTTATCGGTGAGGCAGCAGATTTTCATATTCCTGTTTCTTTGAGGTAATGTCCAATGTACCTCAAAAAAGACAAAAATATTGATAAAAAATGTTGGAACTATTTTAAAGCTGACATTTGATTTCACATGTAGGCTACATTTAAATGTGGTGTTTGGGATTGACAACCATAAAAATAAGTCTGCCTCTCGAATTGTCCTGTTTATACACCATTCAGTATATATATATATATATATATATATATATATATCAACTGTGGCTGTGAAAATAACACCGTTACAACCATAGTTATATGGTTACCACAGTGACGAACAAAAATATAAAACATGGCGACGCCCATTACAACAGAAAAGTTTGAGAGGAGAGCACTTGCCTGACTGATGTGAGCAGCTCCAGTGGACAATATTAACAAGATTAAAAAAAAAGTTCAAATGAAAGACATTATATCTCAATCTCTGTAAGTAACTCGCTAACGTTACTTGTAGTGATATGTGGTTCCGTTTACACACCACAGTATTTTAAAGAAATGTTGTCAATAATTGTGTTTGTGAAATCAGCACTGCAAAACAGAACGGACAACCTTATTTTGCTTATTTGTGAATTTACTTATGTTTCAAGGCAAACTTTGCCCCAATAATATATATTTCGTAATTCAGCTTAATGAGTATTTCCTTCGCTTATTTACGGGGTGATTTATCTGGTACGCGGTTAATCTAATTAACTTTAAATTTCCTTATTATACATTATTTATGTACAGTTTAACAGTAATACGTGCTGAATCACCTTGTGTGTGTGGTTCGGCTTCGTGCGGCGCTGCGCAAACTGATCGCGTATGAATACCGCGAGAGCAGACTGCTTCGTACGCTTTTAAATCTCTCTCGCGGTACTTTGATGTCATACGCCACTTTGTTTGCGAAGCGCTGCATGAAGTCGAAACTTACGACTTCAGTGTGATGGGCCTACTTGCCGCATTGTGTTGAAAAAACCAGCTGCTCGCGTTTCAATCCCTTGAGCTTTTCAGGAAATCAAATCCTGACTGTAATTTCTAAATGAGATTAGAGATACACAAAAAGATTAGATAGTGTAACAGCAGGCGTGTGTGAGACAGCGTTTGACTGGGATATTAAATTAGTGTCACCTCTTGTTTCACCTCTGTGGACAGTCAGTAGAGTTGACTGAAGTTTAAATGAGGTCAATTCCCATGTTTAAATATACAGTATCTGTTATCTGGACAAAGCAATCACTCACCACCTTCCTTAGGATGCAGCCCACTGTTTGCAAAAATAGCTCACACAGTGGAGGTAATTAGATTGCCCCTGCATTCAAGTCTGTTAATAGAGAGGTTTCTAAGATTAATGGTTTAATCACAGTGGACAAAGAATACTCCCAGAAAGCAAAGTTATATTTGGAAACTGAATGTGCTTATAACATAAATAATCAACAGTATGTTAACCCTCATCAATCTTTCCCCGCTGTGTTTGAGTTGGGAGCTGTCAGACATACTTTAACATTTGCAAAAAAAATAACATATTACCTTGGTGTTTTGTTTTCCCATAGCTGATATACATAACTGAGGCATTTTTCTTTGCCTAAATTTGTCACTTTTTAACCTTGCTTCACATAAGAATGAATATTTACAAATTATTTCTATTTAATACTCCAGTTGTTTCTCAAAAACACCAATGGAATTTTATATGACAAA
The DNA here is from genome assembly GCF_030506205.2 of Paramisgurnus dabryanus. NCBI lineage: Eukaryota > Metazoa > Chordata > Actinopteri > Cypriniformes > Cobitidae > Paramisgurnus > Paramisgurnus dabryanus. Next base: position 16,504,813 of record NC_133348.1, on the reverse strand, counting down.
ATGAAAAAATGATATTTCCTGAAAAATATACTGGTCTAACATGTTACTAATTGTTTTTAAAGGTGCAGTGTGTAATTTTTAATAGAATCTCTTGACATAAATGCAAAATATTATACAAAACTATATGATCAGGAGTGTATAAAGACCTTTCATAATGCACCGTTATGGTTGTATTACCTTAGAATGAGATGTTTTTATGTTTTTATTTTTACATGGATGTCGCCATTTTGTGCCGCCATGTTTTTACAGAAGCCCTTAACGGACAAACTTTTTTTTACTAAGTTGTCTTCAACGATGACATGTTTGTCCGGTGGCGGCTAATGTAGCTCCTTTATGCGTTTCAAAAGCGAGGGGTGAGCAGTGGACTGAGCTGTTGGTTGCAATGCACAACCTCACCACTAGATGCCGCAAAAATTTACTCACTGCACATTTAAATCAGAGAAACAAGAATGAAGGAATTTTCTCTGTATACAGCTTTCGCTGTTTATTCAATAAAATCTGTCCATTGGTTGTTTGTTTATTGTTTTCTGTACTGCAGGGAACAAGGGGCTCAATCTAAGCCCGATTATGCTGCTGTAAACACTGCCAACCTAAGTGTTTATTTAATGCCTTAAAGGTTTATTGATTCATAGAGTTGATATCATGCTGTGATTTAAACAATTTAGATATTTTCCATTTTGTCTGATTTAATGAAATAGAGATGCGTTTTTTTACTAAGTTATTGTGATCCAAATCTTTGTTAATTTAATAATAATTTTAGAAATGATACTGATATTGTTCAAAGGAGAATACAATGCAAGATAAACAGTGGTTTCTTGATATTGTGCAATTGAATTGCAATACACTTCAATGCCCAGTGTGTGGCATTCTTTCTTTCCTTCTTTACGTATTCTTTACACCATTCCAGGAGTGGCATTCTTGGCATTCCGGAAAAGATTCACAATTTCACTGTAGTTGTTATTCTCACAATTAACTAGAAAAAATGTTTTTCGTTGATTTTAAAATCACATGTAACTTCTATTGTGTATCAAACAGTCCTGTGGCTTGAATATACTAAAAATTATTGCAATGTAAAATCTAATTTAATCCAAATAACTATGCTAATAATAATGTATTTTGTAAAGAAATAAGTATTCCATTGCATATTATGTACTGAATCTGATACCAGTCTTTTGGCTCCACTGTGCATATTCGTATTAATCCAGAACAGCTGGTGATAAATTCATTGATGAGAAATGACAAGAATAAATACATTTGTTTTTCCACAGAGGAGAATGAAAGGCAGTTACGGTCAGAAGAGAAGTGGTCATCTGTCCAGCATTTAACTTCTTGCAGATCCGTGACCTGTTCTTCCGAACACAAACACAATGATCTCCTCGGGATCACCCGCACCGTGGATGACATCATCAGCGATCCACTCTTCTCTCCTGATCATACTGTGAGTGTTTCTCTGCAATTTCACTTTGATATATTATATAATATTACAAAAATGTAGTAATTTACATTAATGGTTAAATAAAGCCTCTTAAAGAAGACAACTATCAAAGATCCATGGCTGCCTGTGAGGTGTATGCAAAAAATATATATTTTATATAAATAATTATAATTTCCTTGTACATTACTGTAGGCAGATTGGCAATACAGACATGTGGTTGGAGCTAAACAGGTTAATCATGATTAAGGTGATTCTGTCTTGTGTGAAGTGTACAGATGGAGATCTCTGTCTTTACCGAAGCAGGGAAATTGGAGTAGTTTCTGACGGGACAGTTTCTCTTCATGGAGTTTTGTGTGCTCTACTGTACTTGGGTGTGGTTCTGAGGTGCTGCTGTGGCTCGTGGATAACTGTGCTTGTGACCAGGATACGTGTCATGTGGCTGAATGTAGGTGGAGCACACATGTGTCTCTCAGTGTTTTGGTGTGGTCGTACTCTTGTTAAGAACTGTGGACATTTCGAGTGGACTGAATAAAGGAGATACAAAGCAGGGACAAAACTTGGTTCTTTGATAAATCGCCGATTTCCATTTTTTCAGCTCTTCTGTTATGACGGCCTGAAAACAACATCTCTGGAATTTTTACATGCAGATTTTCCTGGCATTCTTTTTCTGGAAACTTCATTACAGGGCACATAAGAAAAAAATACATGACAGACCTAAATCTGGAGCTTTCTTGGTTAAGCAGAATGTTATTTAAATGAATCATGAATGACAGATATCCAGTAGTTCATGATTATAACGCAAAGACTTGAAATTCAGGGAAGGACAGTTTGAACAGATTTGGAAAGATATGTGGAAATAACCTGGACGTTTTAAAAAAGCAAACACTGTCATCCCAGTTGTACCGCTAGGGATTCTTTTGCTTGTGGTTTCTGTGGAATATACCAGTGAACAGAATACATTTGTCTGTACGACTTACTGAATGAAAATGGACAGTGATGCCCTTAATTCATTTTTTGGCAAAATTGCAGATCTTTTTCCTAACAACATAAAACAGGAACTGCAAACATATAGTCCACCTATAACCTCTTTTCACTCTTTGACTGAGAAAGGTTCTTCTTCAGGAGATAACGGTCAATATTTGGACAGTTTTACGTCATTTGTTCAGACTCCGCATTCAAATGCTGAGGAAAACAGGACTGAGGACAATGTAAACAAATCAAAGATTCAGATTCATGCGATGGATTCTGCTCCAGAAAAAGAGAAGCTGGAGTTGGACCTAAATGTTTCGCACCAGAGAGATCATTACAGTAAACCGTCAGGAACAAGCCGCTCCGACCAGGGCTTAACAGATGGTCTAGCTGACACCCTGTCTAAATCACTTAGCGATATCTCAGCCTGTGACTGCGTTCTGAACAAACAACTTGAGGATTCAGCAAGTACAATAGATACTGAAAAAGTAGTTTTTAGTGAGTGCATAGAAGGATCTGTCAACATGAGAGATCAAGCAAGCAATGGTAAGAGTATTTGCGCATTCAGTCAAGACGTATCTGAAGATAATGGACATGGGTCGGATAGCATCAGCAGTGAGTGTGGTACTGTTCAAAATGACAATCAAGATCACCACATACCCAAAAGCAACCACACAGAAGAATTGGTCATTTTATGTAAAGAAAGAAATGTTTTGAAAGAGAGCTGCGATGAAGAAACGGTAATGGGCAGATCTTCTCAAGATGATCTCACAGAGACTCAAAATATGAAAAACTGCATTTCAATGCAAAGTGAGCAGGAAGCATCTGAACTTATGAACCAGATGAATGGAGATGCTACTTCTGATATTAACCAACACACAACTCTAGATTCACTTAATACAAATTCAGATGTTCAGAGCAAATCAATAAATTGTAATGATTATAATCTCACAGATCAAACGGATCTTTCTTCAAAATCGCCTGTACCCAGGACCCATCAATGTGTTAAACCTTTTTGTGAAGAATCGTGTATTGGTACTGAACAGATTCAACAGAGGGACGATACTGCCGAAGGCCCCTTTTCTCAAGCTTCATGCATTGAAAGCAATGCTGAATTAGACAGCAACTTTGTCCATTCTCCTACTGCAAGCAATAAGATCCAGACTGGACACCCTGAGGTCAGTGTTGGCCTCTGTAATACTAAAGAACAAACTACCGATTTATCCAAGTTAGGTAATTCTATCACAGCCTCACTGGAACCAGAACCAGGACTTGTCCAGATAGAGGAACAGGAGAAAACAGAAATTAAGGATGATTCCCAAGGCAAGCAACAGAAAGAAAATTACTTAGATGGTCCACAGGAGGATATGACAATAAAGATAAAGACCCTGGATGGAACAGATACAGCTGTGCAGGGAGAAGAAGAAACGATTGAGAAAATAAAAGAAAGAGAAATGATTCAAGAAGACACAATGTTAGAACCTGTAGATGCATCCCCTGTGTTGGATTCATCTCCTCATGAGAAGACCACAGACCTTTCACTGCGATTTGGGTCCGACCATACTGTCATGTCCCCCACCACAGTAAAAGATTTACAAATCCATTTGTCCTTCCTTTTCACTGGGAGGCTTGGCACCAAGAAAGAAGCACAAGAAGAACAAGAAACTCCAGACCAACCCCAAAGCCCCAATCAGTCTATCAAAAAAAAAGATTCAAAGGGGGACTTTCTCGAGCAGATTACCCAATTCTTTAACAGCAGCAAAGGAGATGGAAAGAAAAAGAAGGATAGTCTGTGCAGTCCTCCACTGTCTCCAATCACCCAGGAGCCTGTAGAAGAAACGGTCATTTCCCAATCTGAGGAAACTATCAAATCTCCAAATACAGAGACGCCATTAGATGCCTTCAAAGCATTCTTTACAGTTAAAAAAGAGAACTCATCACAAATGGATGGGGATGCTGGAAAAAAGAAGATCAATAGGGATAAAGAGGCTCTTAAAGCTTTCTTTGACAGGAACACGATTAAGTCACCAGGCACCAAACGATCTTCTGAGTCCAATGTATGAAGTGAATTTTTAACAATTAAAAAGAGGGTTTTGGTTAGCATTACTCAATATAGTCTTTTGTGTCTGTCTATCTATAGTATATTTATATTATATATAAAATGTGTGATCATCATTTATCATCAACAGCTTTAAAAGCATCTCATCCAATCAGAATTTAGTTATTGCTTTTTGTTCATTAACTAAAATCACCATTTTATTTTTTAAACCTACACCTCATTGGTTCATTTTACATATTCATTACATATGTTGGTATGTTTTACATTGCACAGTAATTGTTTTTGTCTTCCCTTCCCTAGTCTGAGGTGAGTGGGGAACGCACGCCAAGGCGACTTCAGACTATCTGGCCTCCACCCAAACCCAAAGACAAGGAGGAAAAGATTGGCCTGAAATACACAGAAGCTGGTAAGCCTTTACTGCATATTTAGAAATGAGAACAGGAAATGTAAATGTTTGCCATCATTTAGATATTTGCCTTTGTACCTAATGACATAACTCTCTCCAAACATATTCCAATTCACCTCCACCCTTCATGTATTCTTAAAGGGCAGTTCTGCAGATGAGATAACATATTTTGCATGATCATGTTTGTTTTGTATGTATCACTCAAAGTCTTTTTCCCATCAAGGCAGCACAATATCTTTCTTTTTTAAAGACTAGTTACGTTTCCACATTGTTAAATAAAAGACTGCATAAATGCACTTGCATTCATTACCATATTTTAGTTTTATATTAACACTTGCCCTTTGGTTACATCCATAACCTGTAAAAAATAGGTTACATCCAAGAAATACAATTGCCTTGAGGATATGCAGGGTGTTGAGTCAACTGACGCACCAAAACACACACATATTTATATATTGATTTGATTATACCAACTATATTAGAAAATGTTTCCCATTGTTCCTCACTTCTACCCTAAATAAGACACTACTGACATCTGTTGGAATGTTTTGCACCTGCAGTACATTATCCATCTCTGCCACTTGCATTTAAGATTAAGGGAATAGATTTACACGTTTTGCAATATGGTCAAAACCATTATAATAATCTTCTTATCCTTTATGTTTTTAGAGCATCAGGCAGCGCTTCTGCAACAGAAAAGAGAATTTGATGAGGAGAAAGAGAAGATAGAGGTAATAATCTTAATCTTAATGTTTACATTACCTTAAATTCAGAAGATGCAATCTAAAGCAATTTGTAAACAGTTTTGTATTCCTCATTTGTAAAAGTTGTATACAAAAGTACTCTGAGAATATTTTACTCTAAGTGTTTCCAGAATTGGTGCTCTTAATATGTATTTTAGTATGCCTAAGTAAGCTTTAGTTGGTATACTTTTAGTAATAGGGTCAGTGACAAAAATGGTTTGGCAAGATGAAAAAATCAAAAATCTTTTAAAAACTTGTTTTAAAAGCTTGCATCAGGTTCATTTCAATGCCCATAGTGTGTTTATGTTGATTTTATGCAATCAAAAATTACATTTACACCATTTTTATAAAAGTTAAGACCTGAATGGACCTGAAAATGTCAAATGGAGTAACCGACAATTGCGCCAAAGAATGAGAAATATTAAATATTTTATCCACCTTGATGGCATGTAAGCATAATCATCAAAAAAAGGAAATATCATTTATAAGTTATTTCTAAATGTACATTTTAATGCGTTTTTGTAATATTTGTGCTGACATATGCTAAAAACAGCTCTGTTTTTTAACAAATGATTTAAAAAAATCTCATTACACTAAACTAGATGATTATATTTTATTCCACATTTTTTATGAATATATTTATATTTTCATTAAAAAATAGTAGTTACACAGACTGGTTACACCACATTGAGATTTTTGCAATTATCCCCCAAATATTCTTTAAAAATGAAATAAAACTAGAAATTTTAGACTTGGTCCTCAAAAAAGAGAATGTATACAAGTAATCTGCAAATATATTTTGAAATGTTAACCCTTTTACATTTATTTGAACCATACGGACGCAAAATAATGTACGTCACGTCATTGACCCAATACTCAATAATGCTTTTGATGGTGTTATTTATTTATTGCATTATATTCAATTTGTCTACAGATGGCACTATTTCCTATCTTAACTCAAGTTCAAGTTTCAAGTTTATCGATTTATACGGCACATTTAAAACAGCTCACAGGCTGAACAAAGTGCTTTACAGAAATGCAACTCATTTATTTAGAGGCTGTGCTTCAATTTGATATTTAATCTAAACATCAACATATGTGGGATTTATTTTGTTAGATGAGATTTGAAATGAGGAGTCATGCTTTCTTGTCATGGCAGGCGCACTTAGCGATGTAAAATATTATAATACATTATAATATACAATATAATATATTCATATAACTGTGTATGTGACAAATAAAAAATCTTGGATCTTGATTGCAGGATGATCACAAACATTTGCTCTTCCGGACTCATGAGGAACATGAAGCGGCTCTGTCCAAACTAAGAGCAACCATTGCCAACTTACAAAGAGAGAGCATCAAAAATCATCACAGGGATCTCAGAGATGTTGCCGTGTCCACTGAAGACCACATCAGACCGCGAGTCTTTCACTCTGTATGCGTTCAGACAGACAGAGAGACGTTTATCAAGTCTGTTGAGGTCAAAGGAGCCCAGAGTCATAGCCTTGATCTCCAGAAGAATGTGTCCAAAAATGCAGACCTTAATTCAACAAAAAACTTTAACTTCACTGACAAACAGAAGACGGTTTCTCCTCAACCTCCCCTTCCTGCCTTGCCTAAGGTACAATTAAGTGGGAACACGATTCCTCCTTTACCTCCTCCACCTACTCCACCTGGCCCCTCTGCTCCCAATTCATCTTCACTTCTCGCTAAACCATCGCATGTTCCAGGAAGTGAACCTCCACCTCCTCCACCTCCTCTTTCTGCCTTGCCTCAGGCACAACTAAGTGGTAACACGATTCCACCTCCTCCACCTCCTCCACCTCCTCCACCTGGCCCCTCTGCTCCCAATTCATCTTCACTTCCTGCTAAACCATCACATGTTCCAGGAAGTGTACCTCCACCTCCTCTTTCTGCCTTGCCTCAGGCACAACTAAGTGGTAACACGATTCCACCTTCACCTCCTACACCTCCTCCACCTGGCCCCTCTGCTCCCAATTCATCTTCACTTCTTGCTAAAGCATCAGATGTTCCAGGAAGTGTACCTCCACCTCCTCCACCACCTCCACCCATGACAGGATGTGGTCCCCCACCACCACCACCACCTCCAGTTTTCCATTCAATCCCCCCACCTCCTTCAGGCTCTGGTGTGTTCCTTGATGAAGTGTCAGACAATTCTCTTCGCAAACAGTCAGTGGATCCGGTCTGCCCTATGAAACCGCTCTACTGGACACGAATACAAGTTGAAGATAGCAGGTAATATGGCCATGCCTATTAAAAGTGACAAATGAGGTATCAGATGCAAAACTCTCTTGGTGTGTCTAACATGTTTTCTTATAAATTAGCATTTTTATCAGGCTCTTAAGTTTAGGTTCAGTAATTTCACTTTAGTGGCAATGATAAGGTTATTAGTCAGTAAATGCCTTATTTTCACAAATATCACACATGTCATTTCATTGTTATCTTTAGCTGTAAAACCACATAAGTACGTGCAAGCTTTTTTGGCTAAAACTTCCACTTTAAAAAAAACAAAACACTTTTTTTGGATAAGACATGGTAAACAATTGCAAAATCACTTTAATTGCAATGTTTCTAGTCGCATCTTAAGTCAAAATGTAATAATGAAGAAACTGAACCACACATTAGGTGACGCTGTGGTCCATGTGACTGCCACAAACGGTAGCATTTAGTGGTCACATTTTAAACAGCGTTCTTGTAGCTCAGTTTGTAACATATCGCATTAGCAACACAAAGGTCATGGGTTCAACCTCAGGGAACAAACATACTAAGTGGCCAAAGGTTTTTTTTTAATGGCAAATTCCGATATTGAGAACGCAGTGTGGCCGATTGGCTAGCATGAGTGCGATATAACAATAAATAAAAAAGAAAGTGAAAATAGATTAAAGTAAATGAACATGTATTGTGTGTAATATTAAAATTAATACTCAACTTTCATAAAAAATCCCACTAAATTACTTATCCCCATGTCATCCAAAATGTTAATGTTTTTCTTTGTTCAGTCGAGAAGAAATTACATGTTTTTTTTTTGTTTGTTTGTTTTGAAAAACACTCCAGGATTTTTTTCTCAATATAATAGAGTATTGGACCTCAACAGTTCACAGGTTTAATGAACTTTAAAATTGCATTTTCAGCTCTCCTTCAAAGTGCTCTAAATCGGCCATTCCCAAACTGTGGTCCGCGGACCACTAGTGGTCCGTGAGGGTACTGCAGATGGTACGTGTAAAGGCAAAATGAAAAATAAAATAATACCTTTTTTTTAAGAAAAATATCATTTTTTAAGGATTTGTTTTAAGAATCTGTTGTACTGATGTGATGACCAGTTATAGTTTTAGTGCTAGTAAACCTATTTAGAGGTGCAGATAAATTCAGGACATATTTTATTATGAGTATTATAAGGTGGTCCGCGAAAATTCTTGATTACAAATAGTGGTCCACACACACAAAAAGTTTGAAAACCTCTGCTCTAAATGATCCCAACTGAGGCAGGTCTTACCTGTTGAAACGATTGTTGTTTTTACAACCAAAAAAAGTAAAATATGTACTTTTAAACTACAACTTCTCGTCTTGCAATAGCCGAGGGACGCACCAGCGCGACCTTACGTATTACGTTATCGCGTCAAAAGGTCACGTGTTAGATATGTGAAACGCACACTTGCGGACCATTTTTAACAATAAACTGACACAAAGACTAGTTAGTATTATTCCACATTTTTCTGCACACTTGTAAACACTGGAACGTTAGTTTTGCATGTGTCAACACTCTTAGATCGGTTGTTTTAAAAACAACACATTAGTGTTGATTCTGGGACAACACACTAAATGCATAATTCCAGAATCCACCCATCTCTGTGTTATTATTTAAACAACACATTTTGTGTTACTTTTAACACAACTTATGTTTTATTTTAACACAGAAGCAACACAAAATGACACATAATGTGTTAAAAGCTTAACACAAAAAGATCTGTAAAATAAATAACAAATACTTTCTAAGAGTGAAGATGAGACTAGCGACTTTGCGAATGATGACCCTTATGCTTCGGTTATGATCATTTAGAGCCCTTTGAAGATGCAATTTTAAACTGCATTAAGGAGAACTTATTACATTGCTAAAAACAACGTTATTTGTGTACTACAATGTGTCTGCGTGGTTCAAAATACTACATACCATACATTATTGTTGCTTACAATATTGTTTACTTACACACCAAAGGAAATGTAAAATCGTTAATCGGATAATAGGTGCCCTTTAAAACTGTGAACTGTTGAGGTTCAATAGTCCATCATATTGAGGGAAAAAACGCATTTCTTCTCGACTGAACTAAAAAAAAAATAAACATCTTGGATGACATAGGGGTGAGTAAATTATTGGGATTTAAAAATAAATGGCAAACATTTGTACAAAACTACATACGTTTTAGTGCATAATGGACAGGAATTTCACGCATTTTACCTTTATTTAAAAAGGACAGTGAAAAGTGACTGGAAATGTTTTGCTTCTAGAGGGTTTTGCAAAAAAAGACTTGTTAAATAAAATTTGTTAAATACCAATGAAATAACTAAAGTGACATTCATGAAAATAAGGCATTTCAATTACTGACTAGTTTTAATTTCCATTAAAGTGAAATTACTAAACCTAAACATAAGAGCCTGATAAAAAAATGCTTATTTATTTACAAGAAAACATAAAATTTAGATCTTAAAAATAAAACTTAGATCTACTCAACCTCGTGTCCTTTCAGACATGATAACAGACCCAAAATTAAGTGTAGCTATATTTACTTGTTTCTATGGTGATTGGACACGGGACTCACAATCATCAGTTTTAATTGGTCAGTTTGCATTCGTGCATCTTGTCTAAATTGACGAAATGTTTATTTTTGTGTGAACTATTCCTTTAAAATACCTCGGAAACATTCAACGTACATCCAAAAGTGAAGCAGACATTTGAAGTCTCCCTCATCAGACCTCATAGGAGGTTTAAAACAGACCACTGCAGACATTTGTCTGCATTTAGGGGCCAGCCACAGACTGAGCAGCCGTCTTTCCAGGACCTCTAGTGGCGGTGTGGATTTCTGTGGGATTCTGTTGCGCGGCCACCTCTGTGCTGTTGCGATGTTATTTGACACCTCATAAAAGCATTCGTCTCTCTCTTTGAGCATTTATTTAAGCCAAAGTCGAACCCAGTCAGGCTTAACTACACGCCGTCGCCCTGGCTCCTTAATTATTTTTATGGGAGAGAAAATTTACTAAGTCATTGAGCCTGTGTCGATTTTCCCTTTCCTGCCTTTAGTCACGGTTGCCCGGCAACTACAAATACCTTATGTTGCTTTGGTTTTGCAGATGCCGCAATTTGTAAGTGCTTCGGTTGGTGGCCTGTACTGTACCTCAAGATTCAATCTTGATAAGCCTGTAACACGGGCAAAAACATTTGAGTGAGCAGAAAAATTGGTCAACTTGTGCAATATTTCAAGAGAAGAAAAGAACCAGCAATTTAGTCATCCCAACACATCTGTCTTCATCTCAATTTTTCTGTCCTTTTTTTTTAGAAATGATATGCTGTGGAGCGCACTTGTGGAGCCAGAGATAATAAACACTAATGAGTTTGCGGAGCTGTTTGCTAAAGCCACGTCGCCCACCAAAAGAAAACCTCTCTTAGAAGCCTACGAGAGGAAAAACAAAGCTAGGAAGGTACAGTTGGAGATGATAAAAATAAAGATTTTACTATGCATATCAAATTTATTATTACATTTTAATCTGCGTTCAAAAGTACAGATTTCAAAAATCCACTAGAGGGAGTAGTTTCAACATTTTCCATTACATATGCACTTGCAAAGGAAATCATTTGATTAGATGTTTGTGATGAATAATAACAAAATTGCACAAGTGCCCTAACTGTTGCCTTTAGATTTCTGTAATTATATAGGAAATGAGAATAAATGGAAATAAATTAAACTTCTTCTCCCTCTAATACTGTTTATGAAATGTGATCATGTCATTTTTAAATGGGACATATCATGAAAACGTGACTTTTTCTATGTTTAGGTGCTATAATTAGGTCCCCAGTCCTTCTATCAACCTAGAAAATGTCAAAGAGATCACCCAGTAACTTAGTTTTGGTAAACCATTCTCTGCAAGCGTGTGAAAAAATAGGTCATTGAAATATGGCTCCCCTTGTGATGTCAGAAGGGGATAATACCACCCCTTAGGGGGTGTGCACACCAAAGCTTTTAAAATGCCTGAAGGACGGCGAATGCCAGCAGTTTTTTCAGCTGAGCGCCAGCTTCCTTCAGCTGAGTGCTTTGGTAGCTGTGATACTTCTGCTTTTTTGTCGTTGTACGTTGTGCCAGTTGGTTGTTGTGATATTTATCACACCCTTCATCCACTGTGATTGGACGGCTGTGTGAGAACTGACACTGACGAGCGGAGCTTTTCACCCAAAGTTGCATCTTTTTAGCGCTGGGCGCAGAAAACATACGACGGCCGCGGGCGTAAAAGCGTTGGTGTGCCCGCCCCCTTAATCTGCACTATACAACCACGGCACTGCCATTTAGTGCACATATCGGCTCATTTGCATTTAAAAGGACACCCAAAAACAATTTTTGCTAACACCTACAAAGTGGCAATTTTAACATGTTATAATAGATTATCTATATGATATTTTAAGCTAAAACTTCACATATCTACTCTAGGGACACTTAAACATCTTAAAAATGTCTTGTGAAATGTCCCCTTTAATATTGGCAGGAAGCTTTTGTGATGAAAGATGAGATTTTCCACGGTTCTGTTGTATTTATTGGTGCCTTAGTTACAAGAATAAAACAACGATTTTATACAGTTTAACACTTATTTCCCCGGTTTCACAGACAATGCTTAAGGCTCTAGCTAAGCCTTGTCTGTAAATCCAGGCCATTGTGACCTTTAATTTATATAAGGAACAGAATGTTCCTGTCATCAAAAAGTAAACCCTTGTGCTGAGATAAACTCTGTGTAGTGACTTAAGTGAGTTAATTATTGAACTTTTCTAGGTTATTAAGTTACTGGATGGTAAGCGCTCTCAAGCAGTGGGCATCTTAATCTCAAGTCTTCACCTAGAGATGAAGGACATTCAGCAAGGTAAACCACATTGAAGAACCACACACGTGTAGAAAAGGAGCTCATCTGATTCTGTTTTTGTTTAATTTCAACTATATGCCTGTCCAGATTAATTTTATCTTCACTAACAATAAACAGGCACGTAAAATGAATGCATACTTGTGCCGTCTGGATAAGGAAAGACAAGCCAAGAAAAAATTTCAGCATATTTTTAGAGTCTTTCAGCAATGCGATTGGCACCAATTCATATTAGGGGTAAATTGGCTGTATGTTTGATAAATGAACTTGTGTCATATTCGTTTAAAAATAGATAGCATAAACTTCCCGTAAACATTCCTGTGTACAGCCAGTGCGTCAGACAGGAGCAGCTGTTTTCAATGATTTTAGTGAATTGAGCCAAACAACAAATACTAAGATGTAGTATAACTAAAGATTAAGATAAAAGATAAGATATGCTTATTAATATAGCTTTTTGTCTTCCTCATACAGCTGTATTAACTCTGGACAATGCAGTGGTTGACCTGGATGCCATTGAAGCCATGTATGAAAACGTAAGTGTTTTGCGAACAAAGCTTATTTATCATTCCTTGTTAACATTATCATATTTTATTCGTAGTTCCAGTTACAAACATAACTGAATAATTTATAGTTTGGTATCTGTTTTCGAGTGTATGTGTGTATATACAGTTGTCCCGTGTGTTCATCTGTTTTGTTTCTCTTAGAGAGCTCAGCCTGAAGAGTTGGAGAAGATTAAGAAACACTACGAAACCTCGGATGAGGAGCAAGTCAAACTACTGGACAAACCTGAACAGTGAGATATTCCAGAAACAAACCAGATAATATTTTGCCATTTTACCCAGTAACAAATAACATCTTATATACACTTTTAATAGTATACAAACTAATTTTATGCTTATCCTTGTGAATGATGTATATTTCCAATATAAAGTTTTATTGATTTTCCCTAACAGGTTCCTGTATGAACTTTCCCAAATTCCTGAATTCTCCGGTCGTGTTCACTGTTTCATTTTCCAGTCGAAGTTTACAGACGCCGTTGCCTCCATACAGCGCAAGGCTGAGATTATTCTGCGCGTCTCCAAGGTACAAAAGCACTTTCAAAAGGGTCAGACCTCAGATATTATCAAACATTTGATAATATATAAATGCTGGCGTTCTTAACACTTCCCTTCCCTTTAAGCACTTGGCGTTGGTTCAATAAGATCTGCTTGAGTGCTTGAAAAGGGCCTGCTTTGTCTCCATTCTCTCCATTGTCAAGTACATAAACATTGATTTGTCATTGAACTGTCGCAGCATCTGTTGGAGGAGGACGGTGTGAGGGAGATTATGGGGCTGATTCTTGCTCTTGGAAACTACATGAACGGAGGTAGCAGAGTTCGAGGTCAGGCGGACGGCTTTGGGCTTGAGATTCTTCCCAAGCTTAAAGATGTCAAGAGCAGGGTAAAGTTTTACTTTACATGGTTTAACAAACATACAATACGTTAGACTTTTTATTTGTGACCTCATCTGTGAAATCTCATATTAGGAGCATCAAAGATTTCACTGTGATTTCAACCTTTGACACAGCCTTGCTAAGTTAATAATAAAGATATCAAGGTTATATTATGTTTACATTATGTAGTATGATTTTATGTATAAAACATGCTGGGTTTTCAGAGGCAGGGTCAAATGTTTTACACCTCTAGCTTCAAAACAAATATATATATACTATGTGCATTTCATTAAACATTTTATTATAATATATTATAATGCAATTCTCTATGAATCCACAGGATAATCAGATTAGTCTGTTGGACTACATTGTTTCCTACTATCTGCGCAACTTTGATGAGGTAAAGCACATAAAGTAAACCTTCATAAGTGATCAAACCCTAGTAGAAAAGACCAACTTAAATTGTGAACTGTGTTGGTGACCCCACCAGAAATTTTATTTACCAGCTTCACTACCTAGGTTTGATGGTAAACAAAATGATAGTCCAGTTAAAGGTCACATTCTTTCTGATTCAATTTTTTAAACCCTAGTTAGTGTTTAATGTTGCTATAATGGCATAAATAATACCTGTAAAATGATAAACCTCAAAGTTCACTGCCAGGCGATATATTTTCTTTAACAGAATTCGACTTTCAAAGCCTACAGCGAACGGCCGGTTTGGACTACAGTCCTCTACTTCCTGCTTTAATGACGTCAGTAGAACAGTTTTTTGACTAAACTCCGCCCACAGGAATTCATCAGTTGCCAGCTAAGCTAACGGCAAGCTAAGCTAACGGCAAGTAGGGTGGCCATTCGTGCCAGTTCCGCCGGACACGTCCCGAACATGTTTTCGGGTTCGTTCTCCGGAAGTGCGTAAGTCGACCACATACGTCATCAATGTTTAATATTTCGGGTTTAATTTTAAAAAAAGCAACCGTTACATTTCAAGGTAAGAATGAAACTACAATGATTGTATGTCAAAAAATAAATAAATCTTAATTTTCTAATGTGTTTTAACTGAAATGTGGGAACCTTGATGACATATATGCGGTCGAGCAACGCGACTTCCGGAGAACAAACCCGAAAACATGTTCGGGACGTGTCCGGCGGAACTGGCACGAATGGCCACCCTAACGGCAAGCTAAGCTGCTATAGAATCACAACACGCTAAACAAACTACACGATAGGTATTTCATAAGGATGGACTTTATAGAACAAGGAAGACATCAGCCTGTTTTGAGGACAGTGAAAACAGTGCTATACAGATAAGTCAATTGTGTGAAAAATACTGTGTTTTTTTACACGTGAAACATGAACACATGTTATATTGCGCACTGTAAACCCAATCAAAGCTTCAAAGCACAGAAAGAATGGGACCTATAAACCAACCCAGCTCTACATCATAAACCAGTATGACCATCATTGGTGTCCATACTGCTTTATGTTGTTCTTCTCATGTGGGACATCAGATCTATGTAAGTGATCCAACTTGTTTACAATCTTATTCAGAACGCTGGGACAGAAAACATCATCTTTCCTTTGCCTGAACCTCAAGATGTGTTTCTGGCCTCCCAAGTGAAGTTTGAAGACCTCTCCAAGGATTTAAGAAAGTTAAGCAGGGACTTGGCAGGTAGGAATTACCAAAATCTCTCTCAAGGGTTGAAAAACACTTTAACTGTGCAATGATTTACTACACCATCAGATGAAGCCAGATTAGATGGGTTTGGATGGCCGGATGGCTACGAGCCTCCGTCCGCCAACTGTAACTTAACCACAGTGAGTCATGCGGACTAGAGTCAGTCACCATGGCTTGGCTTCACAGGAGATTTTATTGCATCTGTTAGCAACAATTCATTATTAAACCACATTAGATCAGGTAGAATATACCTGTGTATACTTTCCACCATATATTTGCGTATTTGTGTGCACGTACAGATGTTGGAGACGAAGCGGAGTCTGTGTGACTTGGCGCCTTTTAGATATGACTTTAATCCTGCCCATCAGATGCTTTTGGCATTGTGTGTTCCCCAGCTTTGTTGCTTATGTTGTCGTAAGGCCGAAAATCTTCAGTGCTTTGGCGCTTATGTAATCTGAGAGAAGAGCAGTTTATCGCCGATGGGATGGGCTTTATCTCGAGGTAGATGCACAGATGCTGTTCTCCCGCTACACTGTATCAGTTAGAGTTCAGTGTGGCCTTACAGATGTGTGTCAAAGATTGTATTCTTTACCTTTCAACAAGCCTTTCTTATCGGGCGACGGGGAGACTCCCAAATCTGGCCCATCACTCTCTCCCTTTTCTTGCCGTTTGAACTCCCCTCATGACTCTTTTTGTTCAGTTGTTTTGGGTATGTTGCTCGGGGTCCCACTGAAGGTTTGGATGATCGAGGTGACCGTGTTTCTGTGAATTTTGCGCTGGTGCAAAAATTAGTCACAGCGTGCTTCCACAAATGGGAATGTCCCCGTGAAATGACTTTTTATAGACAAATTCTAAAGTACATCTTATGATTGTAGTCTCCATGGTTTGCTTTGAGACATCTTTCTGATCTCTTTGTAATCGTTGCAGCTGTGGTTTGGCTCGCCACAATGAATAGTTGAGAAGACCTGAATAAAGTCACGATTTGAGTTTGACTACCTTAGTGGATGTTGCCAAATAAAAATCTGTTGGATAGATAGTAAAGTCTTAGGCCAACATGCCACCATAAGATTTGTTGTTTTTGCAATGGTATAGTGAGCATTATATAATTATTTCTCAGGTTCTTTATTAGAAAATGAAAAAATTAAGTGTGACGGATTTAATGTGACTTTTACTTGCGCTTAAGCAATAGCAGAAACCTGCAGGTTCTCTTAAACCTAAATTAAACTAAACCCTAATTTTTAATTCTAATCAAATGAATTCCAGGACTTCAGTCTCCTCATAAGAGTTCAATATGTGCTTAGTGCCAAGAGAGGTCACACTAAATACTGACATTTGCCAGAAGCAGCCATTTTGTTTTGATTTGTGCATATTTCCTAGAATTTCTGTTTCCATCTTAATAAAGAGAGCGAATAAAAATATGGATGTCATTAAAACTTTGCTAAAACAACAAGGCCTAAGACCATTAAGACGATTGCACAATACTGTATATGAACCAAATCAATTTCATCTTGGACTATTTTAGTTTTAATCAATAATTTGTTTAGATTTGCTATACAGAGTAGATGTCTAAACACTGCCAGTCGTCTTCACAGTTTACACAATGCTCAATGAAAACAGTAGTGTGTGTAACTTTATCTCGAGTGAGATGCAGATGGAGTGTGTCCAAGCGTCCTAGCTTCCCATCAGGGTGTATTATGACTGGGCCTGGAGACTGGCTCCTCTGATCCTACGATTGGACAGGGGGCTGGCGTTGAACAAACAGCACTGCTTAGGTCCACGGGTGGTACAGTGGCTATCTAAGGATGCTATCAGAGGTGCATCCAAACAATATGATGACCTTTGACTATGCCACAGGTGGAGGTATTGTGTTTATGTACTTCTTGCTAACAGAAGGTTTGACTTTCCTAATTGATCTATGGTACATGCATGTCATATTATAATTAAAAAATCGAACATTTTTATAGGGTTCAGAATAAATCGGCGCTGTTGACATGATGTTAAATTTGGAAACCACTGACCTTAATGCAGCTCAACAATAACTCCCTTCCATGAAATACTTTTCAGCTATTTTACACAAAACATTTAAGAGGAATGTCTATGCAGCTCTTGTATGTGTTAGAGGCTTGATGTCACTATTAGTTATTTATTGTGCACTTACACATAGTTGTGTGGCTTCTCAAATGGAAGTTTGTCCTAACTTATATCTTCCTCCATAACTTCATACCAATTGTTCTGGTCCGTCTAAAGCACATGCAGCCACAAACTGTTGATCTCTAAGCATTGCTACTATAGATCTCGGCTTATTCAATTTGTATGCTACTTGGACAACAGCTCTTTGAAATACCACCTGATGATATTTACCATTCACCAATCATCAGGCAAAGCAAGCATTTCTTTGCAATGTATGAGCATATATGAAGAGCAATATATTTTAGCAGAATCAACAAACTGGTATTTCTGAATGACCTGAGGATGGGATTAAGCAGATTTAGAGTGAATGTATTTGATGAAAGTATAATATGTACCGAGAGCATATAGTCAACATCATTATCTAATTTTTGATGGAGGTGGCATTTAGTGGCTTTTGCATCTGGTATTTATTTATTTATTTGTTTGTTTATTTATTTATTAAAGGCAGGGTGCATGATTTTTGAAAAACACTTTGGAAAAGGGAGTCAGGCCGAGTACCAAAACACACTTGTAGCCAATCAGCAGTAAGAGGCGTGTCTACTAATGGCACTTTTCCGTTGCATAGTACCCCACGGTTTGGTTTGGGTCGGGTCAGCTTATTTTTGGGGGCTTCTCCACTGGGTGCAGTACGTAGTACAGATACTTTTTTTAGTACAACCTCCGTCGGGGTTCCAAAACCAGCCCGAGTTGGTACCAAAACGTGGCGCGTAAACACTGTAGATCAGTGATTCCCAACCGGGGGTACGCGTACCCCAGGGGGTACGTGAAGAGTTTCCAGGGGGTACGCGAAAAGATTTACATTTTGCTTTGATCTCATTTACTTTTAATAAAAATGTCTTTTGTTTGTCCAGTCATTTACCTAAGATTGATTTTTGTGAGGAAAGCATTGTGAAAAGGACAACTTTGTAATTTTAATTTTATCATTAATATAATTAGCCGTCAAGAGTAAATGCGCTGCACGATCCAAAACGCAATAGCGATGTCCAACTCAAGACAGATCTGACTATTTTCAATGAACCTGAATAGTTTCTAAAGACACAAAGTTTATTAACTATAAATAATGTTCTAATAATGCTATAATATTCATTCCCGCTGCCATTGCATTTTCAAATTATGCAAAAAACGTTTGCATTGTTTTTGGCTAACATATATTGTCCCGTATGATGTCTTTTGTATTTATAGAGAATGTCTTAACACATTTTGTTTCTCTTTATATTTTAACAGAATAATTTTACTTATTTGCACACTTTAATTATCAGTAACTTAAATTGAGATTTTAGTAAATTTAGGGCATTTACTAAAAAGGACGTGAGAGCTCAATTCCAAATCAGCGCCGGAGTGGATAATTTGCGTGTGATTTACTACAAAGGCGCAAATAAAATACACAGGCACAATAATGACATAAGCACATTTCTATAATGACCATTGCAATCTATTAGAGCAGCGCAAATTAGTACACGGTCGCAAATAAGAGAACTCGGCAGGACATCGCAATGAAATTGCGGACTGCGGAGTGTGAAATTCCAGCTAAGTGAAAGTAAGAACCGGAGGACGAAAGATGAACGGTAAAAGTTTTGAAATACCTGATTTGACGACTTCTCGTGACTTCTCCTCCTCTTTTCTCCAGCAAATTAAACATAGCATGGCTTGGCAAACTAAATATATTTTTTAAAGTATGTTCCTCTGGCAAAATTTAATACTCTCCTCGCATTAATGTTGCTTCTAAAAGGAAAACTTCCACAAATGCAAATGCAATAAGTTCGCAAAAATAACACCTTTTCAGAGCTAAATATCTACTGCGTGTCTTTAGTAAGTTCAGTCGTTATTTAACGCCAAAATGATGGTTTGCGCAAGCTGTTAGTAAATCTGGCCCTTAAAGGGGTCATATGATGAAATTTTTTAATTTTTAAAATAAGTCTTTGGCGTTCCCAGAGTCCATATGTGAAGTTTTATCTCAAATCACCCTACAGAAAATTAATTATAGCATGTCAAAATTGCCATTTTGTAGGGCTGAGCAAAATGTGCTGTTTTTGTGTGTCTTTTAAAATGCAAATGAGCTGATAAAATGCAAACACTGATCGCAATGATAGTGGTTTGTTGAAATAAACATGCTTCATCAGTCAGTGCTTTTTACTTTAATGTTTAAAATGAATAAATATTACTAATTATTTGTCTTTAAAACACAAGTTTAGTTTCGATGAAGGGGTACTTGAGCCTTACTGATAGGGCTGTGGGGGTACTTAGGGCAAAAAAGGTTGGGAACCACTGCTGTAGATCACTGATTGGTCTGAGAGAATCATCACTACCAGCGTCACCACTTTAATGTAAAAGATAAGCTTTACCTTCATGCTAGCTTGCACTGTCTCGAGTAAACCTGTTGTTATTTCTGCATTGCTATAAGTTCCCAAACTCTCTTTTAGCTATGAAAAACATCCACAGATTAAGAATCAGGACCATAACCGTTTTTTTCCAGACTTGCAGTTTGTGGCGGCACATTCGCGACGTGTTCCTCCGCATGTATGCTTAAATGCAACTTAAATGAGGCTTGACTGATGCCACGGGTGTTTGTACAGAAACTGTCATGTGAGACAGAGGTAGTGATAAACGCGATGTGCAAACATCTATTTGTGGTCATAAATAAATGAATGTATGGGAATGTACAACGACGCTCTCACTTGTATGATGTCACAGAAGTAGGCAACGCAAATATAACGACACGCCTATAATCCCTCCCACTACGAAGTGATACTAAACTCGATGGAAAAGCTAACCAAGACAAAGTGAGGTGAGCTGACCCAACCCGACCTGACCCAAACCAAACCGTGGGGTACTTTGCAATGGAAAAGCACCATAACCGACCTCGTTGCCTGCGTTGCGTATGTGTGGGGCAGGTCTATCAAAAGAAGGTCCAGATTCTATTGCGTTAGGGGCGTGTTTTTTTAGGTGATTTCAAATGTCAACATTGGCTTTCAGAGATCCTTCACTCCGCCTTTAACACCAGGGTAAAAATATTACTTATAAATCTTTCCTTGTCATTAAGATTTTAAAATGTGAATGACTATTAAACTGCTTATATAAACTGTAAATAATGCTGGGTCATTTTCGTGCCCCTTGGGTTGGGTCAAATATAAACATTTTCTGTGTTAATTTAACCCAACAGCTGGGCTCGACCCTTTCTGACCCAATGATGGGCTGAAATAACCCAGCATTTTGTGTGTATATACATATTTAGCAATTTAATGGCATTCACATTTTGAAATCTTATTGACAAAGGAACATGTATAAGTAATATTTTTACCCAGGTTTTTTTTTTTTTTTTGCTTTAATTGCACACTTGTTATGCACACCCCTCTTTGTGATGCACAAACATTAGTAATAGCATAGCTTCAAAAATGCTTTCATATTGCCAGCACTTCATTAATAAACAACCCTAAGATCATGGTTCATATCACTCCATACCAACCAAGAAGAACTTTGACTTCATATTGTTTTGATGGTGTGTTTTTTTTTTGTTCTTCCTTTGTTTCTACAAACAAGTTTAAGCATGACCTTAGAGATTCATCTTTATCAACAGTGTACAGTATCATCCTGGCTTTGTACAAGTATATAACTAGAAATGCACTATATTTGCAGTTGTTGTGAGGTTCTTCTAGACTTTGGAGGTCTGTGATTGCCATCATTGTAACATGTACACTTTGTTATTCGTTGCCTTGGTAAGAAAGCATCTGCAAATAGCATGTATGTGACTGTAATGAATCAGTGGCTTTGTAATGCTAGCTTCATAAAATGTAAGTGCTGATGGAGAACTAACAGAAAAATAGGATTGTTTATTTTTGGATGAAATATTGTTTTAAAGTTCGTGTAAACGTGATTTTCTAAGGACTGGCTTTGCCTCTGTTCAAAGACCATTAATCTAACCCAGTTATTTTTTCACCTTTTTCTGCAGTTTGTGAGAAAGAATTCCTATCTGTGTGTACCAACTCATCCCAAGAGCACATGCATCCCTTCAAGGAGAAAATGGATGGTTTTATTGCTAATGGTAAGCAATGATGAGGAAGATTAGCCCAAATTCATCATCTGATCTCTTATTCAAATATGATGGTTTAGTTCTGGGCTGGACAAGCTAATGTAAGCAAAAGTGTTTTCTGTCGCTAGTTTATGTATAAAGCATCAAATACCAAACGTCTGTGTTTAAAACAAAGCTTTTCTTTTGCATTCTTCCTACTACAATAATTTGATTGTTTTTGCTACATAGATAAGAAAGCACATATCCTGCAGTCATGAAGAAAATCTGTGATGTGCCCTTTTGGGGACCTGATAAGTGTCTGTGACTCCCTACCTGTACAAGATAGCCAGTCAGGTTCAGAATGCAGACAGAGATAGGAATCAGGGAGACTTTTGCAATGAAGGAGACTTCGTAGTAAAGGAGAAACACTAGTGTTTTACAGGCCCTGGGAGAAAAGTTATGAATTGGCACTATTGGTAGTTTGACTCACAGAGCACAAACTTAACTACTATACACATTCAGTACTGATTATGAGGATGAATATGGTCTACAATACAAAATAAATGCAGTGTTTTTATTGGTATATAGGTTTTTGTTAATACACATATTTTATATAATTTTATTTTGCAGCAAAAAATGAAGTAATTGCAATAGAAAACCAAGTGACATCAGCACGTAAAAGGTAAAAGTGCATCACCCTTGTTTAGATTATTAAAAACATTGTTAAAGGAATATTCCATTTTCTTAAAAGAAAAATCCAGATAATTTACTCACCACCATGTCATCCAAAATGTTGATTTCTTTCTTTGTTCAGTCGACAAGAAATTATGTTTTTTGAGGAAAACATTGCAGGATTTTTCTCATTTTAATGGACTTTAATAGAGCCCAACATTTAATACTTAACTCAACACTTAACAGTTTTTTTCAACGGAGTTTCAAAGGACTCTAAACGATCCCAAACGAGGCATAAGGGTCTTATCTAGCGGAACGATTGTCATTTTTGACAAGAAAAATAAAAAATATGCACTTTTAAACCACAACTTTTCGTCTAGGTCCGGTCCAGCGCGACCTAACGTAAATGCGTAGTGACATAGGGAGGTCACGTGTTACATATATAAAACGCACATTTGCGGACCATTGTAAACAATAAACTGACACAAAGACATTAATTAGTATCAGTTGACATACAACAATGTAGGAACGGTCCTCTTTCAACACACTTGTAAACACTGGGGCGGAGTTTCGCGTTCGTCCTCTGTGACCTCTTGACGTCATGACGTATTGCGTGGGGTCACGCTGCCGCATCACGACCGTTTCTAGACGAGAAGTTGTGGTTTAAAAGTGCATATTTTTTATTTTTCTTGTCAAAAATGACAATCGTTTCGCTAGATAAGACCCTTATGCTTCGTTTGGAATCGTTTATAGTCCTTTGAAACTCTGTTGAAAAAAACTGTTAAGTGTTAAGTATTAAATGTTGAGCTCTATTAAAGTCCATTAAAATGAGAAAAATCCTGCAATGTTTTCCTCAAAAAACATAATTTTTTCTCGACTGAACAAAGAAAGACATCAACATTTCGGATGACATGGTGGTGAGTAAATTATCTGGATTTTTCTTTTAAGAAAATGGACTATTCTTTTAAGCAAACTTGGTGCCTTTACATCATCTTTATGTCTTTCATACCTCAGCTTCTGTTACCTGGCTGAGTACTTTGGTCTAAAGCCACGTTCTGGTGAGAAAGAGGTTGTGCCTGGCAGTATTTTTACACTTTGGTTTGAATTCTGTAATGATTTCAAGATCAGATGGGACAGAGAGAACAAGACAATATCAAAACAGAGGTAAGATTTTACAGTGCCATGTTTACCATGTAATGTATTTATTTCCCACTTCACAACTTCTTTAGCCAACAGAAACAGATCAAAACAACCAAAATATTGATTATAAATAATAATAATCAACATTGACTTTGAACATAAACTTATATTCCAATTAATACTAAACAATAATGTAGTTTAGAGTAATTTAAAATACATTTTTTACCTAATTTTTGTGTTCTGTTTAGTTTTAAGTTTCATTTTATCTCTGCTGTTTGTTTAGCAACACGCTTACAGCAAACTCTGTCAACATCAGTTATATGTCTAGCGTTCAATGCAGAACACTGCGTGTGTGTGGTGCACGTAGATGATGTCCATGTTGATTGAAGTCAGAAAACATTGTCATATCCAGTTATTGTTTTAGTCGAATTCGAACGTAAAAATTTTGATTGAATTCAGCCTTCAGAAAAACAAAAAGAGCTCTCACTGTTATTCAGTCTGTGCTTTTCTTGACTTTAGACTCAAAGAGGCCCAACAGTCTGTGCGCAACATCACAGCAGAGAAGAAGATTGAGACCAGAAGCGCCCATGAAAACGGACTGGTAAGAGTCTGCTTTCATCATCCTTTCTGACATATGTTTGTGGCAGATTTATAATTGACAACCATTTTGACGCCCGTATTTTGTTAAACAGCATATTGTTTTCTAAAAAACCATCATTGTGATTATACATGTTTTTGTTTTGATGACAGAAAAAGAAACTGCTTCTGAAAGAAGCGAGTCTGTCCAGGAGCTAACACTCAAAAGGGTTTCCAAAAAGGGCCAGATACATTTATATCTGAAACCTCCAGCCTGCTCTGTCGCATCATTTGGTAGGAATGACACCTGCTTGTGCAACACTTTCCCTCCAGACTGTATTGGGGTTCTGTGTCATTTATAAACAAACAATTATTTATAAACAAAATATTGTTTTATTACGGTTAAAAAATGAAATGTACTGATGTTGTTCAAAATTACAAACATGACAACCTAATATCCAAAAGTAAACTCAAACTTGGATCTATACCAGTCTAAACAATTAAGGGCTCACACATGTAAAAAAAACTATTTAATCATTCGCCTTTACAAAAGTAATAACTTTATTTTCCATATTGAGTAACAAAGTTGGGTATCTTTGTGGCAACATTAAATCATTATAGAATATACAAAACATAAAAAGTCAAGTTCCAATGGTAACACAAATAATAGAACATTACATTTAGTTTTATCTTAATAAACATCACAATTTTGATTGATTATAGATAGGTTGCTTCTTCACAAGTCATTTTATTTCAAAACATTGTTTTTCTAAAGATGTTTCTGTTTGCAACATATAAAATAAACGTTTTATAAAACCAGGATAAAACGCACTGGACTCAATTCCTTAAACAATAGGTTGAGTAAGAGTTATAATAAGCAATGTGCAAATCTTGCTCCACACAGTGGAGAATAATGTAGACATGTTTTAATGTCACTATTCTTATAGTATTATAACTTATCATGGGTTTTTAAAAAGCTGCATCTCTAAAATATAAAATTGCAGATTCTAAGCTTTACAGACTGCATTTAATTGCATAAAATGCAATTCTTCAGGACATTAAGAACCATCTTTAATGAAATAACTATTGAAAAGGGATCTTTAACATGACTGTACTATAGTATACTATGGTATTCCGTATATAGTAACTGTGGTATATTGTATACTGTAAAATATTATAGTAATTGCTACACCTGTTCATGTGAACTTTAGTATTATATAGCATTAGCATGAATTATTAAATATAGTAGCAAATATTCACTATAAGATTCACAACCATCTACACTGTAAAAAAATCATTTTTGCATTAATATTTTTATTTAAATACAAGTTTAAATACAACTTGAATTTACAATTCATTTCAACTTTCTTGACTAGTAAAGAGTTAGTAAATTACTATAACTTAAGCTAATTCAACTGTATTTTTATAATTTATAGCAACTTCTCACTCAAGAAAGTTGAAATGAATTGTACATTCAAGTTGATTAAACTTTAAAAATTAGGATTTTTGTACCGAATTACAGTTTACTATAGTAAATACTAAAATATACTACAGTGTTTTTTTCATGTGGATAAAATGCTCCTGCTTTATAATTTAAACGATAGAAATTAAGAGAACCGTAACTTTTATTTAACCGCACGGACGTTAAGCAATGACGTCAGCACGCTCAATCCAAGTCCACGGCGGTACAGCGGCACTGTTTCACCCGCCGCACGCGCTTTCTCCTGGTACTGGGGATCTGTCCTGGACAATAGAGGGTGTAAGAGACGGTCGTGTAAGTTTTGGGCTTGCACACCGAGCACGACTCGAATGCGTTGTCTTCTTCCTGATAAACGTGTCGCGGGATGTAGAATGAGTTACATTGGCCATAACAGAAGCGGTTGATGATGGTGCGTGGCTGACAGCCGTCCTCTTTAATGATCTGTTTCAGCGGCTGAGTCTTACACCAGTCGAGTTTCAGATACCGGCGCTCCGTTACGTATAGAGCCTCCTGGCTAGAGTCCAGCACCTCGTCCCCGACTGAAGGCGGTCCCATTCCCCTGAAACTGGTCTGCGGTGTCTGCGGTGACTGTTCCGAGTCGTTTGGGTTGTATTTATTTGGGTGAGGAATGGCGCCTTGAAATCCCCAGGTTTCTCTGCTCCTAGCTGGAGTGCTGAGCAGCCACAATACCACGACAGTGACAGCAAACGCGTCTTTAGTCATCCTTTGACATTTAGAAACAAGAATTACGTTAATTTCAAGATGTTATACTCATTAATTAACCTTAATTTTAACTAACACCAGTTGGTCTTCATACAGATTATGTGGTATAGTTTAATTTTTGCTATTTCCTACGTAACAAAATTTCATTTAATTGTATCTAATTTGTTTTTTCCATTGTTAAAGATTTTATTAGATTATAAAAGTTTCCTGTTAAAGGTTTTAAAACATAACATAATTATCAAGCAGACTTACCTCAGATTAATAATTGTTCCTATTTCTTCACATGGACAGTAGCTAGATGTCAAATAAACTTCAATGTATATAAGTTGATCCTATTGATCTAGATCCCTCAGTGTCAAAATAAGGTATGAAGGGTCTGAGCTCTGTCATTTAAGAGAATGGGTTAGAATACAAGGGGAGGTCCACTCCTCCTCTCAACCTAAGATCATTCACAGCATTTTGGGGATGTTCCATTGCCTCGAGAGGGAGAGTCCCTTCATAATATATATGGATGTGAAAATTGATGAAACTCAACAATAAAAACACATTACAAAATGTGCACATGAACGTATATATCATTTTTAATTTAAAATGAACAATAAACTCTGCCAATAGATTTTTTTACAATCACCATTTCCTGCTGTGTTAATAATCAGATTAATTAAATGTTGCACATATTATC
Organism: Paramisgurnus dabryanus; assembly: GCF_030506205.2. Classification (NCBI taxonomy): domain Eukaryota; kingdom Metazoa; phylum Chordata; class Actinopteri; order Cypriniformes; family Cobitidae; genus Paramisgurnus; species Paramisgurnus dabryanus. Next base: position 16,477,488 of record NC_133348.1, on the reverse strand, counting down.
TTTACTGTGATACTGTATGTCATTTATTATAATACAGATTAATGAACAACATAATGTTCAGGTTTTGATACTGCTTGTAACAGTTTCAACTTCATCTTCCTCTGGGAAATGTGGCACTGATTTCTTAGCCACAACATTATCCAGCCTCTGTCCCATCAGATATGGATTTGCACTCTGAAATAGAGTCAGTAGCAGGTCTTGTGACATAAAAATACAAGTTAAAGTAACAGTGGTCTATCTTATTATTCACATGCCAAAAAAGAGCACAGGACATTATTTCTAGGTATGTTGACAACATACCCTTTTTCTTCTTTTGGGCCCACCCTTCAGTTTTTCATACAACCGCTCTTTGTTCTAAAAAGATATAAGAAATTATTAGTACAGTCCTCTACAGATTTGTTTTACAGAATGTATTATAAACTATAATATAGACTAAGTACCCAAAAAAGTAAATAGAGCTTAATGCACAGCAATATGTTTACTTTTAATATATAGAATTATTTGACCATTGATTTAATTAAAATAACAATATATAATTATTTACTTACTGAATAATATATTTAATGTGAATTTCATTGAAGAAGGATTTATTTTCAAATTATGGGCATCCCATTCTCTTGCTATGCCAAGTGTAAACTCACCCATTTTGCTAAGGCAGGATAGTCATGCTCTGGATCAAATAGGTGCTGATGTTTCTGGAACTCCCGACTGAACTCCGCAGTGTCTGGCGAATTCTCTAAACATCCATCAACAGCTAGAAAAATATTATTACACTTTTACAACTGAGAAAGATGAACTCCTTATTCTCAAAGAATGTTTGAGGTTTAGTTTTGCAGCTGTGTGCATAGTTATTCATTTTGGGGAACTTGATAAACTTCTTTAATCTATTTTTTTCTTTAAGCTAGCTTGGACCAGAATTTTTTTTTAATGTGCTATTTAATCAATTGTAGCAATGTATATTTGTGGATTCTGCCAGTTGCACTCTTGCTTACCAGTTTTTCCAAGAGGGCAAGGATTTGGGGGGTCGGGGTAACCATGGTCCTCACTGAAGTCTTTGGGAACATTGTCTCCAGTTAACTCTGCAACAATGTTAGGGATGTTCCCATATGGTCCAAGATGTTGAAGTCCCTCGTGGGCACCACCTAGTGGACAAAGTGAACAATAATAAATATAAAGAAAGTAGTCCTTTAGCTCAGAGAAATATAAAATTTGCTTGTTATTTTGATGAGCGTGACCAATATCACATCTTTAAAAAGTTAGATATGTGTTTAGATAATAATGGAAAATACATTATTATGCTATTTTTTCTATAGTTAAAAGTAAGCAGATTGGAACAGATTATTTAAAATCTAAAAAAAATAAAAATGAGATTAGAATAAACAAAGTTTGATTTCACATTGATTTCAATCTTTGACGTGGTCTTACTCAGTTAATATTTTAAAGATATCAAGGTTATTTTCAGAAAAACACTGAATTACAATAATTTAAATAATAATTATTTATAAAAAAGTATGATATAATTATAATAACGTTTATTATTATTAAATTACTTTATGCTGATGCTTTCCTTTATTTTGGTCTATTGTATTTTTACCATACAGAAAAACTTTTACTAAACTTAAATTTCATTTATGTTTCTAAAAACATTAGAAAGAATGCAATATTTTCTCATACCTTGGATGCTAAGAGGACCCACTATGTTGGTGGCCTGGTGCGCAGGATACTCGACCCTGGGCCTTGCGATACCCAGCTGCTCCATCACACCGTGCAGCAGGCGCTGGATATCAGCCTCCGACACCTGATCCACCGTGCGTGGACTGTGGCCAGAAACCACGGCCAACACGCCGATCACGACAATCATAAGAACCGTGTGTGTCAGTTTGCGAGCCGAACCCATCGCTGACGTTTACTAGTACACCAGATAAACAGCAAACATGGAAAGGAAAAGGTGGCGGTTTAGATAGACTATAATAAAACCCGCACGCGTTGTTTAATCTATTTGATGTGCTCCCTGTTGAAAAATTTAAAATCATGCGGCATAACCGCTCAAAGATAATAAAAACATCGCTGTTTGTTTACGTCACAAGTAAACAAGCTCCATAGGCCAATATTTGAAAGTGCCTTCATTAGAAATTCGTTATCTTATTCGCGTATCGGTAAAGCTAAAACAAGTGTGCTATGGCATATTAACTTAAAATCTAATGAAGTAAAAAACATATAGATATCTTACCATGTAATATGGATTGAAAGAGAAGCTGTGTCGGGCTCAACAGAGATGCTTTCCTCCTCCACGCATCATTTGCTCTGTTGCTAAGCAGCCGAATCATTTTCACCTACAAATTACCATTGGTTGACGTAGTGTGACACTGCTAAAACATGTTTGTGTATTTTCTGTCAGACGATAAGCATATGTTGCTAGATAAACATTTAACAATCAACATCCTATAAAAAACTGCATGCTAATTACAGTGAGCTGCGTTGTCATTGTTTAATGCAGGCAAGGCCACATGAAAAAATAATAATAGATATAGAGTGATAAATAATAGAGTGTAGTTTAATATCTACTATAGGAAAGTGTAATAAAACTTCTAATAAAAGATAAAGATAAATGTATTTTTACTAAATACATTTAGTAAAAAGTAAAGCTCAATTGAATACATTTTTGAATTTGGATGGAAATATATTTAGTTTTAACTACATAGATCAACATATATATTAAAATGTATTTCAAGGGCAAGCAAATACATTTCTAATTTGACATCCCATATGGCAAAAAATGTATTCTTTGCCAAAATATATTTGAAATATATGCTTAAGTTCAGGTTAATCTTATAAAGTATATTTTTGAAATTGAAAATATATTTAATTTTAACCTTTTTAAAACTGTTATGTTTATAGGTTCGTAACATTAAAAACAATTTCAATGCGAAATGAAAATATTTTATTGAATTAAAATATGGAGGGATAGATATTTTTTAATGCTTTAAAATGTATTTCAAAATATTTAAAAAAAATATATCGGTGAAAAATAGATTTTTGTAAACATATTCCAGAATATATTTCAGCAAATCAAAAGTTTGGTCATTTTTTGTATATTTTGAAAATATTTTAAATTATATTTTTGCCTTATGGGATACTACAGTATTTACTACAGTTTGTCTATATATACTACACAATTATAGTTTACTATAGTAATTACACAATTATAGACGTTTTCAGCAGTAACAACATAAACAAGCGGCTGTTGTGGTCCGCACGTAACTTCCGGTAAACTCCGTTAAGAATAAATAACAATGAAGTTCTTTAAACGTAGTTTAAAAAAACACATAGATTACCTAGGAAACCAAAACATTTGTTATTTTTCCACAAAGCATTTGTTCAAGAGATCAGTTTAGCAACTAGTCAGACCATTAAAAAAAACGAAACCGGAAGTAAAGCTCGGGTCCAGGGGCATGTTCAATCTCACACCGGTGCGCAACGTTTTGCTACGGTTTCCGGGTTGAACGACATGTTTCCTGGAAACGGTGTGCAACGGAATGCAACAGGTTTTAGAAGCGTTTTCTCTTGTTTGGTGGGTGTGTCAGAAATGTCGGCCCAATCAGCGGCAAGATGTATAAAACCACGCGATAGTAAAGAGACAGCTCTCTCAATGGGTTCAAGTTGGAATGTTGTCTTTCATTTTGGACAGCAAGGTCAGTGATTGTAACATCGAGGGTATTTTACAGTATTAAACACACATTTATAACGATTTCATCAGGCTTTAGAAACATTTAAAAAAGAACACAAAGAATGGCCTCTCAGCTACCGTAGTTGCAACTCTTGCGTCATCACAACAGGGTGTTCAATGCATCACCGTTTCAGTTTAATAAACGTTGTGCAACGTTTTGTCGGGGCTGAACGCAGCCCAGATGTGTATCGCGTCAGCGCACGTGCGTCTGATGAAAGCGTCTAAACGGTTTACTATTGTAAATGCTATAGTGTATTATTGTATTTTTTCGTGTGGGTGTTTTGTGCTTCTGTCATTGTAATATAAACAAAAAACAGCATTAACACTTATAATGGACAAAATATAAATACATTTTATATACACAATCCAAAGATTTCACTGGTAGTCTGTTTTCATGAACTGTTTCTGTAGGTTATTGTGTATTTTACTTCACCCATCAGGGATGACATTTTTTTGTAGGCCAACCAAGTAGTGCGACACCGGTTTCCTATACTAAAAAGCACATTCATTTTTCCCATAGACTTTTGGATTATCGCCAAAAAATAAGCTCTTTGTTTGACAAAAGTTTATGACACTTACATGTTAATCTTCACAAATGAACACAATAAGAATTTTCATCATGTGAAGATTATCTTGTTGGACAAAATGTGCAAGTGTCATAAACTTTTGTTAAACACAGAGCTTATTGCAATAATCCAAAAGTCTATGGGAAAATTGAATGGGCTTTTAGTGAGGGAACAGTGTCCCGCTAACTTCCAGGATTGGCGTACAAAATTCCGTCATCCCTTCAGCACTCTATATATAGTGCACTATAAGCTTATGTATTGATTTTCTGTAAGAAAGATCAGCATTCCATCATCAGCTTCTGTAAATATATTCCTGCCTGTTATATGTGAAGTTTTAAAACATCAGTCTTCAAACAACAAGAAATACTCAAAGACAACACAGTGAGAGCACGTCACAACTTTTATTACAACGGTACAATGTATATACAGCAAAAGGCACAGTACAAACTCAGACGGACGGGTAGCTTGGTTAATAAAAGTTTAGAAGCACTTCCTGTGGACAATGGAGGGGCCTGCCTCATCATACTCCTGCTTGCTGATCCACATCTGCTGAAAGGTGGACAGGGAAGCCAGGATGGAGCCGCCAATCCAAACAGAGTACTTACGCTCAGGGGGAGCAATGATCTAGAGAGCACAGAGGAGTTCAGTTAAACCATAGGACTGTAGTAATAAAACAACGTTTTATTCATTCAGTTTGCAGTTTACCTTAATTTTCATTGTGCTAGGGGCGAGAGCAGTGATCTCCTTCTGCATACGGTCAGCAATACCAGGGTACATGGTGGTACCACCGGAAAGGACATTGTTGGCGTACAAGTCCTTACGGATGTCAATGTCGCACTTCATAATGCTGTTGTAGGCAGTCTCATGGATACCAGCAGACTCCATTCCTGTCAGGTGCCGTAAGAAAAATCACTTTAGTGAATGCATCACTATGTAATCTGCCGACTATGTAACACGAGGGCTGACGCGCCATTTAGGTCAAATCTTTATTGTGACGTCCTAAGAAATGAATGAAATTAAAACATACCAATGAAAGAGGGCTGGAAGAGGGTCTCGGGGCAGCGGAAACGCTCATTGCCAATGGTGATGACCTGTCCGTCGGGCAACTCGTAGGATTTCTCCAGGGAGGAGGAAGAGGCAGCGGTGGCCATCTCGTTCTCAAAGTCCAAAGCGACGTAGCACAGCTTCTCTTTAATGTCACGCACAATCTCACGCTCGGCTAAAGGGGGGAAAAGGTCATTTTTGTGTTAAACAGAAAATGCACTAAACTAAAGGTGAACGAATTTTTAAGTAGAACTATTGATCGAGCGCTCACCTGTGGTCACAAAAGAGTAACCACGCTCGGTCAAGATCTTCATAAGGTAGTCAGTCAGGTCACGACCGGCCAGATCCAAACGCATAATGGCGTGAGGAAGAGCATAACCCTCATAGATTGGGACATTGTGGGTCACACCATCACCAGAATCCAGCACAATACCTGTAATGCAAAGACAAATATATGTTAAATATCTCACATATGCAGATATAAAGCCACATAGAAAGAAATTAATGCCTTTGTATTATGTTTTAAGAGATACTGACCGGTGGTACGGCCAGAGGCGTACAGGGACAGCACAGCCTGAATGGCAACGTACATGGCAGGAACGTTGAAGGTCTCAAACATGATCTGCAACAAGAATAAATAGTCAGTTTTAGCCCCACCAGTAACCTTAAACAAGCACCAAAGCATTTCGGTCCGCTCACCTGTGTCATCTTCTCCCTGTTGGCTTTGGGGTTAAGAGGGGCTTCAGTGAGCAGGGTGGGATGCTCCTCAGGGGCAACGCGCAACTCGTTGTAGAAAGTGTGGTGCCAGATCTATAAAACATTTATATAGTGAATCTTCGGACAGAATGTAGTTTTGGATGAACTAAACTTATAGGAACAAAATCTATTGCAGTTAGTTTTGTGGGTTGTGTGTTTCCATTGTTATTTTTTATTATCATTAAAAAAAATTATTGCTACCTTCTCCATGTCATCCCAGTTGGTGATGATGCCGTGCTCGATGGGGTATTTAAGAGTGAGGATACCCCTCTTGCTCTGAGCCTCATCTCCGACGTAGCTGTCCTTCTGACCCATACCCACCATCACACCCTGCGGGAAAAACAGTCATGGTTATGATAAGGGTTAAAAATGTGAGAATCACTTTCATTTTGTTAGCCTGAATCATGTTGTTTGGCTATTTTTAGTTCATTTTTGGGATTCACTGTTTTCTACATAAAATCCAATCTGTAAAAAATATAACCTTGATGCCTTTAATACTTTAAACTAAAATAAATATTTCGTAATCCATACTGTAATTAGATTATGAGACTTTAGCCTGGATTTCACAGACAGGGTCACGTATGTGACCTTTCAAACATGAATTATTAATAATTTCATAGATTTTTACAAATAAAAAGTTGCAATATGTGTAGTGTTTTGGCTTACCTGGTGACGGGGTCTGCCAACGATAGAGGGAAAGACAGCACGGGGAGCATCATCACCGGCGAATCCAGCCTTGACCAAACCTGAACCGTTGTCGCACACGAGGGCGGTAGTTTCATCGTCGTCACACATGATTGGTTTGGTGTAGGTGGTCCTAAACATTCAATTCGGCACATTAATGCACACACCTTTACGTGGTTACATTTAATAGAATTAACCCTTAAGGCCTACGCTTCAGTGCTTAAAATGATCAACACACTTTCACCAACTCTGCATAAAAGCCTGCGCTGACACATGCGGTGATTAAGGGCCGAGAGGGACACGGCAAACTATTTTAGGCATCAGCTCTTGTCATTCCTAATGAAAGCTCTGACCAAGTGTCTTATCTGCAGCTATTTCACAGTTGCCTGATGACAAATGCCAGCAGGACGCAGCGCTCGTTCCCTCAGCTGTCTGCGAAACTGTAAGGGATCTGCTGACAACATGTGCCACTTCATTACATCTGTTGAGGAATGCCTTAATAAATGCATCCCAGTGTGATCCTATTAAACCTAGTCAGGGCCATAATAATCCAAGCAACATCAAACACTTCAGAGCTGTCAATCAATTACATTTATATTACATTTATGAACATATCCTAAGCAGTACTTTCAAGCTATACATTTTATACGTTTGTGTGCTCTCTGAGAATCTCAAACGCAGTGCTGAGCTACAAAAACAAGTTACACCTTTACTAGACTTACTTATCTAAACTAACATTTCACTAGATACAGCTACAAATACAATCGCTTCACAAAGAAGAACAGCCAACTATATGCTGAGTTTCGGTTAGAGGCCGCATGCGGTATCTAAACCAACTATCCTTCATCTGAATCAATAACCCAAACTTCAATCCCAAATGAAAGTTCCTTCTCATAAAGTCACGTATCCTAATACCGGGCTCCTTTTCAAATTTCCTTCCTTGCCGTAGTCCTCAAAGATAAATGTAGAAGCAAACACTCACCGAGTTGTAGCACAAGACTGGAGTTTCCACTGGGATGAAGGGCATGGGACAGGGATGCCCCTTAAATATGATAGGGTTCGAGTTAGGGGGGTCGCTGGGGTTCAGGGGCGGGCTCAGGCATTCACACAACACCAAATAAGAACTGCTAGAAAATGGCCCATAGTAAGTTTATTACTAAAATGGACAGATGTTTCTTAGGAGGTGATAGTTCCTCTTTGGTGCCAAAATAAACAGAAGTGTTGCCATTGATCTGAATTTTACAGACAAGTTGGGTGGTAAGCTAAATGAAATCAGGTCTATTATTTGATGAATGGATGTTCAGGAAACGTGATGACCTTTACAAAGACCAACCTAGTTTTCTGTGGATGTAGCTAATGATAAGTAAACGTTATCTTAACCCTTTCTGTATTAAATCATGCTATTGTTAAACTCAACACACATGCGAATAAGGAATATAGTGAGTACATAAATTAAACATTTTAAAATAGTATACTCTATAAAATACCAGGTTATTTTTTTAAACCAGTGTTGTGGATCAAAAGGGAACCTTTGCTTTGTTGTTCAATCAAAAATGCTGTTTTAGGTTCATTTAACCCAACTCTTGGGTTTATCCCTTTTTGACCCAACACTGAAAATATCCCAGTGCAGGTTTTATGTATCACATGCACCAATAGGAATGCCAGGAAATAACAATTCCCAGAGTATCCATGATCTTTGACCGAACAGTATACCCATAAACTTATTTTCGACTACACAAGGAATCAGAAGGTATCGGATACGACACTAGATGTGTGGGGTCACATTCATGACCCAGACCTGAGTAATGGCACCTTTGTCTCTTTGGTATGTGATTGGACTCAAAGTATTTCAGACAGCTGAGAGGTATGGGGTGTTAGGAAGGGCCCGTGTCCCTCCTCTGCAACTGCTGTCCAGGACTGCTGTTTTCTGATTGGCTCATTTCTTTCCTTTTAGGGTCATGGTGAGTGACAGGTGCTCCGGCTTGCACATCAGTGCTGACTGCTTGGCTCCAATTCCTTATTTGTCACCTTCTCCCCCTTTATCGCTCTGACTGGACACTGTGAGGAAACTGAGCAATTTTACTCGAAATAGCCTTGGGTGTTGTGATGTGTATGGTTTGGAGTGTAATACAATTGATTGGTTTACATTTACAATGATGCGTTTCGGAGATGCTTTAATTTCAAAGAGACAACGTAGACATTTTTATGAGTATGTGTGTGTTCCCTGGGATGGAACCCACAACCTTTGCGCTGCTTATGCAATGCTCTACCAAATGAGCTATAGTACAAAACATTTAGTCTTTTATGTTAATGATTTGGTTTTTTTCAACATCTTATTAAAATGAAGTTGACCATTTGATATTAGAAATGAAAATGCCTACTGTCTCGCCGTGTTATCTAACGTTTTATCGGCTTGGAGAAGAACAGATACTGTTCTATTTGTGATCGTCAAAGCTAATGGATGACTGGAAAAGATTGTGATATCAGTGTGATAATATTTAGTTATCTTCTTAAAGGGATAGTTCACCAAAAAAAAATGTCATTATTTACTCACCCTCGTGTTGTTCTGAACCTGTATAAATTACTTTGTTTTGCTGAAAAACAACAAAAATATTTGTAATCAACCAGGAAACAGGAGCATCATCGAAAAACTATAATACAAAATATTATGGAAGTCAGTGGTTCTGGAAAACAACAACAAATTTAGAGTAATTAAATAATTAAATACATCTTTTTTATTTTTTGGGTGAACTATCCCTTTAACGTTCAGATTCCTGGGGTTTCCTTAAAAACCCTTCGGTTGGCAGTGCCAAAGCTGGATTATGTGTTAGCATTTTTCATCACCGTAATGTTCAAGCGGGACTATCGGATGTGCTATTATTAGGTATTTTTTCACACTAGGCTCAAAGACATCTACAGAACACAATCCGTTAGGATTCCCGTGTACTGTGGCATCTTATTATAGCTATGATGATGCTGTCTAGAAACCTGTTATTGACGTGAGGTCATTGCTAATTCTTTGGATTGCAATTTAGTTACTTTTATGTACTATGTGTCTAATTCTGTGACAAATGTGTAGTCATTAAACTAATAATGTTACTGGATATGTCATCTTTTCAGATCTGGGTGTTCCCAAAAAGCTATTAAAGAGTTGTTTTCTGATGTAGGCCTAATATTTATTGGGTTGTTATCTATTTTTTGTTGGCGACCCGGTGGTCTACAGCAGTGGTCAGACAAAGAAGGAAACCAACACAAGCACTTTAACAGGGCCCTCTTTCCTTAAAAGGACACGTAGGGGACACAGGATTTGCCTGTTTAAGACAGCTGCACTCAAAGTGTGGCAACTGTTAGCCCCAAATGCTTTTAAACATTGGGAACAATGGTTTGTTTATCAACCTGTTAGTGACGTGACCCTACATAAGCCATGTCATGCTGAGCCAGATATCTGCTTCTAAAAGTGTTTTGATGGTTGTTGTGTTTAATTACATAAACGTATGTAGCAAATGTGAGTTAATAGTTAAAAATGACATTAAAGATGAGAAAACGTCTTTTTCTAGAATATTAACAAATGATAAATATATAGTAGTAGTAGTAGTAGTAGTTAAAGTTCATTATTGGTCAATTTCAAAAAAAAAAAAAAAGAGGGAAAAAACAATTTACAAACAAACACAAACATTAAGTTACAATATAAACAGTATTTTAAAAAATCACATCATATAAGCACTACTTTGGTATACAACTTTCTATATCTCATTAGTCAAGGTATATACTACTACTGTCATTACTAATGTGACAATAAGCTGTCAGAGTGATAAAATGTGTGTTAACAAGATCTATTGTGTTGATGTGTAGGCCTAAAGCAGCTGTTAGTATCGGACTCTTTGAAATGATGGCCTACTGACAGGCATGCTGATCAGAAACACCCATATAAATGATGCTCAAAATATACAATCGCTATTATATCAACAGCTTCAGGGTTCCCACACCTTAGTAAACTTCAAATTCAAGGACCTTTCAAGAACTTTCCAGGTCCAAGACCCTCAAATTCAAGGACTAAATGTTGGGACACATTTAAGTGAGAGCAAGGTTACATCGTGTTACCTTTTAAGATACATTGTTACAGTTCCCTTTTGAGGGAACTTGCGCTGCATCACTGCGGTGACCCAGGGGACGCCTCCAGGAGTAAGTGCATCTGAATGTGTATATCAAATTCAACCAATAGTGAGGCTTAACGACAAAGACAGGGTGATGCGGGAGCAAGGAAGTATATCGCTATCTGAAATATTGCCAAAGACGGCTTTACAGGGACGCAGGAGTATGGCAAGGGAGACGCAGCGTCTCGTTCCCTGCTCAGGGAACAACAGTTACATACGTAACCCGAGACGTTTTCATGTGTCAAACACAACTATGCAAAAAAGCATTTTGGTGTGAATCAACATTCGCATACATAAGATATAATAAGCATTAAAGCGAACAGTTTAGCACGTTTGCTTAATGTCTAGAATTTTTATGATATTATCCTACACTACACAGGGAATAATATGGATTTTTTCCAGAAAACTTTTTGCATAAAATAGATTCAAGCACTTTCAATGACCTTTATCTATGAATGTATATTTTCAAAAACTTTCAAGGACTCATGGGAACCCTGCAGCTTCGACGGGATGATTTTGATATTCACAAGTCCATCGTTTTAGCAATACAGATCAATTGGCAAGTCAGAGACATGTACACTAGACACTATAGAAATGTTCAATTTTGGAAACAACAAATAAAATCAACTTTACATGTCTTGGATTATATACACAACACACCTCATATATAACTTCTGTAGTGTTGATCCTGGTCATTTAAACCACATGCTACCGCTACTAAAAGAGTTTCTTAACCAGGCCCACGTGGGGGTGTCAACAGCTTTCCAAGGAGGCCTCAAGATGACTAAAATTATTGCAAATATTTCTTGGTTATTTTTTGTAACAAATGTACATGGTCTAGTCATGCCAAGCTCTAGTATATTTAATTTGGTAGAAATAGAGTGGGGTGCTACAAATATTTACTGTGGACCATTGGGGTCCTGAAATGAAAAAGGTAGAGAACCACGTACTAAAGGTTCATTGTGTCCCAGGCAGTGTTTCACAATGTCACGGAAACACTTACAATGGTTAGTCACCAAGCCCATGCCATGAGTGCTCCAGATAATGAGTCCTAAAAATATATTGAGAGCTTAAGAAGTTTCCATGTCACCAACTTGTTCTTTATTGCAGGTGTGCATTGAGAAAACCATGTAATCCATCTACTGTACCAAAAACGCACAATTGTAAACCAATATTCCAATGGGAATTGCACAAAATATTTTACGGTCATTCAAGTATAAGTTCACATAACATTCTTGTAAATATCATGAACAAATTCATAATCAAGAACGCTTTAAATACAGAGAGGGATGTTACAACCAAAAACTGATATTATGGGGTTTGTGGAAAGTCACTTGTTCTAATAGTAATAAAACATGGTCAATTACGTAACATAGCTACTTGGTGCCACATACAGTTAAGGCAACACTAAGACAAGCCAAAAGAGAGAAATTTTTAAATGACATGTTCTTAAAAGCTAATTTGCCATGCACTAAACAAAATTTGGGTTAAAAATAATCCAATATTAGGGTGGTCTGTAACCACAGAACACCGCGTCAACCAAATGCACTTACAGACCCAAAAATTATTAGATTCAAGTCAGTAGATCAGGTTTATTTAAATTTAAAACAAAAAATAAAAGCACTTCAATATCATTAAAACAAAAAACATGTACATAAGAAAGTGATCTATTCATCCTATAAAAACACTGTACAAATGCAAAATGCAAGCCATATCGCACGGCAATAAAGTCTGTAGTTATCAAGTGTCCATTGTGGTACTGAAGGGTTTAAAAATCAGCGTCCAATCTGAAAGTGTTATCTGTTGGTCCAGACATGACTCCCATCCTCTGGTACTCTCCCACTCGCTTCTCAAAGAAGTTGGTCTTGCCCTCCAAGGAAATATTCTCCATGAAGTCAAAGGGGTTCTCCACTTTGTAGATCTACAAAGCAATTTATAAGGTTAATACAAATACTAAAATTCTAGTACTGCACCATTAACAAGTCACATGGCTACTAGTAATGGAAAGACTCCCAGATTTACTCTGTGCAATCGGCATAAAAGGCTAACAATGCATCGGTTTAAAAATTGTGCATTCAAATAAAAATTTAGCATTTGCATCGTTTCTAACATATTGCACTGGTAAAAGTGTGTTGCGCTTAACCAGACAAAATGTGTCATTTTAACAGTACCACATTCAATTGCACAGCATCATTTTTTTCATTGCATCGGACCGCGCTGCATTGTATTGCATCAGTAGCTGCTACATGTGCATCTTAATGCATCGTTGGCTATGCGTTGAGATCACGTTGGACTAAGTAATAAGATGCACATCCCTGGCTACTAATGCCACAAAAATACTCCTGATATTTTGATAAATCTGCAAGGTATAGTAGTTGAATCATAAATTGATTCAACTACTATACAGTTGAGTAAATAAATCTCTACCTTGCTGAATCCCAGCTCCAGCAGTAATCTGTCAGCCACAAATTCAATGTATTGCTTCATCAGGTCACAGTTCATACCAATCAGCTTCACAGGTAAAGCATCAGTCAGAAACTCCTACAGGATGAAAGACACCATTGCATTTAAAGGTTCAAAGAGTGCATTATAAAATACAGTCACTTTAGATTAAATTACCTGCCAAATCCATAAATGTACTATAGGAAATTAGCATACAACATTTAAGGATGCCCAACAAATCAGACATGTACATATTAAGTATTAGCACTTTAAAACACCAAGCCATTTTCAATTGGAGCAAATGTTGCAAGCACAAACCTGTTCAATTTCAACTGCATTTGTGATAATTCTCTTTACGGTTTCTTCTGAGGGTTTGTTGACCAAGTGCTTGAACATAAGGCAGGCAAAATCACAGTGAAGACCCTGATGGTTGAAAGAGAATTAGAACCACAGATTGGCATTTTACACTACATTCACAAGAGCATCTGTTTTGGGTGTGTGGGTAAAAAGCTTAAAATCTACCTCATCTCTGCTGATAAGTTCATTGGAGAAGGTTAGTCCAGGCATGAGTCCTCTCTTCTTCAACCAGAAAATAGCAGCAAAAGAACCAGAAAAGAAGATTCCCTCCACAGCAGCAAAAGCCACTACTCGCTCCCCTGTAAACAAACATGAGATTTAGATATGCTTCATACATTACTTGCAGTAAATTAGTAGAAAAGTAGTTACAAAACATACCAAATTGAGCATTTTTGTTAGAGATCCAGTTGAGTGCCCAGTCGGCCTTCTTCTTGACACAGGGCAATGTTTCAACGGCATTGAAAAGAAATTCTCTATAAAACAAATTAATTTCAAAATTAACCCAGGGTCGAATAAACCTTCAAAGTCATTTAGAAAAGCACACATTTAGAGGGCTCAGTCGAGGCGTCTGTTTCGTACCGACACCCTACAACCAGCAGACCACATGCCCACTGATCTGAGGTGTCAGCACTCAGCTCCCATTATCAGCTGAGGTACGTACCCCTGCGCCACTCATCATCGCCCCCAAAAGCAGCCAGAACAAAACTCACCTCTCTTTGGGGTCTTTGATGTAGGTGTCAATCAACAGACTGTACATTTCGGAGTGGATGTTTTCCATAGCAATCTGGAAACCGTAGAAGCAACGGGCTTCAGTCACCTGGACTTCCTGAGTAAATCGCTCCACCTAGTGGCATAGAAGATGTACAATGAGAACCTGATGATTTTTTCCCCTTAAATAGCAGTTTAGGAACACATTTGCCTTTGAACTCACCAAGTTTTCATTGACAATGCCATCACTTGCAGCAAAGAAAGCCAAAACATGAGAGATGAAATATCTCTCCTCATCTTTCAGGGAGTCCCAGTGCTGAAGATCTTTGGACAGGTCAACCTTGGAGAAAAACAAATCACTTAGTCATAATGCAACACAAAGACCATTTAAGATCATTTGATGCCATAACATTTCATACAGAACAACATTTTGGGTCAAAGCATACCTCCTCAGCAGTCCAGAAAGATGCCTCTGCCTTCTTGTACATCTGCCAGATGTCATGGTACTGAATTGGGAAAATGACAAAGCGATTGGGGTTCTCCTTCAGAAGGGGCTCCTCCGCCACACTTGCTTTCTTGGTTTTTGTCTGATCCTTAAAGAAGAAATTAAACACTTATGAAAAAACTAAAGCTTTCACTGTCCACACATCTAACTACTTGTAACAAGGTGGAAGGCCTAAACGCATAGTTGGTTACAAGTCACACGAGTGACAGTGGGACACCAAAAAGGAGGAAGAAACGATCAGGTCCGACTAGAGAATGAATAGGGTTTGGTTTTATACAGAGTGTGAGCAAGTTTGACTGATAGAGCATCTTGGATTGTAGTAATGTGCATTCAAGGGTTTACATAGTTACATCTGAATACAGGGAAATACTGCATATGCAAGTGAATCGCCACCATTCAGAAAGATAGCATTTATGTATGAATCGAGATCAGGATTCTTTTTTGCGATTAATCGTGCACTATGCTAAATACACATTGGTTGTTAACAGAAGATAGTTTTTGGTTTAAGTTTTAAACAGATAGTTCTCTTACAAAACTGCATTGATTGTCCTCAGAAGGCCTTCATTAACAAAAGTTTAATGAATCGTTTAAAATTAGCTAAAAAAAAAACTACAATTGAGATTTTAGTGTTTTGTTACAACCATTTATAACATATCTAGCTCTTCTTAAGTTATGGGTAGAAAACCAAAGTATGGGGCCTTTAAAATGTTGTGGACAGCTGTAGGACTTGAAGTCAATATGGTTGGGATTAGGGCTGGGCAATTATCGCACACATGTCGCAGGTGATACGCCCACGATAATTAATGCGAAATTGCCCCGGTTGTTAGTGAACTACAGCTTTGTGTAGTAAATGGCGCTCCATATGAAAGCAGGTGATGGTGACTTACTACTAAAAGAACCGGATTTACTGACGAGATGCGCATGACAAGCACATGCGATTAATCGTGCAGCCCTGGTTTGGGATCCAATTTTGCAGGAATACCCAACACAGTCTGTAAAAACCTCAAAGTTAGATTATGTGATAACCTGCTTGACAAAATCATCCTACATAATGTTCAAAACCTTGGTATCTTTGACACAGCCTTACTTGGTCAATATTAATGATTGAAATCAATGTGAAATCAAACTTTGATGCTTCTAATCTCAATTATTTTATTAGACTTTAGCCTGGATTTCACAGGCAGGGTCACATTGATTGTTAAATTAGCCGATTTCTTTAAGCAGTAAGCTAGCGCAGTTCAGTAGCGTTAGCCAAGAACAGTAAGACGACGTGAAGGATCTTTAATAGGATAAAACCACAGCAAAGCCTAAAGTTGCATAAAAATAATTAAATAATTTTCGTTCTGATTATTTAATGATCCTGACAAACACATTTGAATTTGTTAGGCAATGGTTTATTTTGGGTTGGGCCCCTACACATCGGTTTGAGCTACTGACCCGCCAAAATCAAGCTATAACTAACTTAAATGGCAAATATGTAGTCCGTTCACAAAAAGACGTTAACTTCATTAAATATTAGAAGACTCAGTTTGATCGTTTTGTTAACCACGAAACAAAGACCTGCATAGTAAGTGAGGTACCGTTAGCATTAGCTAAACTTGGCGCGCTTTAAATCCGCCAAAATGTATATACGTCTTTTTAAACTCTCAAAAGATAACTTATGATCCTTTAAGAAAATGTTTGACTTGCATTATTGACATAATCCTAAAAAAACATGCATAGATAAGGAGTTTGAACGGAACTTACCTCTGCGTCGTCAAAGATTTTACGCGCGGTTTTGGACGCCAGGATTCTGGTGGAGTTCAGACTAGGAGGCTAAAGACAAAAGATTCACACTTTTAACAACAAAACAACTCTTCTTGGTGACTTAATAGCTCGGTTAGTTTTAACTTAGGTGCACATCGGTTGGTTAAATAACCAAGTTAGCACTGAACACGCATAAAGCTTACTGAAACACCACAGTCGACGATTTTAAGCATTTTTACACATGAAGTTAAAAGTTTAACCTAATAGCGTATAAAAGAATCAACTTACCGTGTTTTCTTTGTCCACCAAGGAGATGTTGCTCATTTTTGAAGCAACGGCGTTCTCATTCTTGCTTTTCAGTGGAGAGCGAGTTGACAGCATGGTGAATTGTATAGTGTTAGATAAAATAAGACAAAAGAGCTAAAGTTTAGTTGCAACGACTAAGTTTTTAAAAAGCAAAAAGCTACAAATAAATAAACTGTGCAAGCCTGAAGATCTACAGTCCAGCTGGAGGGAAACACACAAAGTAAGAAAGCCGGCGGAGACTCTTATATTCGATTCTTGGCGCTCAAACTCAGCCAATAAGAATGCAGGAAACGTCCGCTTAACTAATCAGGAGTCGACAAGGCGTCACGTGGAAACTATATACACGCCTGCTCGCGGGAAATTCGAACTTATTGGGGGGTTGTGAAATGTTACAAAACCCCAATATACCAGTTTTTAAAATGTTATATAAAAAAGGCGCGAAAATGAAACAAATAACTTTGTAATTATTGATGATTTGCAATAAATTGTACAAAAACGTCTTTATGTTTAAAGCCTATAAGAGTAAAATCTTATGTTTACTTGTTAAGATATTTCCATCAACAATTATTCCCAGTTTTCCCTAGAAAGGTTTTCCTTTCTCTAGTTTTAATACTCTTCGAAATACTGTAAGTTTAAGAAAACAATGCGATAATCTCATTGGATATACATCGCCACATGTTAAAATGATACAGTAATCAATGCTTACACACAGACAACGCATTAAATAATAAGCATTAGAATAATGTAAAAATAAAAGTTATATTAACTGCCTGCTGTTTGGAAAAGATAACAGTTTCATTTATTAATACATGCACAAGTCAACGCATTTGTTGTTTTTACAACAAAATACTAACGTTACTGACAGGAAGTACTTTTGGCTTCGCGCCAGATTTGCATAAACAATCATATAACGTCAACCTTACTGCAACTCAGCGCAACTAAAATATTACATTTTGAGCATAATGAGCATAAACTACGACACATCGTTTTGAAGTGGCTACCTTCATAAAACAATCCATTTGACGTGGCGCCAAATGTTTTTGCTGTTGTTCTTGTTTGTCTTGTCCACAAACACATATATAAAAATTGGCGTCGTTTATTAATATAAAATGGACATTCATGTCTTCAAAAGAGAGAGAGAGATTCTAAGCATATGCATTTTTATGGACGATGTTTATAAGTTACCAAAACAAAGATCAGCTGCGCAGTTAATTCCTCATCAAAACAAAAAGACGAGTTACGAGCTCACTTTATTTAAAACCAGTGAGAAAAATATAATTGTTCGCTTGAATCCTGTCGAAAACATAACTTAGAACAAAAAGTGTTTAAATCACGCCTTTTGTCAACAACATACAGGACGCGGGACAAAAACAACGCAGGCGCTCTAAACGTCATAGACCAGGAATTTGCTGCATACTTATGAGAGACTGCCACCTAGTGGGAGGATGAATGTATATGTGAAATGTTTGAATACAGATATTTGCTGTAGTAAATGTACGCAAAAAAATGTTTATGTACAATATTTAGCATTACTATGCTTACATAATAATTTTTATTTTAACTAGATGTGTATGACTGATTATGCGAAATAAAAAACATAGAAAGGACCACAAAAGTACTAAAAAATCAACAGATACAGTAAGATAAGACATGTTAACAGAAAATGACACAAGGAAATACCCGGCTTGAATATATTTATGTAATTATTCATTATATAAACTGCCTGTAATGGCCATGAGAATCCAGAAGAGGGTGCGCTTTAACAGCAGTAAACCTTGCTCTTCAGAAGAAGCTGCATTGGCAAAAAGTTGGGAAAATTAGATTTAAACAATTAATGGTAGCATGCGAACCTGACAGGAACTTCTATGGTTCTATAGAAACTTCTATAGAAACATTTAGGAATGCAGGCTAGGAGACAATAGGTGTTGCGTCACAAATTTGGTGTCGTAACAAAGACTTTTTGGTAAATAATTTGTTATTTTTATTTAAAAATCGATGGCATGTATAATACGTTTATAGGTTCATATTGAAGTTAAAGTTAATTCTAATCCGATCGTCAATTGCTTTAAACCTTTTTTTTCAATGATCAGAAAATGTAGTTGTTTAACAGGGCCTTCTAGTTTTTGCAAATTTTCATAAATTCCCAAATGTATTTTTATTTGTTTAAGTTGGCATCATTAGAACACAGACGATATATTTGATACCGTTTAAATACAGCGGTGGTTTAGTTTATTTTGATAATTTCTTTCGTTTGTAAATGTCGGTCAGTAAGGCAAATGGGCGGAGACCATGACTTGTCAGTCATGCTGCTGTTGCCATATTTACAACTCGCCACCCTCTCTGATTGGTCGCGCCCCCTAAACGATCCACAAATGCGCAATGTGATTGGATGAGTTGTGTTACTGGGTGCTGTGGGGTGACAATGTTGAGAATTTACGTTGAGCTATCTACGGTGTTGTGTAACGATGTCGTCATACGGGTACATTGCTTCTATTGTTTGCGTGTTTTATATCAACGTTACACAAGTGTTTGTTAACATTTGATAGTCGTTATTAACCTGTTTATATTGTGTAATGTATTTTTTTCTTTCAAATTCTAGATTGTAGTTATTCTAAAAAAATATTAGTGTCAAATTACATACATTTAAGAATTAATGTTTTAGCTTAATAAATATATCAGATATAACAAATAAAACAAATTATACAGTCTTACTACAAATGTTTATTATTAAATAATATGGAATATTGCAGGTAGTTTCTTATACAGGAATACTGTTCAATTAACAGAAGTAACATCAATAACATTTATTCATATATCAACAATAAATGCATGTTTGAATACACATTACATTCATATAGATAGCGATATTTATGTACAAATATACAAGAGTACAGAATAAGTAACAGATGAACTGATGCAAAGACTTTGGCAAAGGGAGTAAATACATATTGGGAGCCATAACTTATAATATAAAAGTAAACAAGAAATCTTTATAAACAACCATGATTCAAATAAAAAATCCAGTGCAATGTCACTTTGTTTTATGTACATGGATGTGTAGCAGCCTTGGTTTTTCGTGTATTTCCCCTGTGAAATGGACAGTGGGATATTGTCCTGAGGTGACTGAGGTGAGTGGTCTCAACCTAGTTTGATGAAGGAAGAAGAACGCTAAGGGGAAGGGAAGATGGGGCTTGGGAAGTGGCCATTTTGCTGAGATCGCGAACTTCGTTAGGCCATGCTCCGGATCTCTTGGTTGTCATGTGACGCCGGGCGTGCTTGGTCAGGTGGTCGCTTCGCATGAAGCGACGGTCGCACACGGGACAGACAAACTTCTTTTCACCCGTGTGTGTCCGACGGTGCCTGGAAAGTTCATCAGAGCGTGCAAACTTTTTGTCACAACCTTCCCAGTGACAACTAAATGGTTTCTCACCTAAAACACCAAAACAATTATACAATTAACAATCAAACTTATTACAAATGTTTATTAATTATTTCAAACATTTAAAGATGTTAAATATACATGTAATAATAACTGAACAATGCTTGTTTAAAAACTTTAAAGAGCACATATTTCATTGCTAAAAAACAATGTTATTTTGTGTATTTGGTATAATACAATGTGTTTGCGTGGTTTATGGTTATAAAACACCTTATTTTCCACATACCAAACATTTTTGTAGCTTTCTGAAATGCATGGATTTGAAAAGCTCTGTGTCCCTGATGGGCCAGCTAATCTGTACGTTGTGATTGGCCTGAATACCTCTGAAGTCAGACGGAAATATGACGCTCCTTACCATGTTTGAAAGGTTCGCTCACAATGCAATGCTAACATGAGTTAACTTACAGGCTGTGATCCGAATTATGATAATGTCGGTCTTGTCTACATCACCAATCCCAGAAAGTAAACTGTGGCCTACAATCCGTGTGTTTGTTGTAGTCAAAGAAAAGAGATTTACTTTGGAGGCATTAACTTGTGTCATCATTTACTTTTGGGTTTGTACGTTTTGCATATCGTTAACATGTACTAATCCACACTTACACAAAAAGATATTTAAAAACGTGAATCGGACAATAGGTGCTCTTTAAATCTGACTTTTTCATGTTTAAGTGCCATAATTATGTCCCCAGTGCTTTTATCAACCTAGAAAATGTGAAAATTATGTGGTCTATATGGTATTTTGAGCTAGAACTTCACATGTGTACTCTGGGGACATAAAAGTTTTATTTGACATCTTAAAAATCTTCCACTTTATATGTTAAATATCCTGTCAGATGGATACAAACCTGTGTGGGTTCTTAGATGGGCCTTCAGGTGGGAGCTTTTAAAGTAAGTCTTCTTACATCCTTGGAAGGTGCAGACATAGTTTCGCCTGCGAGAGAAGTCAGACTGCGTCACCCCATTACTTTGACCCGTGGGCATGTACACTGGAGCAGGAGCCAGGGGCAGAAGCTTTGTGTTCCCAAGGGTAACAACACCCTGCTGACAGGTGGAAGCCTGAGATACCTGGGACTGGGGGACTACAAACATCACAGTCCCCTGAGCTACAGGTGAGCCCACCAAAAGGGACTGAGAAAGAGGGCCAGATTGTGGAAGAATAGGCTTTGTCCCAGAGCCCTGCATCTGTACTGGGGTCTGAACAAATGCGGAGATGATTCCAGTTTGCCCATTAACAGGAAACACCTGACAGAGCATAGGGGGGCTGGTGATGGGGGACTGCGGAATAGCCTGAGAGGTGGGGATAACAGGGACTGTGGAGTCAGGGGACGGGGCAGTTCTTTCAGTTTCTGGAGGGTTATGTGGGCTATTGCAGTTTTGCTGATCTGTGTGCTGTAAAGGGATTTCTGAATAACATGACTTTTCCTGCCCCGTAGTCAGTGCTGGAATGTCGTGGTCAACGGAGCTGTCAGCGGTGTGTCGTATAACACTGGTCGCTCTGCGGAGTGTGGGCTGTTCTGTGGTCTGCGGTGGACATGCGTTGACCCAAACTGTGGTAGTGGGATGCATGCTGACATGACATGTTGCCCTGTTGATCAAGGGTGAGCATAGCCTGGACTGTGACAGGACAGGTTTGAGACCCGAACCTGCCACTGAGGAACTGAGAACGGCTGTGCCTGAAGTTTCTGCGAAGCTCGGGCTATGTGGAGGGGTCATGCACTGGTGGGAAAGAAAAGATTTGCATTGTCTTTAATACCTTATTTGCAATGTTTCAAATTTAAAAATAGCTTTAACAGAATTTCCAAAGCGTAACCCCTTAAACTCTGAGGACCCGCTGGTGGGTCCAAAACTGCACAATAAAATTTTTTGTTGTGGAGCACGATATTTTCTGTAAAATAATAACATTTTTTATCAATTTACTCCCAAGTACGTGAGTAGATGAATCTTTTAAATTCAGGCATGCCCAAATCTTCAAAAAAGTTTATTATACTGCAGAGCATAATCATTGTTTGGGTAAATTGCTTTATTTATAGGCTACACTCACTATCCACTACTACAGTAATTCAGATGCAATAAGGATACTGTATCCAACATCTGGATCATACCAACACAAGACAGTGTATTGTTTTTTTCCAAGCCACTCACCAGTGTGGAGAGGGAGGCCATGTCTTTGGGGGACTCAATACTTTCAGTCTGCAAGGGTAGAGAATCACAGGAGTCTGAGGTGGGCGTCAGTGGGCGAGGCTTGTGCGTCCTCTGGACCCAAGAGCTCATGCATACCAAAGCCTCTGCAGCTTCCAGGTCATTGTATTCCAAAGTCGAGGAGCAAGACTTCTCACTGTCATGCCGGTTTCTCTCCATTATCACCTCACAGATGCCCACAAGACTGGACTACAGAACAAGTAAAGATACACAGGCCATATTTAATCATGACATAAAGGTCCGTATGAAGAGCATGTTCATACAGATGGGTCCAATAACAAAAGACATGCCGATATAATGAATGGATTTAAACTAATTGCTAAGCAATTGCTGAGTGCTGAACTGTAAATAGCTACTGCCATTCATAAGAGGAGAAATGGGCCCCAGTGTTGGGCGACTACACCCACCCAGACCCTA
Source organism: Paramisgurnus dabryanus (assembly GCF_030506205.2). Lineage (NCBI taxonomy): Eukaryota > Metazoa > Chordata > Actinopteri > Cypriniformes > Cobitidae > Paramisgurnus > Paramisgurnus dabryanus. The sequence continues at coordinate 16,454,438 of NC_133348.1, read as the reverse complement.
GCACAGCGTTAACCATGAGCTATGGGAACCTCCCATCGCCAAATATAGACTGAAGAGTGACGTGCACCCAACCAAAACGCCATGTGAGTGTGCCATGCATGAGTATCATGTATGAGGAGTTAACAACATCGAGACATTTCAGTAAGGTTTTTATTGTCCCTCTTATAGGTCTGCAAGCACAAAACATAATGTTGTTATGAAATAATTATATAATGCAATCTTAAATTACAGACCATAGGTCATTCCAGGCAAATTCGTTTTTATGTTTAAGCTAACCATATTTTGCAAAGCATTAACCGAGAGTACGTTCAGGGGGCAAATAAGGTCGCAAACAAAAAAATGGTGACAACAGTTTGTACCCAAGTAGCACTGCAGCTCAACGCAGAGTAATGCACAATAAAGACTGCGGCAAATTGGTCATCATCACTTAAATTTTATTAAAGCCTATTTTCCTTAAAGACAACGGATCATTGCAAGTCAATATGATTAAGATTGTTTAAAAGACTATTACAGTTTAAACAGTGATTTGTTTAAAGTCACTTCTTACGACTATGAACACAAATTGATTCCATGGTGCGCAACTTTCTAGCGCCAAAAAAGCGGACGTAATCAGCGTAACGTTAAATACTAATTAAACAACATTCTTAAATCACTTTGACAAGCTAAAATAAACTTACCCGGCGGGAGTCAAAATTCAGCATGCGTAAATCTGTGAAAGTCAGAAACGGGAAGACAGCGGTGATGCGACTGTTCAGCAAACCTCGGGCACATAAGTCTAAGCACTTTTTACAGCAAGGTTCAACCTCAGCTGAGTGATTCAGAAGCGCAAAAAAACAACAGAAGAAAAAAAAACAGAAACAAAATTCAGAGCGCTCTGGCGGGTGGTAACATGTTACCAATCAAAAACAAAGGTGTAGCGAAAACGGGCCAATAGGAAGGCAGGCGGCGCGTGATCGGGACGTGATCGCTCGAGGATTGGCGGAAACGGGGTGCGTGGCTGTTGGGGGGCGTTACGGAGGAGTCAGCGGTGTCAGTGTAAACCCGATGAACCCGGCGCTCGAGAACTGGGGGAAAGGTCGGCGCGGCGAATGAGCGGAATCGTGAGATACTCGCACGCGTCTGGATCTCTGTGCTAGCGGAGTGTGCGCATGCTCAGACGACGCACAACTGGATGTGCGTGAGCCAACGCCTGGAATGGAAACAAAACCGTATTTAAGATAACAGATAAAATCGGCAGACTATCCTGCATACAGTATATGTCTTAGCTTATTCCTCTTCATCATGTGTGAGACATGTATGATAAACATGTGTGTTTTGTGTTTTTAGCTGTCGGTCTGCTTGTCTTGTTGTGAATGTTTTGAAACCTCACGTGACCTGCACAAAGGGGAAACGGGGACATGGTCAAAAACCATGGAAGATGCTGCTTAAACAAAATATACATTTGATGTAATGCCACCTATGCAAATAACAAAACACGCCAGTAGTATGGGTAGAAATAATAACATTACATACACATAACGTTATTATGGTTTAAGATAAGAATGGGCATTGGTATGCATTTTCTTTTTTACGTAAAGTATAATAATATCCACTATCTCTATTCACAAAGACAGACTTGTCGCAATAGCGATCCGGAAATCATGACATCTACATCACGTGTCCCTCATTGGTTTTACTGAACTGAGATGAACTCAGGAACCTCGGTGCTCAGCTTTCTCTAAAGAATTCCAGGGCGGAGTCTATGAGTATGCAGCATCTCTTTGTTGTAGCCACACTAACCTTTACGTTTCTCTCATGTAAAGGCACAACATGCCCAATGCATGGGTTGTTAATTAGCTGCTGTTAATCTGACAAGATTAGCGAGGTGTTAATGTTCGGCAGGTTTTGTGGAAATCATGAAAATGTCCCTATAGGAGGTCTGTGATTTTGTCGGTCTGGGATGGCAGGGCTGAGCAGACAAAAGGCTTTATCAATCCCTCCCTCCTTTTTAGATATTCAGTAAAAAAAGACATAGAACCTTCAGTTTCTTTGTCTGTGATTTGTGTAATTGATGCAGATCAGACAATTTCAACATTCCTATAATTAACTTTTTTATTAAAACAGGAAAAAGAAGTATCTTAATAGATTGCATGTACCTTGAAATGAAAACACAAATGTACACAATATTTTATTCCAGAATAATGAAACAATTATTGGAAATAAATGTGGAGTTTGTAAAGATGGGGATTCTTGTGATAATTGGTATGGAAACAAGCTGTAAATAGGATGCTGTATATGATTATATATAAAAAAAACCCGGCACTCATTTTGAGCCAGATCTCTAAATAGGATCACTTCTCCATTTTGCGAAAGCGATGCAAATAGCAAAACAATGTAAAGACTAAGAACAAAGCACAGCTTCTGTGTTTAAGGAAAAAGAAACACAAAGTAGAAGATATATTGCAGATACCCATACAAACATTGTTAAAGGGTTACTTCCTGTACATAAAAAAGGCTTTATAAAGAATTCCACGAAAATAGCACAATTTTTATTGATTCTTTGAATAATTTCATAATGCAACCTAATTGTTCACATTTATTTATACTTTATATTTTACAAAGTAAAACTAATATTTATAAAATAGGATGTAAGGACAGTTGAACACTACCCAATGGCACTTTTTGTAATCTTCTTTGTCACTGCCACTAATGCTATGCATAGAAATGCATTGTTATGCAATGGTAAAAGGTACATATTTGTACCTCTAAGGTACACCTGCGTACCTTATATAATATATAACTAGTTTTTAAATGTACAGTTCTATTGACAGAAATGTACAACTATTTTTTTATGTACATTCAAACAGACTTTTTGCATTATTCTGCTCTCTTTAGCAGATAAATCTTTTTAGATGTTCTCGTTGGTCCTGAAGGTCAACTTTGAGTTGCAATAATGCAACTCAAAACAACACGTTTTGAGATCTTCACAGCTGTACAAAACTTCAAACACTTAAATCATCACATTTTGCAGTCTTGTATATGTCAGCTAAAAAAAGAATGCCTTAAGATTAATTTAAAGTCATCATAATAGCTTGTGTTTTCGGTGAAGCAGAGCTTCACTTGATGGATGGCATGAACTGTTTAAACTCAAACAGGAATCTGGAAAGGGTAGTGAGGCCATGTTTGGGGGATATAGGCTGTGGGCCAAGGGAGACTGTGTTTAAAGAAAAAAGAGAGGCCAATCAGGGTGTGCAAACACACAGGCTGGGTGACAGATGTGCTATCTGCATTGGGCTGATGAGGAAAAACACCGGCAACATGGGCAGAAGTTGGGAAAAAGGCGAACCAAAATGTGCTACTTTAGCATAAATGACTTAGGTGGGGCCACAAAAGTAGGTCATCAAAATAGGGATAGGCTTGCTTTTAACCTCCAGGATGCAACACGCTTTTGGAGTTATGTTGCCCTATTTTTCCAGGCTGTTAAAAAGAGACAAAGCAAAATTTGATTAACTTTGCATGCTTTTTTAATGTTACGAATTAAAGTTTTAGCTTTGGTGTTACGAGCGCACATGCAGGTAAGGTACAGAAAGAGACACTTACTCAGCATTTTCAGTAACTAAGTTATATAAATTCTCAGAGGCCTAACCAGTGTCACATGGGTTCAGACTGTAAGATCAAATAGCTCTCCGCCACACCCAGCACTTTTCACTTTCATGAAAGCAGGATGGGGATGAAATAAATACAATACTTGCATTATTCGGGCTGTTCACACAGGTCTGAATATGAAACGGTCCAAAAACATAAGACTATCAATAATAAAAAAAAAGACAGAATAAATAAGAAATAACATGTTTCTGTGTAGCTCAGTGGTAGAGCATTGTGTTTGCAGCACAAATGGTCATGGGTTCGAACACACATACTGTATACCTTGTAATGCACTGTAAGTCGCTTTGGATAAAAGCATCTGCCAAATGCATAAATATATAAGTATTTAAAAATATGCAATAAACAAAATGTATAGGTATGTACAAATGTAAATAGGAGAGTGCAAAATGAGAGCGCACCAATCGCAGTGTAGTGTTGAGGAGCAAAAATAGTGCTAGGGAGAGCCCAAGACAAACAAAAAAACATGCCAGGAAAATTGTGAGGACAGTCCTTTACACGTGGGAAGGGGAAACAATCCTGAAAGTCATGCTGTTATGAAATATAACACTAAAATACGTCTTGTTTTGGTATACATTTGTGTGTATGTCTAGGGCACATATTTAAAGTGGGCCAGGGCTTTTCTAGCAGGAAGCATGTGGAGAGTGTTTACATACACAGTCAGCTGGTTTGGTTAAGGAACAGTGCCAGAGAAACACCCACAGCACCACACAAGCTCTTTGTCCCAATTTCTCTTGCCCTGCCCCCTTGCTCCTTCTCTCCTATTACTTTCTCTTCATTGCTCTGCTGTACTTTAGTCAACAAAGTTAAAAGTACTGGCCCAAGACTGTAACAAAAAACAAACAATTTGAGAACACTTGCAAAAGTTTTGTTTTAGCTGAGCTTTAATTTCAAGAATAAAGCATATAGATGACACATTCACTCACAGTCTCGCAGTGTGGCTGATGCATTGGTGTTAACTACACACTGTTGCTACTCGGGGAAATAGGGATATCATTCACTCCTTTAAATTAAGACTTGAAAAGTGACCCATACTACCCATAGAAAGTGGTACAATTTGTAAGTGAAAGCGCTTTAAAAATTTCCACAACTACTTAATTCTTTATCAAAGTAAAGTATGGGAAAATCTATGGCTTCTTCATTGTGAGGTGTATTACTCCCCCTACTGGTTCATCTATGCATCTACAAGTAATACTCACATAAACACCATATAATGGATACATTTGGAGCAAAACAGAGACTGTTCCTAATGATATTTTCAATGCATATTATGACAAAGACACAAAGCATCAACAAGGCATTATACTATTTTGCTTCAATGTTATTTTTGTAGGTCAAAGTACAACAATTTAAAAAGCAAACTAGTCCTAAAATCCAGACACAACAATTGACAGGGATGCTCATTACTCAATGAAAACACAGTTAACCTTTTAAACCTTCTAAAGGTCATATCCTCACATGTCATGCCACTGGCAAAACTCACTTAAGTCATTAAAATGACTCAAATATACAGTTTAAGTGAAAAGTTTACATTTACCTTGCAGAATCGAAAAAAAAAAATGTAATTTTTGGAAAAAGAATTTTAATTCTTCCAAATTTGTTAACCAATATCCAGATACTGCAAGGTATATGTAAACTTGAGTACAACTGTGCATTTCAGATTACTCACAGTTTCCTACTTTTTTGATTTTTTGCGAGGCGGGTTAGGGCGGTTTGTTTTCCTTAATAAGCGACGTTCCACAACCAGGACCTCATCATACACTTGTGCTTGTCTGACTCCCAGCAGAAATGAGAAGAGATCAATAAGCCACACGTAAATCCTGGGCAAACTGCTCTCAATGTCTGAGAAATGATCCTTAGAAATGCTAAAAAGGAAAAAGATGATTTGTAAATAAGAGATAAGTCAGAATCTCAGTTTATTCACAATGAATTAACTAGTTGGATTACAGTAACTAAATGGCTTTCGAGGCTTTTAGTTTGTAATGCTGGGTACACACCAAAAGATTTTTGTACATCTTATAAGATTTTCAAAATGTGATAGACCGCAAACATGGGGATAAAAAAATCCTAGATTTAACCGTTTTGCTCCTATAGTGTGTGGTGTGCCATGATGTGTTAAAGACAGCACACCAAACACTAACAGATTTTCAACCAGAGTCTCGACTGTGAACACAGGAAATCTCACAAAATCTTGCGAGACTTCAGAATAAGCATGATGGACAATATGCAGGAAGAAATTTCAATGATAGTATTTTGAATGATTTTCACAGAACATAAAAGAAAAAGGGTTTGGGTGAAGTCGTGGAGTCAGCGGCAACATGGTCTGTAGAAGTTCACTTTGCATCATCTTCACTTTGTGCTGCGCCATGACTGCTTCCGTCTTCCATCATCTCGCTTTCTGATTGGATATTGTTTCGTTTCACGTGATAATCTCAAGAGCGTGCGCATGTTTGTCCTCTGGGTTCCCCCAAACATCAGGATTTCTGATCGTAAATATTAAACATGTTTCGGACACTCTGAACACAGCTCACACCAAGGGAAAATCTGATAAGATAATCTGTAGAACCATCAAGATAGTTTGGCCCAAACTGAGCCCCACTATCTTTTGGTGTGTACCCAGCATAACTTATTTAAGTGGACTATTAAATGTGCATTATGTATTCAATCAGGTATCCAAAACAGAACCTGGGGACTTACTCTGATGGGCAGGGGCCCAGGTATGTATGCCAGTATTTCCGGTTAGCAAGCCGGTTGACCCCATGTTTCTTAAAGGTACAGTCTAAGCGATGGTGATGCATACTGGATCCATCCGAACCTTCATCTTTTCCCCAATGGAATTGAAAGCCTGAGAAAGAGGTTGCGGTGGAAGATTGTTGTTTTGAAGTGGAGTCATTCAACATCTGAAATCTGTGCTGCAAATGTTCAACCACCCCTGGAAAGTCAAAGGGCACAATATTGGACAATAAAGCAAAATACTAATAACATCAACCAGGGGGCACGACCGGTCAAATTAGCTTACGTCTCTTTTTGAGGACCACACTCTTGTTTTTCAAGTCAGAAATTAAAGGTTTGCTGGATTTCCACTGTTTTCTGAAAGAGCAGAGCATGCATTTTTAGAGATTAGGGTAAAGGATGCTATGAATACTACAAATTTATACTACAAATGCATTATGGCTACCTCAAAATCTAGTCCATGTGATCTGAACATGACTTTTTTATTTTTTTAATCTGTTTACAATTTTGTTTAGCATGGGACTTAAAGGGATAGTTCACCCAAATATGGAAATGCTGTCATAATTTACACACCCTCATGTTGTTTAAAACCTGTATGAGTTTTTCTTCTTCTGTTGAGCAAAACAAAATATATTTTGATAAATGATGGTAACCACAGCTGATGGTACCCACTGACTTCCACAGTAGGAAAAACAAATACTATGAAAGTCAATGGGTGCCATCAACTGTGCGCTTACAATCATTTGTCAAAAAAAAAGAATCTTCTGAAACTCAATAAAAAATAAAGACTTATACAGGCTTAAAACAACATGAGGGTGAGCAAATGATGACAGAATTTTCATGTTTGGGTGAACTATCCCTTTAAAGGCGGGGTGCATGATCTCTGAAAGCCAATGTTGACATTTGAAATCACCTAAAAAAACACACCGCTACCCCAATAGAATCTGGACCTTATTTTGATAGACCGCCCCACACATATGCAACCCAGGCAACGATGTCGGTTAGTAGACACTGCTGATTGGCTACAAGTGTGTTTTGGTACTCGGCCCAACTCCCTTTTCCAATGGATTTTTTACCTCTTGAAAAGCACCCCCACTCTGGCCCAAACCATGAAAAGACCTACTTTCACTAAAAGGGTTGTTTTACTAAACCATTTAGAGTATAAGCATAACTATGTTATCATTAGAAAGAAGACACTTTGAGCTTCATTTTCCAGGTTTCAAAATTATTTTAAGATAAAAATTAAAAAAGTTAGAGAAGCTGTAATATTTTTTTTTAATACTAAAAATCTTAATGATAAATATATGTGTGAAACCTAGAAATGCAATGACGCCAAAGCCACAAGTCTAAAGAAGTTATGTTTCACGTTTGAGGTCAATAGGCCCAAAAATGAGGTTTTTGTAAGACTAGTGCCTTTTTTAAGTGCCATTCAGCCACAAAATAAAAGTTTTGTTCTTATTATTATTTATCCTTATGCTAGCATATAAAATGTCGTTTCCACACCAGGAAATAAAACGTCACACAAAGATCGTTGAATTCGTTATCTAATTGGCTATACGTTCTGTCTATCATTATTTTCCATGAAGTCATTGGAGGAACAAGCGAGTCAGATGACATCACGATATTTGACAGTGCTGTTTGGATATTATGTATACTCCCGCCTACTTTTTAGTTTGAACGTGGGTTTGAACGCGAGTGTAATCTCATATACACGACGTAACGTTACGACGTAAATAGTCCTCAGATTCTATATTATATTCTATTACAAGACGTTCATGTGAAATCTGATGTATATATATATATATAGACTATATGAATATATCTATATTTCACGGATAATAAGCATTTGTGGACAAAAATGGTCATTGGATGTATTCTATAAGAAGGTTTGCATGAGTTATTCACAAAACTGAAACAGACTGGATTCGATTCGCGATCGTTATATCAAAACAAAGGTAAGAAGTTCTGTTTATATTTTGCATGTTGTCATCTAGACTCTTTAACAAAATACAATTATGATGCTAGAGCATCTGTATCTCAAAACAGAGACCATACACTGATGCTAAACCCGTAGACCTTTTAAACGATGTATAGTAATGATAATATTATTAATGTTTGTAGACAATAGGCTATATAGATATTGTTAGCAGCATAAACAAACTTAAAAATCATGCACCCCGCCTTTAAAACCAAACATCTCGTTGAGATCTTTCACCCAACTTACCGGGCTTCTTCTCGTTCCCTCTTTTGTCTGATTCGCTTAAATGCGGGCTGCATTATTTTAAACCACCTTTCAAAACTGAACACTGTTATAAACACATGAGAGGATGTATGAGCTATTCAAATAGACCAACAACATTAATTCAAGTAAGAAGCTAAATACTATTTGATACCCAAGAAATAAATAACAGAATATCACAAATTATGACCTTTTTTCTTGGTCTTCTTATCGGCTGCTTCCTCAGGTAAAGTCCTTTAGATACAAAATGAAAAAAGGCAGGCATGCAGCATGAAATAAAAACTGTAGCATCACTGCAAAGTTAGCAAATATGAAACAGGAACCTTCTGAGAAATATTTTAATCTTTGATGAAACATACCACTCCTGTCGATCATCCAACTTGAAAAGGAGCTTCAAGGTGACAATGATGATAGCTACTGCCTGAATATCATAACATATGAGAACAGGCCTCTTGCTGTCAGGGTCAAAGGTCAGGAAGGACTCATCACCCATAGCAGCCTGCTTTATAACCTTGTGGACCCAAACAAAAAGGCCATCTGACGGGGAATCAGAGAAAGTAAATCAAATCAAATGGTCAGAAATTTAGATGGTTTTAGATCTTGTTCATAAAATTAAAATGGATCTTTGATATTGTATAAGCCTCAATTTCTCTAGCAGATGTCCAAAAACACACCAGGAAGGTTAGACTCCAGCAGATAGCGGACAGTGAGTGGAATTGGGTGGAGAAGGCAATCTTGACAAACAGTTGGGAAGGCAGGCAATTTCATGACCTGAGCCAGATTGACCGCTTCTCTACGGACCTTCGAGTAGGAAGGGAGGGACTGCAGAAGACCAGCAGAAGTCACAGTTATCAGAAACACAACAGGAACACCTTACAACACGCTGTACTGATTCACAACTAAAGAAATGGGTTGTGTCTTCCTCACCTCGACTCGAAAGATGTTGGCATCTCTTCCGAACAGTCTCAACTCTTCAGGAAAATCCTCATGAACGTTTAAGTAAGGAACACGTCTCTCTGAGGCCAGCCTGCAACAAACACCAATAAAATTATAGACCAAATCAGATACTGAATATAAAACGGCATCATATATCAAATACTTAAAGGGGGCATTACACAAGACTTTTTTAAGATGTAAAATAAATCTTTGGTGTCCCCAGAGTATATAAGTGAAGTTCTAGCTCAAAATATCATATATATCATTTATTATAAAATGTTAAAATCGCCACTTTGTAAGTGTGAGCAAAAATTTGCTGTTTTGGGGTGTGTCCCTTTAAAAGCAAATTAGTTGATCTCTGCACTAAATGGTGGTTCGTGGTTGGATAGTGCAGATTAAGGGGCGGTTATTATCCCCTTCTGACATCACAGGGGGAGCCAATTTTCAATAACCTATTTTCACATGCTTGCAGATAATGGTTTACCAAAACTAAGTTACTGAGTTAATCTTTTTCACATTTTCTAGGTTTATAGAAGCACTGGGGACCCAATTATAGCACTTGGAAAAAGTCAGATTTTCATATGTTCCCTTTAAATGAAAAAAGCAGCATACAGGTTTATAATAAATCTATTGTATTTTAATAACCAACTAAACAAATTAGACACATCTAGCAATAAATTGCATACATTAAAGTGTTTGTCCCCCACACCTCAGTAAATCAGCCAGAGTGATGGCTTCTCGGACCCAAAGCAGAGCCAAATAGCAGATGGCAAGCGTCCGTGGCATGTTCATAAGATTATAGCTTTTCCTTTCCTTCGCACTAACATACATTGAAGCATCCGTAGAGCCTGAACATACTGATAACTCTCCTTCACTGGAGATGCCTGTACCAGAATAATAACACAGTTGTTGCTGAACAATCTAGTGCTTGAATTGGGTACATGTTCAAGTACAGAGAGGGAAAAAAGGTGTTTACCGGATGCTGAAATGTCTCCTGTCCTTGAAGAAGCAAAACTGCGGACTGACTGCTCACTTTGGGCGATAGACTCTGGCTCACTCTCTGAGGTGACATCCTAAAAGGTGAGACCAGAAGGAAAATATGTACATCAATAGGCATTTTAGACACAGTGTGACTGTAACCCCTAGGACGGTCAGGATATGATGCATGCTTGATAAACTTTTTTTAGTTTTTCCATAGCTTTTAGCTTCAAAACTCCAAAAACTTTACTGTTTATTGGAGACAGACAGCACCACTGTCTTTGTCTTGCCAGTCTGCTATCTGGATCAACTTCAAAAACTTTGACTATGCAAAACTTTTTGAAGTATTAAAATCATAGTTATTGCAAACCATTGTGGTATGCATATTACGCTGTATTGTGCTATATCCTGCAGCCCTTTCCAAAAAACTCATGAGATTTATGTATTACTACACACAGAATGTCTAACATTTTGCTAGATTTACAAAGTTAATTATTGTGGAAATTTGTAATCACAGTCTTTATGATGACTCAACAATGCTTTTTGACTTACAATTGAAAACCTGACAGTGGAAACTGGATTTTTGGTGAAAGCTTGCCCGGTGTTCTGCAAGTATCGCTTCCAGAAATTCCACATTACCTCTGTCTGTAAAATAAAACACAACATCTCAACACATTTAATTTTGTCACCTATAATACTGTCAACTAGTAAAGTAAAGTTACTGACCTTAAACTGCGAACAAACACCAAGACTAACCAAAGCATCAGCTTGAGATTTCAAAATGAACTGAAATCCCTCACATACCATCCACTGTCGTGCACCCTCTGACATAAAAAGTCATCACAGAAAGATCTTATGAATTAACATTTGACACATCAACTAAACAACAGGTAAATATAGAACAAAATGCTTTGACTGACCCTTTCCGGTCTTCTTGGTTCTTGCTAACTGTGAGATCCTGCTGTGACCGCGGAGAAAGGTGGAATCATCCACCACTTCTCTTGTTCTCTGTGAACAATCACAATAATTTTAGCACATGCAAAAATATAGCAATAAGTCAGTGATTTGTTAAATCTGTGGTAGAATAGAGCACATTTTTTTATCCAACAAGTTAGTCTTCACAGATTAACACAGCTTTTATAAATCAGTTTTTTATATTTCTAGGAAATGCATTTACACTTAAAAATGTATCAAATTTGTATTCAACTGTGAAGATTAACTTGTTGGACAAAAGGTGTAAGTGTCATACACTTTTGTTAAACACAGAGCTTATTTTTTGCCCCAATTCAAAAGTCTATGGGAAAAATGAATGGACTTTTTTGTGAGAGAACCAGTGCCCGCTAACTTCAGGGTTGGTCTACAAAAATACGTCATGCGGGGTTAGTTGTAACACGGACTGTTGTGAAATTATGTATAATGTTTTTCCAGAGAGTCATTGATGAACGAGTGTTTTGGTGGCACGTAAGTAAATTTTTTCATCATATGATTTTTTTCGGTTTCTAAGTTGGCTGTGTAAGATACCAAATCCAATGTTATGTCATATTAATCAGTGTCTTGTTGACTAAAACATAGCATCGTTTTGAAATATGTCTGCAGCTCTTAGCAACTTTTTTGGTGGGCTTGAAAATATTTTGACCCAGCGGGGTTAATTGTAACGCTGCATTACAACGAACCCCTCAACACTTCCGATATGAAAACCGCTAACGTTAGCGTTATTCTTGCCATTGTTTTAAATAGGCTACACACAAATGATTGCTGGCTGCCAACAAAATAAATGTGTCTGTCTTATAAAAAATATATATATATTTTTGTTCATATATTTAATATTGATTGAATAAGGTCACGTCAAAGATTGAAATCCTTATCTCAGAATTTGATTTTGAAATTGTAGTACAGTTATTACAGAATGGGTCACATATAAAAAAAATTTTTGTCATAATTGTGCTGCTTTTTCTCACATATTTAGACATTTGTATCCATTTATAATTGAACTATTGTTAGAAAAGCGCTGGATGAATGAATACAGTGTGGATACCTGTCTATTATAGACAGATATATAAACAATATCCACTTCAAGTATATCAACAAAATAGTATTGAAATATTTGCCTGTAAACTTAATTTTTAGCAAGTGTTACAACTAACCCCCTGCCTGTTACAATTAAAGGCGCTCTAAGCAAATCTGTGTGACATCACTTTTTGTTGGTGTTTGAACAGTTTTCAAACAAACAGAGCGTAGCTAACTCCTCCCCCTCCCTTCCGTGTTTTCATGAACGCGCCCCAACCCCAAATCCTTCTTGTTGTTTATTGGCTGGAACACTTTGTTATGGTTTCTGGTGGTAGGTTTTGCCACTTTGTTTTTATTGCAGTTTGTGGAGCTTGGGCTGTCTACAGAGATTGCTTCTTTTTACAGTTTGATCAGCGGACAGGCAGCAAGCAAATGGTGAGGAGATGTTTGCTGTATGTAACAAAAAATGTTTTATGGTCTAAAACGCGTGAATTGCTTAGAGCACCTTTAACCCCACCTATGGGGTGAGTTGTAACGTTTGCACTTCTGTCACGTTTGGTGTAATTGTCCAAGAATGGTAAGTACTAGAAACAAACTTCAAATGGTCATTTGTAGCAGAGATGTTTGTGTTGATTGTAAAAATATAATTAATCAAACTCAAATATTTTTTGAATGATTGAGCCAAAACCAAAAAGCATTAGGTTGTGCCCCGCTCTTAACTACTGTGTATGTAATGTCTGAATCTATAAAATTATTCAAAAAAACATTATTACATGACCAATAGTTTTTCAAATTTAACCTTTAAGTGAAATGTTATTAAAGGGATACTTCACCGATTTAGCATTCAGCTTTGTATCTGTAGAAACCCGGCAGTATTACTGAATGACCATGTTTCCCTCCCTCATTTCCCCCTGAGAGGAGAGATATCTGCATTTTGGTTCTGCAAAAAAGTCCTCCGATGATGCAAAAATCGTCATATTACATCATCGGAGGACTTTTTTGCAGAACCAAAATGCAGATATCTCTCCTCTCAGGGGGAAATGAGGGAGGGAAACATGGTCATTCAGTAATACTGCCGGGTTTCTACAGATACAAAGCTGAATGCTAAATCGGTGAAGTATCCCTTTAAGAGTTTATTAAGACGTTTACAAAACTAAAAAGTGTCAAACTATAAAGACTTTTAGGTTGCCTAACTTGTAAAACAAACAGGAAATATAAATAAATAAATGTTGGCCTAGGTAGTTTAGCATTTGTGTTATTCCATAGTTTTGAAACCTTAATTCTAAAATGCGGAAACACGATTGATAGATTTACTGTAAACCTAAAATTCACCAATCACTAAAATGTGCCAATCGTGACATTTAATCGCATGTTACTTCAGACTAACCTCGATAATATTGTGACAGTTTCTGCAGAAGAACTGTCCCTCATCTGTCACCCCCCAGTCAACAGCAGCACATTGAGCACATGGCTCACTGTATCCATCCTGTATACAAACAACAACAGCAACATCTTCAGTTCCGCTCATATAACATAATCACTATGAAAACGGCTAAAATATAACGAGGAAAAAACTTACAGCAAGATGTTCGTTCATAATTGTAACATGAGATGTCTAAAACTCATATCAAGTTTGTTTCTGTCTCGTTGCTTCATCAAAAAGCGTTTTCAATATGGCCGCGAAAACGTTGTTTTTCAAAATAAAAGCCTTAGGAGGGCAGCAGACATCACCTGTTTACCATTCATACCACTCCAAAATTCAACAAAAAAGCTTAGTGCCTTTTAGGATTTATTGGTGTTTTGTTCAGCAGATAACATCCCATCACATTACCTGAAGAGACACAGAGAGATCATTATATACAGTATAAAACAATACAGTTCCCATTACATCTATTAAATCCATAAGAACCTTTGTGATGGTTTCCATAGGTTTTATTTAGTAAATTAGCATTATTAGTAAAACTTTTTTTACTTGTGTTGTAAATGTGACTTATTTGATTAAAATAATTATTTAAATGCAAATTGTCCAAGTGAATGTCACATGTTAATAACTTAATAATAGTTTTATGGGCAATTTAATAGAAAAGTTTGTTACATATGTGTTCAATGCATACGGCCCAGTTATTTGACACATTTAAGTCCCTATAAAAGTGTATCTGGTGTCACCCCATTGTCCAGATCTGAACGCCCTTCACTCACAATAAAGATTTCTAAATCTTTGCACATCTTAAACATGATTAAGTTGTTTTAGCTATTTTAAAGCTTGTTTCATCTTATTTTAAATAAATCAAATTTATATTGATACTCCTGTAGGGTCTGTATTGATTCAGAATCACTGATCTAGTTGTCCTGCACATGTCCTGCACAATAGACAGTAGATGGCGTATGTGTCCATGAGGCTGTTATAGCTTTGAGGATGTAAACAATACAGTATCAGGATGCTTCCCACCTAGACTGCACACACAACCCCAAAATTTCCTTTGAACAGGAGCTAAACTGCATTCTCTTTGTTTTTATTACTCCCTTCACATGACCACAGATCTATGAATGTCTTTCTTTGCCAACCATAACTGTGTGGGTGGGTGGGCGTGTGAAACAGTGGGCGACTGGGCATAGTGTATGACATTGTGTAAGACAGTGCTATGGAAACCAGTACAGGCTACTGGGAGATGCCTCAATGTAAAAGCCTCCTAAAGCGTACATTTATAAGCATAGCATATAGCGTAGACGTCTGCTATGTATTCTTGAATGTCTGAGATAACAATACATTTTTGGTGCAGATGACTGCAATAAAAACACTCTAAAAATATGAAGAGTTGCATAAAATCTTGACAGCAATGGAAAGTTTGAAGCCATTATATAATAAGATGCCTTATGTTCAGTTTTTGTGTGTGTGTGTCTGTGTGAGTTAATTTCACGTGTGTGCGTCAATAAACCTCCCCCTTCTCCTTCAAAGAAGCTGCTTCTCTCACCACCAGGCCAATTTCATGGTTTACTGCTTTGCAGTCTCTCATGTTCACTATGCAAAGCGCAGCATTGTTGTCTATGGAAATCAAGAACAGTCAGTTACTGCCAGTGAGTGTGGGTTTATTATGCATCATACTAAAACACAGCATATTGCTTGCGCTCCGGTATGGCACTCATATTCCCACTCTTCGTCCTCCACGGACGTCGCATGTGGGAGGCTGTGGGTGTGCAACGCTGCTTTGGTGAAAGAAAATTATACTGAGCCTTTTTCACTTGGTTCCTATCTGTAAAAATATTACATACAGTCCCTTTCCCATCACAACTCTGATTACTGGTGTTCACCGGCAGCTGAGGTTATCCAATTTAGTATCCAACATATCACTCGACCATTACTCATTTTTGCCCACTCTTGTATGGTGGGCAGCATCCTTCTTTGGAGGCATCTGACTGTGACGTACATCAGAGGTGAGGTAATGTTGGAGTAAAGGGAAAGGGAGGGCCACTGAGGATATTTAAACATGCAGAAATATGCATGATGAAAGATTTTTGAAAGATAATAATCAAGTGATACAATTTTCTACAAATTGCTGTTTGCTGAAGTAGTTCAACCAAACATTTTTTTCATTTTTTTAAGTTATGTGAGAGAGGAACAGACCAAAATATAAGTTTTTAACTGAGAGCTTCAATAGCATTATTGTGACCAAAAAATGTAAATATTTAAATATTTAAAGTTTTTTTTTATACAAGGACGAATACTATATCTTTTGTGAAGTAAACCTCAAAGAACTTCAAATATGACATCAGTAACATAATTTATTTCTTTAAAAAGTAAAAATACAGCTTTGATGTGTTGATATGGAGCCGGTGGAATCTTCTTTCTCTCGTTCACGTACACTATACACATAGAAAATCCTATTGTTGCCCAGCTCAGGTCTGCGTCCGGTCGGTTACCATGGAAACCTCATCACGCAGAAGCAGCCTGAGCAAAGGGAGGGGGTAGCTCATGAATAGTCAAAGATGAGAGCATGTGTATCGAGCACAGTTTTCCTCTCACGGAGGCTGTCAAAATTATTACAATTACACAACAACAAAGGAGCAGATGTTTTGTATGCTCTTGGTAGACAATCACTTTACAGAGTGCAATTGAATGTTGCATGTTGATCAGATGGTTCGGATACAGCTGTTTTAGTGAGTATATACACTCAAAATGATATTTTGTTTTTAACCCATGGTTTGGTAAATTATAGACAAACCCAATCAATTGGATTATATTAACCTATGCTGGGTTGTTTCAACCTATGGTTGAGCCCAAAATAGACATTTTCTAGATTAAGTGAACCCAACGGTCAGGATTACCATGGGTTGAAACATCTCAGTGTTTTTAGAGTGTGTGCACTATTGCATATAGATAATTAAGCTTTTGTGGTGCTTATAAAGTATTTGTTTATAAAGCGAACACTCTAAAAGTAATCTGAGTTATTTTAAACCCAGTGTTGGGTAAAAAAAGGGAAAAACCCAACCCGATGGGTTGTAATTTTGTTTTAGACAAAAATGTTGGGTTCTTTTAGCCATTTGTTGGGTCAAATATAAATAATTAAATTAACCCAGTGGGATTGGTTTGTCACTTTTTATCCAATGCTAGGTTCAAATTTAAACAATCTTGAATTTTGGAATGAAGAGCAAATTTCAAAAGGTTATATGTTTACACTTAAACCACACTCTAAAAAAATGCTGGGTTGCTTCAAGCTACGATTGGGTAAAATATGGACGAACACAACGCATTTAAATGATCCTACACTGTCAAAAATAAAGATACAAAGCGGTCACTGGGGCAGTACGGTTTAAAAAAGGCCCTAATATGTACCTTTTAGGTACAAATATGTATCTTTGAACTGCCAATATGTACCTTTGAAGTACTAATATGCACTCTTTGGGTACAAAGGTGTACCTTTTTGAAAGGGTACTGTCCCACTGACAACTTTTGTACCTTTATTTCTGAGAGTGTATTTGGTTTTTTCAACACAAAATGCTGGGTTGTTTCAACCCATGGTTGAGTCATATTTGATCAAAAAATTATCTTAAACAACCCAGCATTTTTAGAGGGCATTTTATTCGTACATTTACAATAATGCATTAAGCAGATGACTGTATGCTGGACATATGCTCCACTGCAACACTAAGACCTTCATACCTATTTATACATTATTCTGCTTATAGACTTTATGATGTACAATTCTGTAAATAGAATTCACTTTCCAGACCATAGACCAACATTATAGGGTACACACCCCCTTTGGGTAATGATGAAGGTCCTCTTTGGCACCCTTTGATTTCCAATTTAGTGAATTGAACTATCTGAGGGTTTTCCTGTCCTAAGTGTTTTACTATGTCACCTTCCAGTCTGAAATAACCCTGGTAAATCATTGCACTTCAAGGAGAATCTCTACACTGTGTATGTCTCTCTCTCTCTCTCTCTCTCTCTCTCTCTCTCTCTCTCTCTCTCTCTCTCTCACTCACACACACACACACACACACACACACACACACACACACACACACACACACACACACACACACACACACACACACAAAGAGTTTTTAGTTCATCCTCTGTCACTCTGGAACAAATGACCTCATTGCCATCATTAGTCACTGTCAGCAGAGCCACTGTTTACTCAGCCCTCCATCAGCATGGAGTTGTGAAAGGATCACAAATTTCCTATCTCTTATCAGGACAGACATGTTTAATGCGTTGAAGTCAGTCTGACAGTCCCATGGTCCATCTGAATGCTTACACAAGACAGCCAACATCTGCTAAAAGGGTTATGTGCAGCGATGCAATTAAAGAACCCTCTCTCAAATAAACTATTAGTCAGTGGTTCCTTTAAAAAGCATTACTTTCTTATCTTTTATAGTCTATAGCACCTTTATCTGCAAAGGACCTTTTGTGCAACAGAAAGGTTCAGGGAATGATAACCATAAATTAAACATTTATTTCAGCCTCACAAACAAAATACTAAAGAATCCTGCATTCCCACAACAGCAGTAGTTTTAGTGAATGCTCAGCAGAGCATAATCAGTAATTGACTAACATTACTCTTTACCAGCCCCATTAAAATATACTGTGGTCAGCAGAATGGAATGAGGCAGTATCTCAGTATCCTGAGATGACCTTTAAATGGAGCTGACTTCTCTAATTTTTAAAACGAATCATTTACTTTCTAGAATTACTGTATGTATAATTAACTTAAATTTGCGTCAAATTTAAAGTAATTTTAACTTACTATGTTTTATCTTGACTTATTCAACTTAATTTTTTAAATTACAGCAACTTATAAAAATACTAAAAATAGTATGTAGAAATAGATAAATATAAACAAAAACATATGATAAATAATCATATGCATTGAACAACCCAGCATAGGTTTATTTTAGGGCTGTCAAAAGATTAATCCTGATTACAGTTTTTTTTAATTGTTAAAACACATTTTTTGAAACCATCACTCATTTTCTCAAAACCTTAAACACAAATCCCAATTTTAAACAAAATTCACAGAACCCCTGACTCTTCCATCAAAATCAAACAATTCCTTCAAAACCATTTCACCTGTACTCAAAATCAAACTAAGCTTTCAAATCATACACACATAAGTCTATAATATAAAACACTACAAGCATCCATTAGACACTACCTTAAAAAATGGAAAACACAACATCCAGGACATCTGCTTACAGAAAAATACATGTTTATTGTACATAACAACACACTTGACAAATACTGTTAAAAATCTCTATTACTGTAATCACAAGTTTAGTTCAGTGAATATAGTGAATACTTTACTGTAAGGACTGCAAGTAATAGTAAGTTTTCAAAATGACTGAAGCATGACTTGTATTTTGTAAAAAGTCAGCAATCCAACTGTAAATTTTGCCAATTGCATCGTCTCTGGTGTCCTTTTCTTTCTCATACTCTTCATCTACCTCTCAGACTGTTTCCAATTCACACAATTGGTAAAAAATACCATTAGATAAAAGTGTGTAGAATTTTGAGTTGTTGTGTTTACTCGATGATAACAGTGTTGTAGTTGTGTTCAACTTTTGCCTGCCTGTGCTTAGCATTTATAAAACAAGTGCATTGCAGTGTGAAATGTGTGTTTTAGTGAGAAGTTTGTGTTTAGAATTTTGCAAAAAGAGTGCATGATTTGACAGATGTGTTCAGGCCGCTATGAATTTGGTTCAGAGATTGGAGTTTAGTGTTTTAGCAATTCAAAAAAACTGTAAATAAAAGTTTGTGTTTGCATAATATTGGTGCACTGTGTAATTATTTTGTGTACCTGTATATAAATGCACACACATGGATGCATGTATTTTATGTATTTTTATATAATTGATTTTTTTTCTTAAATGTAGACATGTGTGTGTGTATTCATATATACATAATAATTACACAGAACACACACAAATATATTATGCAAACACAAACTTTTATTTTGTATGCGATTAATTGTGATTAATCTTTTGACAGCCCTAGTTTATTTACAACTCAACTTGAGAGTTATGTCTAATATTTACAAAGTTTTGGATAAAAAAACAGCATTTTTAGAGTGTATTTTCATAGAGGCAAATCATCAGGAGTAACCTGACAGCTTGTATGACGGTATATCATTGTAAAACATTTTTATGCTGTAATATGACTACCATATTATTATTTAAATACAGTCTAAGAATGCTGTTTTATTATGAACCCAGGGTTGGGTCAAAAAGGGACGAACCCATGCTTTGGGTTAAATTACCCAGATAATTTTATATGTGACCCAATAGTTTAAAACAACCCAGCATATGTTAAATTAGAACCAAATAGATTGGGTTTGTCCCTTTTTGACCCAACACTGGGTTGAAAATAACCCAACGTCACCGGGGTGAAAAATACTAATGCATACAAATGAGATTGCACAAATTTGTACTAATCAGATTGTGTTGCTGTAGCTCACCACTTTAAGGAACACTGATTTACATAGCAGGTTATTAATAATATGGGCAATTGGCTTATAATAATGGCTTATTTTATTTTAAGCAAAAAGAGGCTATGTTTTAAATACAGGTATGTGCAAAGATACACTATGAAGTTTAATATAGGGCATTTTTATCTGGTCTATACTGCTAACCCCACCTGCTAAAGGGGCTGTCTCCATAGCAACCACCGATGGACTCTATGACACTGAGAAGGAGGGGGAAGAGTAAATGTGAGAAAGAGAGAGAGAGAGGAAAACAGGAATTCTATGATAACTAACTCCAACTAAAATATACACATGTATCCTACAATGCTATACACTATAAACATTAATTGCACAGCTTCTTATAAAAGGCTTCTTAATTTAAAGGAATGGTTAATATCTTTGGAATACAGTAAGGAACAAAAGAGGTGTAGGAGTATCCTCTTTTGTTTCGCATTGGCACACAATTAGACAAAAGGACTAAATGGATATACTTTAAAAAATATGGGTTAGTTCAACCAATGGTTGAGGTGACAGACAAACCCAACTGTTGTGTTAAATTAGCTACTCAATGGAGAAAATGTCCATATTTGATCCAGTCATGGGTGAGATATCCCAGTAGGTTAATATAAATCTAACACTTGGGTATTTCTATATTGAACCCAGCATTTTTAGAGTGCATAAGTTTGTTTGTGCATAACATTTTATTGATGAGTAAATCATGCAATATTAACCGTATAGGTCACTTTGCATGCTACTGTTAAGCTTAAAGCTGTCTATTAGGTAATGTGTCCTTTATGGAGGGTATTTTCATGCCGCATGTATAAACCGTTGCTTTATTGATCTAATTACATGCTCTTATCTTTATCACTACTGAGAAGATAAGAGCTATTGCATTTCCTACACATGAGGTGGGGTGTGCAAACGTGTGTGAAAACAGCACAGTATTATTTAATATGAATAAATAAGAAGAACCTGCTGAAAGTTCTTCATTTTAATCCGCAAGATCACATCACATGCGGAGGATCGTCAGGCAATACAGTTCTTAACCGTGACCTTCAAGGGAAGAGGCTGAGGACACAGAGAGATGAAAAACATTAATGGACATAAATGGACAGAACCGAGCAAAAGGAAATTGATTTGGAGAGTAGGAGGGAGGCAGAGCGATAGTGAGAGAGCTGTGTTTCTGGGCAGGGTTGTTTTACAACCTCAATGTAATTTCCATGCAATCCATATGAGCTGTGTCCCACCTGTCCTACAGTATAATGCCAGTATATCTTAGGTCAACATTATGGGGGTCTGGCTAAATCCTTTCTTACAACTCACAATTCTGTGTTGCCAGTATTACTAGTATCATAACAATATGAGTATCATTTTGCTCAAGCCTTTCCTGTCTTGTCTAATATGAGATGGAAACAGATAGAAGTTTTCTCATACATTGAATGCTGTATATGTATGCAAAATAGCAATATTTGACACACTTTTACATTTGTTATTTAAAATGTGCCATTATTTTACAAAAAACTTGGCTGGTTGACGTGTATGAATGAATGTATCAGAGATGAATTGCCTTGCCTGTGGGTAAGTGTCAGAACAAATAACCCCTCATTTTATTTGTCATCAACGTTAATGTAAGGTTTTGTGGTTTTCAGTCATAAGATTTCTCAGAAAATGCTATGACACCTGCCCACACAAATGAATTATTCAGCCTTTATTCTTTCATCACACACACAATCTCATCCATTCTTAGCAACATAATGATTGTTTTAAAGTGTGCGTGTATGTTCAGGAAGGTGGGACAGAGAGATAATGACAAAGAAATATGAGAACAAAATATGCTCTATCAAAACATTTGCAATGCATTTGTTTATAACATTTGCAAGAAAGAGATCTTCACTGCTACAGTTTCAAACTTTGGCACCAGTTAATTGTTGAGTTGTGCAATTCAGCTCTAATTTTAGCTGTAGTGGGCAATTCATTTTGATTTCTACCTCAGAGGAGGATCATTAAGGTCTAACCTATTATAGACACTTGCAACAGTTTAAGGAAAATCTTGCTGAGGAAGGTAGAGTTGATATGTTGAGAGAAAGCTCAGTGCATAATAGAATATCCAGTTTGTAAAAATTTTTAAAGGTGCCAAAGAATGCATTGAAATAATATGTTAAATTGTTCTCTGATATCTGCATAGAAGGTATGTGGGTTTATTAATTGCAAAAATATACAGAGATGTCTATTTACAACCTTAGAATTTGCCTTTAGAATGGAATGGTCTTTTATTATTAAAGGGTCATTAATAATAATATTGAGTTCTGCTCTAATTGGCTGTTTCTCAGAGCAGTTCAGTTCAGTAGCTCTGTGTGTGTGTAAACTGACCTTATGTTTGTGTCTGTGTCAGACTTTGATGCTGTTTACACTTGGCATTAACATGCGTTTCATCGATCGGATTGCAAGTGGATGACGTTAATGCCAGGTATAAACGGTGTTCAAAACCACTTGTTCGACCACTTTCAACCACATTCAGAGATAGTCGAAACCCCTTTCGATCGGATTGCTTTTGTAGTGTAAACACACATGTGGTTGAATGTGTTTGAACAGCCACGCGACCTTCTCTCCGCCCATTTATCTAATCTGAGGTACTAAACACAAGTTTTTACGTCTTTTTTTGACTTCTGGCGTGAACATACGGTGAACAGAGCTATTTTTAACTAAAGCGGCTGATATCCGTAGTTTCGTTTTGAAAGCGTGTGAAAGTTGCGCGATCCTATTTCATCAATCCATTTACCATTTACCATCAATTGCGCTGAAAATTCAGAGGAAGCTATAACATATACACGTACAAAACTCTGTGCCGTATGTTTACTTGCTAAACAAGCAGCGGACTCTAACATAATATTACTTCGCGTCCTAAACTCATAATTACTCCCGCTTGCGTTTAAAATGACAGCAGAGAGACTCGCCCACCATCTTACAGACCACCCCCTCACAGTATTCAGGACAAAAGCGGTCGAAAGTGTAAAAAAGAGACGGATTTAAATGCCAGGTGTAAACGTGATGTGTCTCTCTCGTCCACTTGTGATCCGATCGATGAAAACACATCTTAAAACCAAAACAGCCCCAAAGATACAGAATTTGAGGAATATTCAATTGTTTGGAAATTGTTAATGGACATTAAAGTTTGTGTTTTTTTCAGTATCGACCTGCAAAACGTAACTGTAACGTCAATAGTAGAACTTCGGCCTAAACGCTAGCATTTTGCATTAACTAGCATATAGCGCTAACTCAGCAGTCACAATTTTGTTTTGTTGCATTGTAACAACATCATACTTAAAGTGCACATATTTTATGCTAAAAAACTTTATTTTATGTATTTGGTATGTTACAATGTGTTCGCATGGTGGTGTATGGTTAAAAAAACATGATTTTTCACATACCGTACATTTTTGAAGCTCCACCCTGCTGAAAAAACAGCATCAAACCAGCATGGACCTGCATGGGAATTATGCTGGTCTATGCTGGTTTAGCTGGTGGTCACCAGCATACCAGCACCAAAACACAAGATATGCTGGTATGACCAGCATGGGATGCTGGTGCTAATGCTGGTTTAGCTGGTGCTAATGCTGGTTTGATGCTGGCTTAGCTGGTGTTCACTAGCAAACCAGCACCAAAACACAACATATTATGCTGGTCTTGCTGGTATGCTGTTTTTTTCATCAGGGCAGATTTCACCCTCTTCCTGAAACTCATCGATTTAAAAAACCTCTGTGTCCCTGATTGGCCAGCTAATCTGTACATTGTGATTGGTCTGAATACCTCTGACATCAGCCGGAAATATAATGCTCCTGACCATGTTTGAAAGATTCGCTTACAATGCAATGCTAACAGGAGTTAACTTACAGGCTGTGAGTCCAAGCGGGAGGAATTATGATAATGTCGGTCTTGTCTACATCACCAATCCCAGAAAGTTAATTGTTACCTACGATTTGTCTGTTTGTTGTAGTCCAAGAAAAAAGATTTATGTTGGAGACAATAACTCGTGTCAACGTTTACTTTTGGGTTTGTACCTTTTGCATATTGTTAAAATGAACTAATACACTTACACACCAAAGGAAATGTAAAATCATGATTCGGACAATAGGTGCTCTTTAATTTACTGCAATGTTGGGGGGCGTGAGTCTCTCTCACGCACACACACACACACTGGAATGTACTGTACTGTATTATACTATACGCTATTCTATATATTATACTATATGCTATATTGCACTTTATGGTATACAATACTATATAGCCTACTACCACACACTATGCTATGTTGATTTTAGATAATTTACACAGCTTTTGTATGCATTTAGGCTGCACCACAGAAACAAGATAAGCCTATCTTAGCTGTCTTCCTGAATTACTAAGGTATGCTACGCTACTGGATTAGAAGTGTAGTGTTGACAGAACTGGTATAGTGCCCCTAGGAAGCCAGTCATCTCAGTGAAAGTAATGAGACCCGATAGCTTTGGGAAGTTAAAGTACCCACGTTTATCTCAGTGGCGTTTTCCTTAGAAAGACTTAACGTTTGCTGTATGTGCTCATTTGGCAATAACCAAATGAATACCGGCTTGAATTATATCTAGTAGGATAAGATACCTCAAGAAAACACCTCACTTCTGTAC
The DNA here is from genome assembly GCF_030506205.2 of Paramisgurnus dabryanus. Taxonomy (NCBI): domain Eukaryota; kingdom Metazoa; phylum Chordata; class Actinopteri; order Cypriniformes; family Cobitidae; genus Paramisgurnus; species Paramisgurnus dabryanus. Next base: position 16,429,278 of record NC_133348.1, on the reverse strand, counting down.
CACTTCTAAAATAAAGGAAACGGGTGGCGTGTGTTTGAGCACGCTCAATGAATATTTGATCATCTTGAGTGCCGAGGCACATGTTGAGGGTGAGTGGTCTACGGGCTCCATATGTGCAGCTCTCTCTTTCTATCTTTCTCTCTCTCTGGTATACTGCCAAGCCAGAGATCCGTGTGCTCTCAAGAGTGTGGAGAGAGAAATCCTTATTGCACTGAATGGTGTGTTGGTGTCCTCAAGAACAAACCAAAAAAGGGTAGATAGGACTTTAGTCTTGCATGACTGACATAACTGCACAGAGGTGTTGCAAACATGGCCGCCCAGTGGCGCAATTTCCGTAAAAAGCTGCACAAGAAAATCACTGATCACTGCAGCCATATTTAGCACCAGTGCTAAATACTTTAACAGCTTCTGTAAAGTGACGAATGAACCCTAGACGACCAGCAGGAGAAATGATGGGGATGACTTATGCCACAAATATAGATCAAGTCAAGATGATGTGACACCTGGTGCCTTCTAATGACTTTTGGAACCCCCCAGAAAATGAATAGGACTATGCAGTTCCTCTCAATAACTTTAGAAACTTTTCAATCATGTTCGTCCATGGCTCTTTCATTTTCAGGCTGGACAGATGTGACAATCTATGTAAAGAGATGGTGCCACTGGTACCTTGAAGTATGACATTGCCAAACCTTCTAAAATGTATGTACAAGGTTAGCCTAATAGTGGTATGAGGGATCATCCCCATTCCTTAGGAAACCTATTGAATCAGTCATTGCAGTCATTTTCAGAATTAATCTTTTGATAAGTTTGCCTGGGAATTCCAACAGTGAACTGCAATGAGCATTTATAAGATGTATATAGAGATCGCACATGGCTTTGATATCTGTGTACGCTTTGTTTCCAGGCAGGGTTCTAGGAGACAGTACAACAGAGACACTTTTCCTTCTTATTCTGTAAAAAAGCATTATGTAATAGTGCTTGCCTATGCAGAAAGTGTGAGTCGACAGCCTGACGGATCTAGTTCACCAACACATTATGGCAGGCTGGTTGAAAGGAGGTGGGAGCGAGATAGAATAAGGTATTTTTAACTAAAAGGATTTATCTCTCCTCGCTTTTTTATGTGGACTACATATGATATAATTCAGCAAAGACATTCTGTGTACTTCCAAGAACTGAACCTTTGTTGGAGACATCCTAAACTACATGAGTTTGTTGACCCCTTATAATTAATAGGTTTTGATCATTGACATTATAGAGAATTTTCTCACTTTAACTTTATGGCAACCATTTGTAGAGGGCAATCTTCTGCTCCAACATAACTGAGCTCCATTAACAAATGGTTTAAGTCTATGGAAGAACTTATAGGTAGTGTGGCTTACAATTAACCTGGACCTGAACATCTTTTGTATGAACTACAAGTAACTTGGACCTGAACATCTTTTGGAAGTCCCAAAATCCAACAACAGTGTCTGACCTCACTGTTTTTTGCAAAACCCATGCCGTCACCTTCATCGACTTGAAGCACATTTTTAAATTCAAAAACTTAAATTGGGGTGATGCTTGACATTTCTTTTTGTCATGCAATACATTTTGGGTTATTCTCTTCATATGGCAAAACCATTACACTTCCTGTTATGATCTTCTGTCACCTTCTTCTTCTTTCATTCTCTACGAATGTTTCACAGCCTGAGGCTTTAGAAGGAGCAGCAGTTCAGAAATGTTACACAAATGCACACAACATCTAAAGCACTCAGCATACTAAAGGCTCTCAACAACTTCCAGAGCAAATGCAAGTATCGGATAAGCCAAGTAGGAGTGGAAACATGTAGGGTCAGTTTTCCGGACAGGGTTTAGCTAAATCCAGGACTAGCCCTTAGTTATGTTAGGACATTCAAGTAGTTTTTCCACAGACATATACCTTAGAAAGAATATTAGTGGTGTGCATCTAGCACCTATTTCATTGCTTAAAAACTTTCTTTTTTTTGTATTTGTTATAATACAATGTGTTCGAGTGGTTTATGTTTTAAAAAACACATTATTTTCCACATACCGTATTTTGTAGCTCCAGATTTTACTCTCTTCCTGAAATGCACGGATTTGAAAAGCTCTGTGTCCCTGATTGGCCAGCTAATCTGTACGTTGTGATTGGTCTGAATACTTCTGACATTAGCCGAGAATTTTACGCTCCTTACCATGTTTGAAAGATTCGGTCACAATGAAATGCTAACAGGAGTTAACTTGCTGTGAGCCCGAAGCGGGAGGAATTATGATAATGTCTGTCTTGTCTACATCACCAAAGCCAGGAAGTAAACTGTTGCCCAGTCCCTGTGTTTGTTAAGTCCAAGAAAAGAGATTCATGTTGGAGACAATAACTTGCGTCATTGTTTACTTTGGGGTATGTACCTTTCGCATATTTAACATGTACTAATACACACTTACACACCAAAGGAAATGTAAAATCCTGAAATTGTCCTGTAGTGTTTTACTGGATATCTCATATCTTTAAAACCTTATAAGAGAATGTTAAAATAATTAAGAAAGCAGCTCGTGAGAAGGTTTTATGAATTTGACATGCTGTCTTTCTTCTGTCATTTTAACACTTAAAAGCTTTGATTGTATTGGGATGAGTGAAGAATGACAGCATTGTCATTTTGGATAAATGAACACCATTCATTAAACAGAGGAGGGTAATACAGGAATAATAGACAAAGCATATAACTTTGTTCCTGTGATTCAGTGAAATATGATCCGGTTTAAAGTATCATGATTTACATTATAGTGTTGAGGAATTTCATGCCATGACGTTGAAACTCCTCATTCTGTAGTAAAAACAATAAAAAAACAGTTTTGTCCTCGCAGGTCCATTATGTTTAACAAAAGGATGGGATTACAGGGCAAGAGATCAGTAACTGATATCTAGTTTTTCCTGCTTCAGAGAAAGTCATGTGACCCAGCCTGGACCGGATCTCAATGTGACCCAGAGCAAAATGTCCACTACTTTAAATCGAGCCCTATTTTTTGGGGTTTCTAGTAGCAGGTTTTCGAATAAACAGTGATGATTTTACAAAATGCATGTCACAACTACTAATTCAGAAAGATAAGTGAGTTTTCTGTGCTTAATAAGAAATAGCTTCTAATTGTTTAATTAAGTTAATTTACAGGCTGTGAGCCCAAAGCAGGAGAAATTATTATAATGTCGGTCATCTCTACGTCACCAATCCCAGGAAGTAAACTGTTGCCTTTCAATCCGTGTGTTTGTTTTAGTCCAAGAAAAGAGATTTACGTTGGAGATGATAACTCGTGTCATCGTTTACTTCAGGGTATGTACCTTTTGCATATCCTTAACATGTACTTATACACACTTGCACACCAAAGGAAATGTAAAATCATGAATCGGATATAGGGGCTCTTTAAACAGACACACACAACCACACAACTCACAAAACAAACCAACACTACCATGGCTTACCACAATATGTCTGATTTAGTCATTATAAGTGAAGTTCTTTGTTAATTGGTATGTCATTAGTATGCAGATTTATAATGCATGTTCGTCTAACCTGGATTGATTAAATTAATAGATAGTTGTGCTTTCAGTTAAACATTTGAAACATTTTGTGTACCATAAGATCATCCTTTTGCAGAGCCCATTTAATGCATATGCATCCCATAAAATGTATATACGGTTCATTATTTTGTTTGTCATTCGGCTCTGACCTCAAAGTTGAAGTAAACCATTATATGTCCCCATCTGTACTGTGCATACCTTTGGTTTTCAAAAAGAATAGTGTTTTACCATTAGGTTCCTGATCATGTCATTTCCAGGTTGCAACACTACACAGTTAACTTATTGGAGCAACGCTGCCCTCCTACCAATTTTAAACATTTGCACATAATTAATTTTTTTAGTGTTTAAAAATCACACTCCAACCACGCCCGCTGCGTGCACAAGAATTAAAAGGGGGGAGTGTCCGTTTCAATGATGACGTCCTCTCGCTTGTCCTATTTGGCGTAAATCCCATGGCCTCAGTGGCCAGAAAGATTGGCCCTCCTCAAACACCGCTTTTATTGTCCATTCTTATTAACTATTGGTCAATATAGTTTGACTGACCGTAGTAAGAATGCCACATCTAAACTCTGATTGGATATGTGTTTATGAAACCACGCCCCTTTCCCAGGTTCGGTTGAGACGAAGGCGAATCTTTTCTCCCTCCAACCCGAAGCGGATATAGCTTTTGCGGAGTAGCTGATTGGTACCGCTCTTCAAGGTGGGAAAAGCCGTTTCTTTTTTTGCTATCTTATGTTTTTTCACACTGCATTCGTTTATTGATTATGATAATGTTTGATTTTAGCTTTCGCGGCGTTATTTTGATTAAAGTAAAAGCCCTGTCAGACAGGAGAGAGTCGTTAGCTGTCAGAAGCTAACCAAATCAGTCGCACGCGCTACCAGGTGAACGAGCCGTCATTTCCCATTGGGATGCAACGGTCGGTAATTTATTTAAACTGTAAACTATAAAAATGTTAGAAAAACATATCTGACCGAACCTTGAACAGCCAGTGACGGGGTCGTGGCACTCGTTGTAGTCCAGAAGTAGCAGGCTAACCTTCGCGAGCTGGTACGTTATGTGGTCAGTATTAGATTAGACAAGCGTGAGTAACTAGATCAGTAGAAATTAACGCTTATATCTGATGATAAACACATACATAGTTTAATAGGACAGTGGCGGTCATTCCTAATCTGAATGCCTCTTCCACGTGTTTTTTTTAATTCATAATCTTAATTTTGGACTATGCCTTAAAATAGTAATGTATATCAATATAAAATACATTCTAACAGTTTACAAAATTAAGTAACAATTCCTCGTTGGCTATGTCAATCATTGATAAACACTGTCATAATTCTCGCATTTCCTGTCATTGCATACTTTCTGTCGTGAATGCTACATTTTTGTTTTATCCTCAGGTGCTTCTGGATCACTTCTCTCTCACTGCTTTGGCCAGCAAGCTTCCTCTCTTTCCCTTTACGCACATTTTTCTCCCTCCCCTCTTGGTCGGACTAGCCGTTTCCCAGCGTTGAAACGCTTTTATTGTGTGTTTGAATCATGGATAAGACGGAGCTCATTCAGAAAGCCAAATTGGCGGAGCAGGCCGAGCGCTACGATGACATGGCTTCCTCCATGAAGGAGGTGACGGAGCAGGGAGCTGAGCTCACCAACGAGGAGAGAAACCTCCTGTCTGTCGCCTACAAGAACGTGGTCGGAGCGCGGAGGTCGGCCTGGAGGGTCATCTCGAGTATTGAACAGAAAACCGAGGGCAACGACAAGAAGCTTCAGATGGTGAAGGAATACAGGGAGAAAGTGGAGTGCGAATTACGCGATATCTGCAACGAGGTGTTGGTAAGTCAATGGTGGAAAACATTCTTGTCTGTGTACACTTACTGCTTCTATAAAGGGTTTACTCTATAGTGAGTATAATATACTGACAACTGTATACTGCTATAGACTGACTGACCATGTTATATATTGCATAGCATTATGATTATTGCCCATGGATATTTATATGAAGATCTTCAGATGAAGGCCTTTTGGGTATAGCGATGATAAGGAGCGGGTGCTTTTAGTAGGTATCATCACACGAGCACATGACAGACAAGCATTAAACCCGGTGGTTATGTACCCATCAACCTCATTGTATCAGAAAGAATAGTATTCTTCTCAAAATGACTGTGGCATAGAGCCGTGAAGCTCGGAGAGGAAAACAACCACATACAGTGTTCCAGTGTATAGCTTGGCACCTCATCCCAGTCCTCTTATTGTAAGAGGCTCTTGTGGGACTATTAGAGAATTGATTCCCCGAGCAGTGGTGCAGAGAGAGACAACTAAGCCTTCAGCTTCACACAATCGATATGTATTGCAGGCAGAAGTACAGCATCTCTCTCTCTCCTCCCACAGGCTGAGGCGATTGGGTTCTGTGTCATCAGTATTGGATTCCCACTGTCACTCCCCTAGTAGCCCAGTCATCTCTTTGTCACGCTTATCAAACTTGGTGAAATTATTCAGCTGCAGAGAGAGACAAGACCATTCATGCCAGATTATTAAAAGAAGATGCCATGAATGAATGCAGTTCTGAATCAGAAGTCAAGCTGTGCTTAATATTACCAAGATTTGTCAGTTAAACCAGCTTAAAAGAAGCAAATAATTCAGTAGTTCTGTCTTTACCTTAACAAAGAGGTCCTCTGGTTTTGTTCTTTAGCTGTTTGAATTTTTTCTGTATTGTTTTCATTTACAAAATAGGATCTTAGCTGTTCTTTCCCATATAGTGAAATTTATAGAGTAATGCTACAATAACGAACAATGAAAATAGTCCATGCAATTTGTGCGCTATATCCAAGTCTTCTAAATTCTTTGAGGCACAAACTGAAGTTTGAACTGGAGTTTTATTTATTTATATATTTACATTTTTGAAGTACAAATGGGTGATTATATAAATATCTGGAAATTGTCTGTCAATAGATTAAAATATTTAATCTAGATTAATCACATGATTTCATGAGTTAACTCGCGATTAATCGCAAATTAATCTCACATTTTTATCTGTTCTAAATTTACCTTAAAAAACAGGGTTCCCACGGGTTCTTGCAATCCTTGAAAGTTTTTGAATCTGGATGAAAAAATTCAAGGCCCTGGAAAGTTTTTGAAAATATACATACATAGATACAGGTCATTTCTATATGCGTATGTTGATTCATACTAGGGCTGCACGATGTGAGGAAAAGTTGCGATGTGCGGTGACATTGTTTAATGTTGCGATGACGATGTGAGTTGCGATAAATATTTTATATTTTTTCATGTTTTAGGGGCCATTCACATGTCGCGCCTAAAAACGCGTGGAAAAAACTAGACACGTAGGTTATTGTCATATGACCTGCACGCTGCGCTTGTGTCATTCTGAAAAGTTAAAATGTTTTTGAACAGCCTGGAAAAAATGAGCGCGTCACACCACGTGCAAGTCGCGACCGCGGTGCTTCCAGAGCGCACATACTGCCCGCCTACATTTGAAATAATGAACTTAAACACGCAATAGACGCAATATGTGAATCACCGCTTCCACACTACCTGTGTTTGCAGCGTCATCTCTCCTAAATCCAAAATAATTTCATGATATAGCTGAAGTGCTGTTCCTTTTCACCACAAGGTCTTCGTCTGACAACACATTTTCCTCACTCTTCTCTCCTTCCTCCGCCATTGTTTTTGCTAACAGGCACAGCGTCGCAACTGACACCTCACAAATCAATCTGAGCGTAGCTGACTTGGGAGTTCCCCTGATTGGCCTAATAGCATGAACGCGCAAACCATGTCTTCATATCGCGATGACGATGAAAATTCGATGTATCGTTCAGCCCTAATTCATACCAAAATGCTTTTTTGCATAGTTGTGTTTGACACATGAAAACATCTTTGGTTACGTATGAGAAGGGAACGAGGCGCTGCGTCTCCCTTGCTTGCCATACTTCCTGCGTCCCTGTAACGCCATCTTTGGCAATATTTCAGATAGCGATATACTACCTGGCTCCCGAATCACCCTGTTTTTGTTGTTAAGCCTCACCATTGGTTGAATTTGATATACACATCAATGTTTCCCATAGATCTGAAATTTACTTGTGGTGGTAGCTCGTGAAAAGGGCAATCATTATCCACCGACAAAAAATGGTCTACTATACATGTGACAAAGAACTAATAATGTGTGACACAACACAATACTTTGATTTATTAAACATTAATATTAATTTTACATTATAGTTCATTAATCTAACCACCCCAAACTTTCTTTGCCATAAACAAAGCTTACACTGTTTGCCAAAGCACCACGAAAACACTTGATGTTTTTGCACTGATATATGAAGTAATTTGATGACCCCTTTTATCAAACTCAATATATACAATACCAAGTATATAGCCTATTAATAGACAGTGCAGGTTTATAGATTATAAATGTGACTGATGTAGGGCTGGAACGACGCGTCGACGTAGTCGATTACGTCGATTACGTAATTACGTCGATTTGCCGGAAATGCGTCGATGCGTCGCACTGTTTACATTTTGAAATGAAGGCGGCTTCAGCTCCAACCGGGTGATAAAAGTGTTATACCAAACAGACAGAACGCGATCAAAAGTGTGGGAATACTTTAAGCAGAGACCAAATAAAACACATACTGTGTAAAACTGAAATGGCATACCACAGCAGCGCAACACCTGTGTATGATCATCTTAAAAGAAGAAAACCTGGAGCTCTCCGACCTCAAAATGACGAGACATCAGCGTAAGAATTTGAACTATTACAGTAAGTTTTTATACTTACTCTATAAACAATAGAATCAATACATATTGTGCTTAATACAGCTGCGTTTACATCTTCGTTTAATACGAGCTGCGAGACGCCTGACAGACGTGACATTGCATCGCTTCTGGGCAGTATGTTGAAACAGTAAATAAAGAGCAGGACATGTTTTTATATTAAGAAGTTATGAAATAATAAGTTACTGTCACATTGAGAACTGATAGGCATGTGCCCGCGTGCACTGAAAGCCAGCTGGCAGTGCGGAGTTCCCAATGAACGTCTTTTTTGCGAATATGTGCGCAGATATTACAGAAGCTCGTCTTGTAAGGTATTCCTGACATGCGTTTATTTAAAGTAACAGCGGCGTAAACGCTGTTTATAAAATATTAGAAGATCATACTAACTGAACTTGTTTTTTACCCGGAACTTAAGAAAAGTTAAATGTTAAAGTTAAATGAGAATGCAGTACTACTAATAGTAATAATATTAACAGTAATAATATAACCATTACATCTTATATAAGGGTTCATGAATCACAATGAACTTATTTTTACTTCAGTCTGAACTAATGCTGAGTTAATGCATGTACTAATCATAAACTAATGTTTAACATATTAATATATGCCTATTTTATTGTTTAAGGTGAATAATGCCTCTTTTAAAGGGACACTGCCACTTTATTTTTCATGTTGAAAATTTTGGTTTGTGTGTTTGTTTAATTAAGAAAATGCTTAAATAAAATGTTGGCGTTAATGGCAGATGTTACATTTATTATTTGTTGGGGAATTATATGTATAAAAAATCATTAGACTATTCGATTAATCGAAAAAATAATCGATAGATTAATCGGTTGAAAAAATAGTCGATAGTTGCAGCTCTAGACTGATGTTATAATGGTAATAATTTCTATTAGATAGGCACTTTTACTGCTTCTGCTTTCTATTACTCTTTTGCCGATTAAAAAAAGCTTAATCCACTAATTACTTCAGATTTAAAAGTCTATTTGCTGTCCCGATGACAGACTTTACATTACAGCTTTACATAACACTTTCCCCTGGAGGCGTCCCCAAAGTGTCACCGCAGTGATGCAGCGCGAGTTCCCCCGAAAGGGAACTGCAACAATGTATCTTAAAAGGTACCACAATGTAACCTTGCTCTCACTTGAAATGTGTCCTCACATTTAGTCCTTGAATTTGAGGGTATTGGACATGGAAAGTCCTTGAAGGTCCTTGAATTTGAAGTTAAATGAAGCGTGGGAACCCTGAAAAAAAATCAAAACAATGCATGACTTGTTTGAAACTTCAACCTGTTTGAAGTTGACAGAGTCAGCAAAAGTAATTTTGAGAAAATTGTGACAAATTTCCACAAAATTACCACACCCATACCTTAAAATAATAGATTTAATAAAAAGATTTAGCACACATAAAGTCAAAAACAATAGCAATATATGTTAAACTTTTTTTTTTCTTTTTGTTTGATTGACATTGAGACAGACAACTTTTAAGATCTACTATAATGCAAAGATCTTTAATGTTAACACATCAGATATTTTTCCACAGTTAACCAAACATTTACTTCAGATATAACATTATAGGTCCTACCTGTAATACGATGGTCAGCATAGTGTTAGCGCACCACCAGATTTTTGTGTACTTTGTATGTGCAGGTCGCACATGCGTATTTAATGTTCTTTCAGTAATAAGTTCATCAACAAGATGGCAATCCTAGATTCACAAGTTAGTAAACCCAATAAACAAAATGCACTAGAACGCATGCAAGCTACATCAACAATGGAGGGCATATATAGCCCTTTTCACACAGAGATTACGGAAAATGCATCCAGGATTTTCCAGAATCTGTGCCTACATTCACACACATACCATAAAGATCTTGTTAACACACGTAATGTATTTAAAGTGCTGCACTTGGTAGTTTTTTTCCCAACGCATCTGAAGTTTGCTAATTGTCCGTGATTTCTCTCTCTCTAGAAACCACGCGTGTGCATTTTTGTTTATGATAAGATCATAAGAAGTGCGCGTTGCGCTGTTCTGTCATACTGCTGAATGATCTCAGCTTCAGCGTGGATGGTGACGAACTCCCTCATCTCTGCTTCAGTCCAGTTTGCCGACCATTTTTTCGTTATGAATTTTGATTTGCATTTAAATACCTGTGTCAAAGAGCTTAACCATAACTTCTGGTTGCGATCACACGCGTCTACACTACGGCACGCCCCTTGCGCCATTGTATCTGCATCTTGTTAACACAGAATGCTTTCAATGAACGTTAAGGCAGTGTGTCTAGGTTCTTTTTACGGGAGCGGTCCTAGAACATTAACGGGAAGTGTTTGTGTTAACCCAGAAGCGTTTCTGTCAATTTTATGGACATTTTCTGGGACCAAAGTGCTGTGTGAATGGGGTTCATGAGAGATGAAGGGCATATATGAGAGATCATTTATAAAATCATGATTTTCAGCTATATAATTTTTTTAAAAGCAGAAGAGTGCTTGATGACCAAAGAGAGATTGATGACAGTTGTCATATCTGGCAAAAACGTTCTTGCATAATTATTTCTCACGTCTAAAGAAAGCGAGGTTGTCTCATGCCACAGAATGATAATTATTTATAATATAATCATTTGGTCCGAAAAAAGTGACCTCAAATACTAAAAATAGCATTTAACATGTGCCCATTATCCCACCACAGATTATTGTATTGTATTGTATTGTGTAAGACTATTGTGATAATACAACTAATCCTGTAAGGAAAGGTATCTTTAACACAAGGGGCCATCCTGAAGGGGGCAGGGAACGTATAGTGTTGCACCAGTTGACAGGATATGGACATGCACATCATCTCCATCACCGTTTCTCAGCATCTCCTCATGCTGAAGAAAAGGAGAGGAAGAGCATTAAAATAGCTGGTTTCCTGCTAAACATGAATAGGTGAGTTGGTAAAGAATAGAAGGTCAGGGTCCACTGACACACGGGGAGGTTATCTATTCGAGTAAAGTATAAAGGGCATGTCTTTATAAAGCCTCTCATTGTCTGAATTGTGACTACTACATCAGAGACTTTTATGAGAGTGCTTCAATGGTAGGGATCTGGTTTTATATGCAAAAGAGGTGAGGCATGTATCACATGGTTGAGTTGCATAATTATAATTGCATTTGGGTGCCAATGGCTTATTTTTATTTACTGGTTGGTGTGACATTGTGGAAACCTCTGGGCCGGTAAACAGAGGGTTGCTGGTTGAGTCACCACCAAACTATGCCATAATATCATACAAGTAACCATAATATAACCAAAGCTGCAGATTATTGTCATGCTAGTTATTCGGTCTTTCATGAACCCCATTCACACAGATCGTTAATTTCCTGAAAAACACACAAAATTGCCAGCATGTCATTGCAACAAAAAGTTATTGTTGTTTGACATGGTGGGTTTAAATGAAGATCAATATATTAACAATGAAAAATGTCTGCAAACTGGAATAAAGCAGAGATCAGGGAGCTCATCTTTTTTGGAGCTCATCAGGTTTCTCGAGAGAGAAAAATCGCAGAAAATAAACAAACTTTTTAAAAGGGACACTCAACTTTTTTGAAAATAGGCTTATTTTCCAGCTCTCCTAGAGTGAAACATTTGGGTTTAACTGTTTTGGAATCCATATAGCCGATCTCCGGGTCTGGCGGTACCACTTTTAGCATAGCTTAGCATAATCCATTGAATCTGATTAGACTATTAGCATTGCGCTCAAAAATGAGCAAAGAGTTTGATATTTTTCCTATTTAAAACTTGACTCCTCTGTGGTTTACATCATGTACTAAGAACAACATAAAAAATTGCGGATATGGCTAGGAACTATATTCTCATTTCGGCGTAATAATCAAGGACTTTGTTGCCGTACCATGGGTGCAGCCGACGCAATGATATTAAACAATTCCTGAAAGTAGTCCCCTTGGTAACTTTCTATAGCTGGGGACTATTTTCGGGCACTGCGTAATAGGGCTGTGTATCGCCAACAATTTCCCGATACGATACGTATCCCGATACGATGCGCATTACGATACAAGACTATTTTGAATTACATTTTTTGTTCAGAATTTAGTAACATTATTATTATTATTATTATTATTATTATTATTATTATTATTATCTGTTTATTGTACATTGAATAAGCAGTGTTGTAAGTAGCTCTGTATCTCTTCTCTAGACGTACACTTTTCACATGCAAATCTTTGTCGTGTTCTTCTCAAATGCGTTAGTTATGTTTTATAAGAGAGTGGCTAATAAAGCCCTTTGCAGTAGTATAGGCTAAGATCTGCGCTTTCATACTGAACTCATTGATTTTAAATACACACAAGCGCGCGCGCGAGAGAGCGAGAACGTGAGCGGGAGTACGCTGCTCGCTATGCAGACAAGTGCGCCAGCGAGACAGACACGCAAAGTGAAATTATACCCCGCTACCTTTAACTCTACGTACTCCACAGGACACATGCGTCCTTTCCAAATGGATCACGGATCAACAGCGATTCGTCACGTTACTTTCAAAAGTGCATCCGAATCGATACGGAAGGTGCTGTATCGATGCGCGCATCGTCAGGCGTCCATGACGATGTATCGTCGTATCGATATTTTGACCACAGCACTACTGCGTAATATCATTGTAATATCATCCCATAGCAAAAATATCGAAAATCTTTTGTCATTTTTGAGCACGGTAATAATGGTCTAATCAGATTCAATGAATTATGCTAAGCTATGCTAAAAGTGGTATCGCCAAACCCAGAGATTGGCTGAATGGATTCCTAAACAGTAAAACTCAATTGTTTAACTCTAGGGGAGCTGAAAAATAAGCCTATTTTCCAAAAAAGTGGAGTGTCCCTTTAAGATGCTGCGGATGAAATCCACCAAGCGACAAATACAATATACCTATAATATAGGGGTGGGCGATAAACCGGTAGACAAAATTAACCGGTAGAAATTTGTCAACCGGTAGAGATTTTGGACTATCGTTTCTATCGAGGTTACGTGCCCACGTCACGCTCCTGTGCGTGTGGTCGCGAAAACGTAACGTTTGTACACGTATTTAAGCACTGCAGTTTTAAAACAAGTTATTTTAAGCCATTGAAACACAGACAACAGATCTGTATGCGTGCGTTCTTTCTGTGTGTCAGGAGCGGACAAGTCGCGCAACCGCTGCTCTTTCTGTCTGTGAGGAGCGCGCAAGTCGCGCGACCTCTGCTTATTAAGCTCGTGAGCATTTTTCCCGCTTTATTGGCCTTAAATACACATATGCGTCAAAATTCCCGTCTTTGCAAGCATAATCATAAACACGACCAGTAAGGTCTTAAGAGAAAGTAAACAGCTAAAAGAGAAAGCGCATGTGTAACAGTGTATTGGATCCGGACTTTGGTCTTAAAGGGGAAGTTACCTAATTTTGCTCCTGTATGTCACTCGTGTTAATCAAACAGCATTGAGAAAAAAATCTCTCGCTCCTGATTAAATCACTTTTCTACCTTAAATAAAAATATATATAGGCCTATACATACATGCATAATTATTTATTATCATTCTTATATCATTAACTGTTTATCTTCAGATAGCTTAAGTTTTGTTTGTTTTTATCTTCTTTCTATGCTTGTATATGTTTTTTGTGAGAATTATGAACATTTCTATGGTATTAAAGATTTAAACCTTATTAAAACATAAAAAACTCTACCGTGATACATATCGTTATCATGATATAAAATTAATCCTATCGTGATAGAAGATTTTGGTCATATCGCCCACCCCTACTATAATATAGCACGTCTTTTATGGGATCTTTACTGTATGGGTGTGCATACACACACACAGCTTTTAGAAAGTTTTTTGTGTATTTTCTGTAATCTGCGTGTAAAAAGGGCTATAGAGATGCATCTACCTCAAAGAGCTTTATTTAAAATGTCACTGTCTGTTTTCGCTTAGCCACTTCACAGGGATGCGGGCTTAATGCTTTGCCTCATTGCTATTGGACTGAAGTGTACTCCACAACATTTGGCCGCATAAATTGTCTTTCATTATCAGATCCTGTTCCTGGAACCATTGAGTTTCTTTTCATTAGATGTAACCAGCTGGATGTTATAATAGGGTGATGCCTGGCTTTGTTTCAGACACTTTCATTTAAAGACATTACAGCTGGGCTTATTATCAGCGAGACATTGTATGTCATTATGTTGAGTTAGGTTCAAATGTCAGGCTTGCTTTTTCTGACATTTGGCCTTTAAGTGTAGTTATTGTTAGCAGCAGGCAAAAACTGATGTTAAGAGTACTTAAACTTAAGTGACAGTGCATTAGATAGCATGAGGCCTGCTTTGGAGAATCTGTGTAATAGTAAACAGGGCTATATCTCTCATTGAAGTTACAGTGGTTAGGCATGTTGTGTTGCTGAGGTTCTTTTCTTTTTTTATCTGACACGTCATAATTTGTTCCACAGCACCCAACCTTTCAGCGGATCAACTTTCAATTTACTCAGATTGCCAATGTTTTGTGCTTAGTAAACATCTGGAAGATGTCCAGAAAGCTGTAATTTATGGTTCCTGTTCCATGGATGTTGTCACATTTCATTTTTATTGCTTATGCTGACGAATGCTTTTATGTTTTGGCCAGACATCATTGTCTGTGTTGTCACTATATGTCCTGCAGTACTCAAGCTTGTTGTCTCATCCCCTGTCCTTGTGGATCGATTAAATTGGACATCAGAAGAATCAAATGATGTCAGTTAAACACAGTAATGTCATTTCTTTCTTTGTTGTATCTTTTAAAGACAGTTTTTACACACAGCAGAGAATGTACAGGGTTGGTGCAGAAGAAATAAGAGACTGAGGTTGTCACACAGGAAGTCTGCACTCTTCTCTTGTTTATGTGCCTTTGCATGGTTTTGTCTAACAGAGACCCATATAACCGCCAACGCCCAGAGTGTGGTAAACTGGGGGTGATGCATAATATCAGTTTACACTTAACTGAAATGAAAGAGGTGGATGCCGTGTATAAAATATTTGGCCTTTGTTAAATCAATAAAGTTTACAATCCCATAATGCCGCTGCCTTTATAAACAGTGTGTTTAAAGTAGATTAATACAATTTTGACATTTCCTCTCTTTCCCCACCCTTAGGGACTACTGGGCAAATATTTGATCGAGAACTCTACAAATCCAGAGAGCAAAGTCTTCTATTTAAAGATGAAGGGTGACTACTTCAGATATCTCGCTGAGGTCGCCTCAGGAGAGGACAGGAAGGGTAAGTGTCTCATTTTTGTTTTAGAGGAAAAGGGTGTGTGCAAGTGCATGCCTGTTTAATTTCAGTAATGCTGTCACAGTCTGGGTTGCTTTACATTAAGCAAAAATGTCCCATTCCAGACGTCAGATGTAAATTATGTTAATCTTGTTTGTGTCACAGTTTGTTCTTTGCTTTGGGCAAAATTAGGCCCGTGGATGTAATACATATTCAGGATGAATGATTTTCGATTCTGAATTTGGATGCAGAGAATTTAGTTGCTTTGGGAGCTTTTTTACACCCTTACTGAATTTGCTGCTTTTTTGGGAGAGTATCTTATCTGTGAATTTATACTTCCTCTGGCTGATAACTGGTTTAAAACATGTCATGGAGACCCAGTTTAGAATTTGGTTTAGGGAGATTTTTTTAATAACATATAATGACAGCTTTTTTCCCTTTTAACAAAACCTAACAACAATAAAAAAAAGTTGAGAAACATTTCATGCTGAGAAAGGATGTTTCTATTAGACATTTAGTTAAGAGATGCACTGATAGTCAGTATCAGTTGTTAAAAGCAATTTTCACACTATCAGCCAGTAATTTAAAAACCACAGATAGTCATGGCTGATATGTCCTGTCAATTAAAAGACAACAGGAAAATCCAATGAATTTGAGCTCTGTGTATGGAAAATATAAAAAACATCACTAATTTAATGTTCAAAATTTAGTCAATGCAAGTTAATATACCAATCAAACGATCGGTATTGGCAGATATCAGTCTGAATAATCGGTATCAGTAAGAAAAAAATCATATCAGTACATATTCACATTTAGTCAAAGATCTTAAGGGGAATTTTTGCTCGTTGTATCTTTTCTGAGTCATAATTGCATGTTGTTTTAAATTACTTTCTGTAATTGATCATGTAAAAAACCCTGCATGATTCTGCACGCTTCCTCAGAAAGGCTAAAAAGCAATTGCTGAATAGATTTTTTTGTGCACAATACTAGGGATGCACCGAAAAAGAAAATTCTTAGCCAAAGCGGAACAATTTTTATGTATTTTTTAATTTTCCTAATAATTTTGCCGATTTTCCCACCATTGCACAAGTTAAATTTTCAATATGTCCTTTTTACTATATTTATTTAAGAATGAAAATTTGTATTCATTATAGGGCTTTTTACACCTGGTCACTTGGATATCTGACTTTTAAAACTGTTCCGTTTACATTCGACCACATAAATGAGTCTTTACTAAACGGAAATTAATCCGATTTTCTATTCCCACACAAAATGCAAATACCTATTAATTTCTCTGCCCTAAGAAACTTGCAACGGCGCATTTAAGCAGCAATGTATGTTGAGCAGCGGACACGTGCCTGTGTGCACAGGTGGAAAGTTTGACAGTAATGGCAGAGGAAAAAGCGCTCAAGTTCAACAAAGCGGTCTAACAAAAAGCTTATTGTTAATAAACGTTTTATTTTTCATTTAATATAAATAGTGTGTTTGTCATTGTAGGACTTAACTGGTTTTAGGAAGATTTTATGACATACTGCAGACGCTCTTCATCATTCTATGAAGTCTCTTGTACTTCGTGCTTGTGCATTCAGCAAGCAAATATCTAGGATTGCCGCCGCCGTTTCTTTCTCATACACTGCATGGTGTTTAGGATGTCTTGATTTTAAATTATAAAGGACACTTGTATAGTGCTGTATTTTTTGTGTCTTTCTTGAACACTTTAAAATGCTTACCAACATGTTTGCTGCATTTGCACGGCTCTCACTCTGTGCTGGTTGCTATTAATTGCGTCATCAAAGACCTCAGTATTCGCTAAAATGTATCCCGCTTTTTCACTTGTTTGGCCGAACACCCAAAATTAGTTTTTTACGATTTTCGCAAAATAATTTCGGTTGCCAAACAATTGGTGCATCCCTACAAAATACCTTTACAGTACCCCTTAGGTAATATGTACATCAGCAAAATAAATCTAGAAAAATGCACGTAGTAGATTGGGATATAAGAATCAGCAACACTGAAATTCACTAGTGAAAGGACCAACAGGTCTAAATTCCAAACCCCATGAGGAGCCAGTTATTATTTTTGCATGGTGTTTCATCACAATTATTGTGTGATGTAACATTTTATATTTTGTGTTTTCCCACAGAGACAATAACTAACTCTCAAGGCGCCTACCAAGATGCGTTTGACATCAGTAAGAAGGAGATGCAGCCCACACACCCCATCCGTCTGGGCCTGGCTCTCAACTTTTCCGTCTTCTACTATGAGATCCTTAACTCTCCTGAGCAGGCTTGCGCTCTGGCTAAACAAGTGAGTTTTTTTTAAGATGACCCATCACTCTGTTGCTTGCTGAACTCCATTGGTTTAATCACTGTTAAAATTTCAGTGCATGATATCAAACCTATCTTGTGCTTTAAAGGGACACTTCAATTATTTTGAAAATATGCTAATTTTACAGCTTCCCTAGAGTTAAACATTTGATTTTTACCGTTTTGGGATACATTCAGATGATCTCTGGGTCTGGCGCTACCACTTTTAGCATAGCTTAGCATAATCCATTAAATCTGATTAGACCATAAGCATCGCTCTAAAAAATAACCAGAGAGTTTCTATATTTTTCCTGTTTAAAACTTGGCTCTTTTGTAGTTACATAATGTACTAAGACCGACAGAAAATAAAAAGGTAGCGATTTTCTAGGCAGATATGGCTAGGAACTATACTCTCATTCTGGCGTAATAATCAAGGACTTTGCTGCTGTAACATGGCTGCAGCAGGCGCAATGATATTATGCAGCGCCTGAAAATAGCCCCCTGCTATTGAAAGTATTTTTGCGCACTGCGTAATATCAGTATGCCTGCTGCAGCCATGTTACAGCCACAAAGTCCTTGATTATTATGCCAGATTGAGAGTATACTTCCTATAGGTCCTAAATCAGAACTTTACATTTTCCGTCGGTCTTAGTACACGATGTAACTACAGAAGAGTCAAGTTTTAAATGGGAAAAATTATGAAACGCTTTGCTTATTTTTTTGCGAGATGCTAATGGTCTAATTAGATTCAATGGATTATGCTAAAAGTGGTAGCACCAGACCCGGAGATCAGCTAAATGGATTCCAAAATGGTAAAATTAAAAGTTTATCTTTAGGGGAGCTGGAAAATTAGCATGTTTTCAAAAAAAGTGCAGCGTCCCTTTAAAGAACTGTATGATATAACTGCTACCAGTAGCATGTTTTGCATGTAAAATATGATAGGCTTCTTATTAAGGAACTGACTTGTTGTCCAAACAATGGAAGATGTAAGATTTGGTAAAGGGAAAAATGGAAACTATGATTATTTTGATAAATTGTCTTTGGTGCTGGCACACTTTACCTTTAAAATCAAGTTAAATCCTGTTTGTTACCTCTGTCAATGGGAAATTCCAACAGAATATGTCTTTGAGGACTTGTTACTTTTCCTCAAGCTTTAAATATCACCAGGCACGTAGTTTGCATTCCAAAAGCTTGACTCTTGTGGTTTCTTCACAAATCTCCACATACCTCTAACTTATTGCTGCCTTTTCCTCACAGGCATTTGACGAAGCCATTGCAGAGCTTGATACACTGAACGAAGACTCGTATAAAGACAGCACACTTATCATGCAGCTGCTCAGAGACAACCTCACAGTGAGTTCCAGATCCATACTGAACTACAAAAAAAACACATTACAGTATTGAAATTTACTTGGTCAGGTTTGAGATTGAACATCTATTCATGTTCAAGCATGTCTTTTTCTCATTTCCCCCCCATTAGTTATGGACCTCTGACACCGCTGCAGATGAGGGTGAGGCTGGAGATGGAGGAGAAAACTAAGAGTCCACATAATCTCTTCACAGATTAAAGAATCCTGGAAAATGACAACTTTTTACACTTCTTCATTCCTTATTGTGTCACTTATGATTATTCTAGCCATGTAAGCCCATGATCATACCAATGAGCTGTAAGTGTGGGAATTCCAATCAGTTTTTTTCCACCACGTGGCTTGTGGTTGTAATGAAAGTAAATATTAAGTTAAAGTACATCTCCATTTCTTGGTTTTGTGTTTTTGTCCTTTGGCCTTCTTTATGTGCACTGTCTGCTGTAGAAAAGTATTAGCCTCACATAAAATCGATTGTCCTTTAATTGTGACAAAGCGACTAGTGTGTATATTATGGTGTAATCTAAAGCATTGGAAGATTCAGTCACAAAATGCAAAGCGTTTCGTATCAAGCATGGCTAGTTCTTGTCCTATATCACCTGCCATCATTTTAGGGAGATCAACATACACTTGAAAGAGATAAACGTTTGTTGAATTGTCATAGTGTTGGCTTGAAATGGGCCTTTACTTTAGTATTGATCGCAGGAAAGATGTTGTCTCACCAGATCAGCAAACATTGCTCAGCCAAGTATGCACTTTTCATAGACCAGAGATTCATGAAGGTAACAAAACACTCCTGCCTGGTTATGGTTTTCACTTTAACGTGTTACCTTGCGATGGCTCATGATGGTAAAAAAAATCTATAAAAATACCATGCATGCCCATATTTCAATATACACTGGAATGAGAACCAATACTGCATACGTTTGGTTAAGTACTTTTCATTGCAGGTTTATGCACATGTTGAGAGGATGTTTGATTTGTCAAGTGATGTCTGTAGTTATTTGGACCACTGTTGTGTTTTTGCTAATCATTCACTGTAGTCCTTTACCTCTCCCCAAAGCCTTGTGAAAATGTATAAACCCTACATAACGGCTATGTAACCAGAATTAAAATGACCATTTTATAAACCATACATTTTGTCTGAAATTGTATTGTTTTGGGGTTTTAATTTTCATTAATAGTTGTTTTAGATCGTTTTATTAAAAACTACTTAAATATGAAAGACATTAAATATTCACGTAGTTTAAAAGAATTTGGAAATGTGATCAGTCAATGGATCAGAATTAAAGTGGCACCTTTAGATATTTACAACTCCATAAGTAAAAACATCACGAGAATTTGCTTGTGATTTAAATAAACCTTCAGACGCTGAACTGAAGTTTATGTAAGGATTTAAAAATAGTCCGATGTGGGCTGTGTTCTAAAATCTTGTGTGCACCCTACCTAGACAGACGCTTACGCCTCCCTAATGCCCAAACTGCTGTTTCTCTAGACAGCTCGGTATCTTGTGAGACATACCTCGAGAGTTTATGTCTTACGTAACAGATACCATGGACAAGCCGAAAGCCATTTAGATCGGTGTTTTATTTCGCCATTAAAACAATCTTTATGTAAAGTTAAACTTAAATGTGATAACCTAGTCTCGGTCAACTCGCGCAAATACAAAAATCTGAACGTTCAACAACCACATTAAATACTTCCGGGTGTCTCGCGACTTCATGCGGTGCTGTGCAAACTGATCAGAGTATGACATCAAAGTACCGCGAGAGTCATGCTTTGGAAATCGCTCTCGCGGTACTCGATGTCATACGCCGATCGATCTGCGCAGCGCCTCGTGAAAACGAACACGCCTTATGGCATGCTTTGTTTTGAGTGAATATTTTCTTTTTAACGTCAAGCGATATGGACGAGAACGCATTAACGTGAGCGCATATTATTCTTACATATTCACTTCATTGATACTTTTTCGCTTTGTTTTATCCAGCCAGCTGTGAGCGTGCTTGGTCGGTCATGTCCAGATGTTGATATCAAACAGATTGATAATCCACGGGATTAAATGTTCATATGAAGTACTGTATACAGTACTAGCGTCATCCTGCTCGCTATGAAACGCTTTCTTTTCTTTCTGGCGTTTTTACTGCTGGCGGAGGGTTCAAGGAGATTCATTAGAGATGTCCTGGACGACGAGTACGGTAAGTTGCACCGTACTTACTGTAATGGGAATAGTTTAAAAACATTGGGGATACATTTACATAAAAATGACATTGTTGAATTGAGTCATGATAACCTCTGCCTGCTTTGAAATGCGTAACTGTACTGCAACTTGTAACTTCACTTGTTTTAAATGTACAGTAGATTTGAATAAAGTCTGAACAGATAGTTTGTTGAAAAAGTTTACATTGAAATAAAATATATTACAGGTAACATTTCCCTCCCAAATAGTATTTATTTTATTGATAGCTTTTGTTAGTGCTATACAAGAATACATTCATTTTAGAGTTCAAACAAAAAATCAGCTTAATACATTTCAGCTTAATTTTCATGACTAAAACAAAGGTACCAAAATATACTATGTAATTTTTTTATAAACTGTATTTATCATTGTTCCAGTGTTCCTGTAGTTAAATTGCTAAAGCATTGTGTTAGCGATGCTAAAAAGGTCATTGGTTTGATTCCCATGATACCCACATACTGATAAAAAGTTGTATAGTTTAAACCAACTGTAAAACACTTTGATTAAGCGTCTGCCAAAAGCATTAATAAAAACATAATGTTTAACTTAGGTCATGAGTTTCTCACTTTCGTGTCTTATCTTATAACTGTCACCTCAAAGGGATAATTAACTTGAATGTATGCATTTGTCCAAAGCAATTTACAGTGCATTACAAGGCACATTTTAACAGTAGGCCTACATGTGTTTCCTGGGAATCGAACCCAAAATTTAACACGAATAAAGATGTTTGCTGTTACTTTTCAGACCAGCTCAGCTCAATGCTGTCAGACTTTGATGTCCTTCAGCTGTCCGGTCTTGAACAACATTCAGTTCGCAAGAGAGATGTCCAGTTGCATACACACGCAGAGAGGCTTCTAAGTTTTACTGCATTACAGAGGTGAATACATGTTTAAGACACGGTCACACAAGACTTTCGTTCCATTGACTTCCATTTATACGCATGCGAATGTAGTAAAACACGCATGCGAAGATGGCTGCATCCGAAAGCTAAGGCAGCTGACTTGTTGCCTCGCTGCCTCATGAGGCAATGACTTCGGTGGCATGAAAGCAGCTCCGAGAAACGCATTCGGACAGCCTTCATAGGCAGTGTAATGGAATTCTGTTTGCAATATAAAACTAGAGAGCGCCTTTGTGGTAACTAATCCCATATTTGAAAACTACACAAATAATTTCTCGCCAAAAGTGCAATCAAAAGGTGTAAAAAGTAAAAATATAACTTTATTTACAAAAACAATCACCCACAAAGCAGGGGCTGGAGGGCTACGGCGTTCCAAACAGTATACAAAATGTCAAAAAATATATGTAAATCGAAGGTGCTCTTTGGGAAATAAACTAAATTTCAAAAACAACAAAAGGAAACCAAGGCACTCTTCTAAATATAAAAAGCGGTTTTATATTTAGAAGAGTGCCTTGGTTTCCTTTTGTTGTTTTTATAACTTTATTTACACTAAATTTGTGCTCCAGCCGCTTTCTTGGTCGCCATCTTATTCTTCCGAACTCGACCAGGCTCGACCAATTACATCCCTCTACCTACCCAAACACGCATAGATATGTGGGAAAAGACGATGAAGGGATCTCAAAAGACAGGAAGTAAAGCAAACATTGGATTCAGACGTGCCTTCATGCCTTGATTTTAGAGCTTTCAGACGCGGGCGATATTTCCCAGGTCGCTGCTTGGCAAAGTTCAAGTCTGGTTAACTCTGACCCTGTGAATCCATATCACATGGAGCATTGTGACCAGTACAAAACCGGTATGTCTACTGAAAAGCACAAATGGACGAAGCTAAAGATCATATTGATGAGCTGCTCCAGGCCACTCCTCGCAGCAACGCCGAAAAATACTTGCATGCTCAAAGTCTATTGTGACCACAGCTTTACCCTGCGTGCTTACTAGATGTGTTTGTGTATTCATGTGTGTATGTGTCATAGTAATGTGATGTCCTCCTGTCTGTAGGTGTGAAAGCACACTGTCATCACTAAGAATAACGTTCAGATGTTAAATAAAGTCAGCTATTTATTTTGTAGGCATTTTAAATTGTACCTGACAACCAACACAGAGCTTTTCACCCATGACTTTAATGCTGTGGTTATAAAGGAGGATGGCACGGAGGAGACGTTTGAGGTCCAAAGAGAAAACTTCTTCACTGGTCATGTCATTGGTAACTGGACCTGTACTTCTTTTAAAATTGTGACCCATTAATAACCTATTGTTAGCATGTAAGTCAATTTTTCCTACTTTTTGGTGTAGTAAATATTCCCAGTCCAGCATGCCAGTATAAAATATTGTTATAAAAGCAAAAAGATCAGACTTTAATGCAAACTCTGTGTCTCCTGTTTCTAGGAGAGGTGAATTCTCGGGTACAGGCACATATCGGTGACAAGGATTTCTCTGCTCATATCCTAACCGATGAAGCGGAATATAACATCGAGGTAATGTAAATCACCACTATCTATTAGGGCTGGGTATCGATTCAGATGTTCCAGATCGATTCGATTTCGATTCACAAACTATCAAATAGATTCGGTTTCAAATTCTCTGTCCAATTTTCGATTCCGATTCTCGACTCGATTTTTATACTCGATTCAACTCGATGAATATAGATTATATAGAATATTATATTATATTATATTAGAATATAGACTGAATGAATGAGTGACTGACAGGCTTGCCTCTCGCTCCTTGGTAACATTGCGAATGGCAAAAAGAAGGGTGAATCGCTTTGTTGCCTGTGACAATTGATTTTGAATCAACCACGGGGAAAAAAAAACGATTAATAAAAAAAATTAAAAAAAATTTGCCCAGCCCTACTATCTATTAAATCTACCAATGAATGTCATACCACTTACGATAAGAATAAATGTATTGTCAATCTTTTCACAGCCTCTATGGAGGTTTATTCAAGACCCTCGGGATGGTCGGCTGCTCATATATCGTTCAGAAGACATCAGGAACGTGACCCGACTGGCGGCTCCTAAAGTGTGCGGCTACGTCAACGCAAATGCCAGCGAGGTGATGCCAGAGAGTGTGCGGGGAGCCATTACGCTATATGAAGATTATGAGGAAGATGGTAAGACTTTTTAGGAAATGATTTTATGGAGAATCACCAGTTGCATATATACATTTAAAAGGAAAAGCCAAACTTAATGTTTTAGATACAACATCACGACAGTAATTACTCCATTGTAATATTTGGATCCTGAATTGGTCATTTATTGCATCTATTCGTACTATTGCAAGCTATATTGTAAGCACAGTCTTGTTTGAGGTTAGGCAGTTTTTTTAGTGTGCCACTGCCCAGCCTGCTAAATGAATCATTTTTTGTTCATTATTGATGACAGATTAATTAAATACCACAAAATAAATGAACTGATGGTGTGAATAGACTTCATGTCATGACTGATTATCAAAGATGGATGCTCCAATTGTATTTTGGCCTCAATATCTTCCTGAACTTCATGAAGCCATCTTAAGAAATTGTACTATAATGTACTATATGTTTTTGCTTTCTTTTATGTTGTCTCCACAGTGCACTTGAGAGAGAGAAGACAAACCCTGGACCATAGCAAAAACACATGCCCTCTGCTACTCGTGGCAGACTATCGCTTTTTTAAACACATGGGCCGTAAGGAAGAGAGCACCACCCTGAACTATCTGGTATTCGCCTTAGGCCTTATTCATTTGAATTGTATAGATAGCAAAACCTAATTGAATAAAAATTTATTTTAGTTTATTACAGAATTTCATGAAATGCCCAGCCCACATGAGGATCATTTGTTATGCCAGGAAAATAAATGAATTGCATTTCAAAGAAATCTGTTAGACGACACAGGAATTTAATAGAAAAGGGCAAATTTGGCAAAAACAGACAACTGTTTTATAAACCATTTAATAAACCTGATTCATGTTGTTTGTTTTTTAGATTGAGCTGATTGATCGTGTGGATGACATTTACCGGAATACATCATGGGATGAGGAATATAAAGGTTATGGAGTTCAGATTCAGCAGGTAAATGAGATTCCCTGGTCAACACATCCTCATCCCATTGCGTCAATATTTGACGCCACTTGACCATGCGTCAATATGTTACGCGGAGGGTATACCCTTCGCGTCATTTTTTGACGAACTGGGGACTTCAATACTATTAGGTACGCGAAATTAAACAGTTGTCACCTGACATTGGGGTTAGGGATAGGTTTGGGTAGGGATGTCATTATGTAAATCTAACCCTAAACCGACGCGAAAATGGTAAGAAAATGGTACGAAAATAGGAAAGAGAATGCAACGGACTCAATAGTATTGAAGTCCCCAGTTCGTCAAAAAATGACGCGAAGGGTATACCCTCCGCGTAACATATTGACGCATGGTCAAGTGGCGTCAAATATTGACGCCATGGGGTGAGGATGGGCTGCCCTGGTACCTTGAAGAAAGTATTCCAAGAAAACAACATTCATCGATTCATTTCTTTCAGATTATAATTAATAGAGCACCCACTCGAGTAGAGCCGGGAGATGCACACTTTAACATGAAAGGGACGCCTGTGAAGAACAAAGATGTTTGGGATGTCAAGAAGCTGCTGGAGGTGAGCAACTGGAGAGAGCCATTGAATTATCAAGAGTCTCTGGTGTATTTGTCATATGTGCTGTGGAAAATGTGATGCTTGAGAGTGAATAATATTGAAATCTTTTATATTGTGTTTCATTACCCATTTCAACCCGTGACCTATTTGGCAGAGCCAGTAGCTAAGTTATTATTTAGTAATTGTTTTCAAATGCAAATGTAGTCATTTTTGTCATCTCCCTGCAGCAATTTAGTATCGACATGGCAGACAACGCATCAAAGGTGTGCTTGGCTCATCTATTCACATACCAGGATTTTGATGAAGGCACATTAGGCCTGGCCTACGTGGCTCCAATTAGGTCTGGTTTTCCTGGTGGTCTTTGCTCTGAGAGTGAGTAAAAATGTTTCTTTTATAATGCCATAGTATGGAAATGTGTATCACACCTAAATAAAGTCTTATAAATAAATAACTCTTTCGTATTTTACTTACTCTCATACCATCTTAGATATGTTTCTTCAGAATTTTTTAAAATAATTTTATGTTAAAATGCTGTTGTTATATGTTCTTATATGGGGCTCAACATGGTTAAGCGTAACGAAAAGTTATTGATGTGCCGTTATTCTTGATTTTACCATGTTGCCATGGATACATGCCTCGGTTTACATAGGGCATATCTTAAAACACTGGTGTCATTTGAGTTACTTTATGATAGATGTATGTGGTTTTTGGAGCTTTGTCATGTTGAGCCTCATAAAAGAAGAAATTTTATATTTTGGTGAGCTGTTGCTTTAAAACTTCTGTTTTGTTGTAATTGAAGAGTGCCCTCCTTCCGGAAATGAAAACCGGGTTGTATACCTGAACACTGGACTAACCAGCACCAAAAATTATGGAAAAACCATTCTAACTAAGGTAAAGGGATCTACCTGTGCATAAGAAATCATGGATAGATTTATGTCACAGCTTATGACATGGATGTGATACCATAATTTTGCATTTGTTCAGTATATATGTGTTTTGTACAGTGTATTTTGAGCTCCCGAAACTGTATACAAATATAAATGTTCCTGTTTGTTAGTTTGCTCACTCTGTGGTAATTTTTATGATGATTTGCCATCTATTTGCCAACAGGAAGCAGACCTGGTCACCACTCATGAGCTCGGTCACAACTTTGGTGCAGTGCACGACACCGATGAGTGCGCGCCTGGAGAGGATCAGGGGGGAAAATACGTCATGTACCCCATCGCTGTGAGCGGCGACCACTACAATAATAAAGTATGTTAATGGTGTGTCCATATTTTAAATTCAGTTCAGTGTTATTTACCATTCGTCACATAATAAGTATTTTTATGCTTTCTTGTAGTTGTTTTCAAACTGTAGTAAGATCGCCATAGCGAAGAGGCTGAGGTCCAAGGCCTCCACCTGTTTCAGAGAGAGGAACATTAATGTGTGCGGAAACTCTCGGGTGGAGGAAGGGGAGGAATGCGATCCTGGACTGCTTTACCTCAACAATGACGCCTGCTGCACCGCAACCTGCAAGCTGCGGCCCACGGCCGTGTGCAGGTAAAGCTCCTCCTTGTGGCCTTGTGGAAGATTACACAATCAAACAAATTTAAAGAAATAGCTCCCCAAATATGAAAATTACTTACTCAAAATTCATTTACTCATCCTCTTGCCATCCCAAATGTTTATTTGTCTATTTACATCATTGTGTATATGTTTATCCTTCTTTAGGTTACAACACAATTTTATATTAAAATGTTGTAATGCGTTATGTTATACGCACTCAACAGGACAAAGCTCCAAAAAGCACTTACATCCATCATTAAAGTAATCCATATGAATGGGTTTATATATGTATTCAGAAGTGAAATTGTGTTATTTTAGGCTTATTTAGGCATACAAACTGCAATTCATTTGTCATTAACCCAATTCAAAATAATCACACAGCATGAGTTCTTGGAATGCATTGTACATCTTTATGTTTCCATTTACAATACATTGATGCATTGTACATGGAAACTTAAAGATCAAAAACAAAATGTAAATTTTTTAATAAATAACTTCTTTAAAGCCCGAAGTATAGTCTGGTTTTAAATGTGTACGAACACACAGCCTTGCAAAGTATAGTTTATTTGCTTGTACGTGTATACAGACGTTCAATGCATGCGCATTGTGACAAAATGCAATGCATCTCCTAAGCTACATACTACATTCTCCTGTAGGCACATGCGCATCCTGCGTGTACAATGTATGCAGGGCTTTAAAAATCTGGTGGTGCGCGTACAGTACGCGTGCAATCTTCTGATTACGAATATTGCATAACACGGACTGTACATGGACCCTTGTGTATGCATAAAAAATGGACCATACTTCGGCCTTAAGACAGCTGATCTTCTTGTTAGTTTCAGTTTCTATCTGTAACCTCTGTTTTGTTATGGTACTAGTGACAGAAACAGCGCATGCTGCAAAAACTGCAAGTTTGAGAAGCGTGGCAAGGTGTGTCAGGAGCCAATGGAAGCCACGTGCAAGGGCAGATCTTACTGCACAGGTAAGATTTGAAATAAGGCCCAAGGCCAGACACATAATACTAGCTATATGCAAACTAATTACATTTATAGAGGATCACTATTAAGATGAGAATTAAAAAAAGTCCCTTCAAAAGTTACATTAGTGATATCTATTTTTCAATACCACAATGTTTAATTTGATAGATTGTGCAATATTTGTGACCCTGCCTGTGAAAACCCAGCTAATGTTTTCTATATAAAGTCATCCTATATAAGATAAAGAACATTCTGTGAAAATATAACCTTGATATCTTTAATATTGACTGAGAATGATCATGTCAAAGACTGAAATTAAATTGAAATCAATTATTAAAATTAAACGTTGATGTTTCTAATGTCATAATAACATAATATGATTTCAGATTTTACATACAGGGTCACATATAAAGTTTTAATTTTGGGGATGAAATGAAGAGTTTGGTTCCAAAACGCGATAAACAGCATTTAAAAAAACAAGTAGTTACCGCCCAAATCAGTATTGTATCAGGTCAGAATTAAAAAGTCAATTCTTCATTTTACGCCAATTTTGTTATTCTGTCATCTTTTCTCCCATTTTTCCAAACCGCGACAAATGCCAGTCCTCCTTCTCTGCAGAATGCAATAAATCCGCTTAACCAATCACAGCGCACCATTCCACGCATTGTATGCAATAAAGGCGCCTCTTTAAATAAACAAAGAATCCTAGTTTTCCTCATCTACTTTGTACTTGGTGATCAACAAACAAACAAAAACAAAATAGTAATTTTAATGGCATTGATAAACCTGTGGTGGTTTTCTGTGGCGGGGAAGAAATGTAAGCCATCAAAATCAAAAATTTACTTAAGAGGCACTCGGGCAAAGGAAAAATGCCGGATGTTGCTTGTTCTCCAGACAGCATCAAGCTTCTGTCATGCTAACACATTTGACCCCAAGGGATCTTATGAAAAACTTTCCATTATTTTACTCGAAGTCAATGAAAATCGAGCAGGACCAAAACATTTTACAGCTGATCGCTGTCAAAAAAGTTCAGCGACGACGTCCCAAGGATGACAGCAGCAATGACAGTGTTCTTAATATGACAAAGTAAATGTTTTGATTAATGCCATTTAATGTTTTTTTTTATCAGTGTATACCACTAGTCAACTAAATGAATATAACTAGGCAAAGATGAATGCACATTGATTTATATATTGATTCAATAGATTTATAGCATTTTGAAAAAATTAATTATTATGTATTTATTGCATTTTTCGGAAAAAATAATCAGTTTTTATAATAAATCTTTGAAAATCTAATTATTGATTTGAATTTTTTATTTTATTATTATAACCTAAAGATGCCATATGAAAGTTTGTAACAGAAAATAGTGGTTTCAATTGTGTCACTTTCTTGGTATAGAAAACACATTTTTACTCAAATTAGTCAAAATGAATTTATTGTGTTTTGGAACCAAAGTCTTCAAATATACATGTCCTTTACATGTTTTGGTTAGATGTACTCTCTAGCTCTTTGTATTGCTGGACACTGTTTCTTCTTCTGTCTGTAACAGGATTTAGCAGTGAATGCCCTCCTCCAGAGAACCTCCCTAATAAGACCGTGTGTGTTGACAGTGGCCAATGTCTGAATGGAGAATGTATCCCATTCTGTGAAGCTGTAATGAACCTGCAGTCATGCGCTTGCAATGGTAAACCAACCCCCTGGTATCATTTGTAATTACAGATAACACAAATATTATTTTTACATCGTCTGTATTCATCTCATTCTACAGAGACAAAGAATTCTTGTAAGGTGTGCTGTAGGGATAAGAGCACTGTGTGTTCTCCTTATGTTGATGAGAAGGGCAACCCGTTGTTTCTTCGCAAAGGCAAACCATGTACTGTGGGCTTTTGTAATGAAGAAGTGAGTGCTATCAAAAACTATATATATATATATATATGTTAACTAGACGATGAACGAGCAAAAGGAACAAAGGAATTATTCAAATGCTTTGTTGTGTTTACTACTTCCAGGGCAAATGCATGAAACAAGTTCAGGATGTTATTGAGAGATTGTGGGATTTCATTGAGAAGCTTGACATTAATACTTTTGGTAAGTTATTGATGAAAACAATCATTTCAGCTCACTTGAAATCAATCCAGTCGGGGAAGTAAGATCTGGTATGTTTTCCCAGGGAAGTTTTTGGCTGATAACATTGTCGGCTCAGTTGTGGTCTTCTCACTTCTCTTCTGGATCCCTCTCAGTATTCTGGTCCACTGTGTGGTGAGTTATCTCCACAAACATCTTACATTCAAAACTGCTGTGAGGAAATTTTTGGAGTTGTACGGTTGCTTCACAAAAGCTCTTCACAAACCTATGGGTGACATTACAGACACTACGCACTTCCGTCATTCACGTGCTTGCAAGATACGACCCTTCTCTTTATTGCAACACATAATCCATCGCTCGCAATAATGTAAAATCCAACAAAAACATACCTCAGTTGCTTTTAGATGAAACAGCTTACCTATTAATAAAGATATCACTAAACAATCTAAAAATGCAAATTTAATTGTTTGTCGCATTTTGTATTTAGGATAAGAAACTTGACCAGCAGTATGAATTGAACACAAAGTCACTCTTTTACCCCAGTGTAAGTACCAAAACTGAACATAAAGAAAATAAATATTGTGCATTTTTTTTTAAGTGCCTGATTTTGTGTATGCACTTGCGCAGAACGCCGAGCTGCTGAGCAGTCTGGATTTAGCCTCAGTGAGGATCTTCAAGCCACCTACTTCCCCGGGCATCTCCGCAATGCCACGGTTTCATGCATCCGTCCCTCTGCAGACCAGCACTCCACCTGTCTCCCTCTCCCAGGTGGCACCGGCACCTTCGCTTGGTCCTCCTTCCGCCACAGATCACCATCGCATGGCTACTATCCAAGAAGATCCCAGCTACGATTCCCACCTTGATGAACAAGCACTGGTAGCGGACTTTCCTACCTCTGGCTCTGCCTCACGCTCGTTTGATGACCTGACGGAAAACAGGGAAAATGCAATGTCCTTCATGGTGAGGAGATTTCCACGGACTAACAGTAAGGAGACTGAATGTTGAGCAATGGATTGTATAAAATGATACAGAAAGAAATGAATGGGAAAGAGAAATGTTGTGTATGAATGAAGAGTTAGAGTATATAATTGGGAATGCTCAAAGCTGAGCAGAACAAGCACTGCATGTAAGCATTGGGAGTTTATTATGTGCTTACAATTTCAGTATTGAAAATTCCCAGCGTGCAGTATGTTTTAAGAACGCTGGATTTTTATAAAGCAACAAAAAACTAGCTATTTGGTTTGTTAATCTTGTATTACACACACACACAAGCACACACAGGATCTGAAAAGGGTTATTTACATGTAAAAGTCCAGCAATATTTGTTAAAGGCTTAAAGTCAAAAATGTCCCTATTTATTTTCTTAGTGCTTGGTCTTGTTGTTCGAATTAATCCATGCATTTATTTTTTATGTTATTGATTTCTTAATCAAATTGTCACATTGTCCTCTTCCTGTTATATGACTGTCTTCTCTCTGCTGACACATTCAATGTCACTGTGCATTTAAGCCAACTGCATTAAGCTCTGCCTGCATTCTGCTGTGCAACACAAACTTTTTCCAGTTCTGCCCTTTATTTTTAGTTTCTCATTTAATAGGCATTCTCACTTTGTATGGACAATTCGACATACAGAAGATGGTAAACATTTTCATTTTAAGCTGACAACCCAGTACTTCGATGTTTACGGGTCTTTTTTGCTAGAGGGATTGAGCAGATACATGCTCATAGATCTTGAAACCTGTTATAATTTACACGTATATGTTCTGACATTCACCAGCAAATGTTTTATATCCTCTGTAGACCATCACTTTGAGCTTTTTATATGGTTTGCAAAGACAATCGCACTTATTTGGAGAGGCATTTGATATTTTTAGATTTTAGTAGTTTAGTTTAGCTTAAGCACTTTTGTTTGTACTGTGCTTAAATGTCAGTGTGTACCTGTTACTTACATGTTGTACCAGCAGTTATTGAAAGTATTGCTGGTGTACATGATACAATTTTATACTATTTTGTAAACACCAAAGTCATTTTTTTAAAGGGACACTCCACATTTTTAGAAAATATGCTAATTTTCTCATGTCCCATAGAGTTAAAGCAACACCAAAGATTTTTTTACCTTAAAATAACGTTTCCAAAAAAGTTTCAGTTGTTCATCCACTCGAAACAGGGTGAACGGCACTTTCACATTCGCTTTGCAGCCCTCTATCGGCCAAAACCACACTAAAGAAGTTTCCAATCGTTGGGTAGCGGTCCTGTAGTTCGAGTGAAAACTACAAAAACTTGCTTTACGACAGACCTACAATCCAATCAGAGCCAGCTATGCTGCAGTATTTACGACAGTGGTAATGGACACTTACGCTTCTAACCTGTAGGGGGAGCAAAGAGCAAAAACTCTTTGGTGTTGCTTTAAACATTTGATTCTTACCGTTTTGGAATCCATTCAGCTGATTTCCGGGTCTGGCACTTTTAGCATAGTTTAGCACAATCCATTGAATCTGATTAGACCATTAGCATTGCGCTAAAAAAATAACCAAACAGTTTCGATATTTCTCCTATTTAAAACTTGACTCTTCTGTAGTTACATCGTGTTCTAAGACCAACGGAAAAGCCATGTTACAGCAGGAAAGTTTTAAATAGGAAAAATACCGAAACTCTTTGGTTATTTTTAGCGCAAGGCTCCAGACTGCCACCAAAATTTGAGAGTGTGCCACTGAATTTTATATCCAGTCGCACATGTGCGACCAGTAAATTTGACCTTTTTTGTGATGTGACACTGAATTTAAAACAGCACATTGTACTTTCTCCATCTATCATTAAAGTATGTATTAGTAATACAGTGGAAATTAGTAGAAATGTGAATATTTGGTTAACATGTTGATTTACAGTGTGTGCCCCAACATTTTCTGATTGCGCCCCTAAAATTTTCGTTTGGGGCCAGTGAAAAAAGTTAGTCTAGAGCCCTGTAGCGCAATGCTAATGGTCTAATCAGATTCAATGGATTATGCTAAGCTATGCTAAAAGTGGTAGCGCCAGACCCGGAGTACAGCTGAATGGATTCCAAAACGGTAAAAATCAAATGTTAAACTCTAGGGGAGCTGGAAAATTAGCATATTTTCAAAAAAAGTGAAGTGTCCCTTTAACTTAAGAGACAATCGATTTTATCAAATCCTTGTGTGCATTATGATGTTTATGACTGTATGCAAAAATTTGTATTTTACAGCTGCTCCTAAAAGAATGTGTAGTGATATTGAACATCGTGCTGAATTGTAACCAAAGTGCCTTCGTTTTTGTTCAAATTGTCATTTTTTTCCCCACGTGTTCTGTAAAGTAATATTTTACAGTAAGGCTCAAAAAGGGACTAACAGTGTCTATTGTATGTGGCCAAATACTCACCCTTTTTGTATTGTATCCATCTGTGTAACCATTGGGAATATATGAAGAGTTGAGATGCAAAAACCGACATCTACGAGATAATGAAATTGACAGGTGCAGACAGTTTCACTGGCAACAACATAAACAAAGGTTTTTTGTGGACCGCATTTAAGTTCCGTTATACTTTCGCATAGAATCAGTAACAACAGAGCGCTTCTAGAGTAGACTATTTCTGTTAACAAGCCAAATAAATAACCAGTAAGAGTTCATATCTTAGCTAAAGCATATTAGCATTACACTGAGCTTATGTTACTGTGCAAAATAAATGTTTACAATGTAGATCCTTGAAATCTTGCCTGGCTGCCAAATCCACACAGTATGATCCATGCTCATGGTCTCTACTCATATTTTGGAACCAAAACATTTTTATTTTAAAAAGGATTTTTTCCTGGAGGTCAGTTTAGCCAGACCGATAAACAAGCACAGACCAGAAGTTAACTTCGGGCCAGAAGCGCAACCACGGCAAAGGATGTGCATCCGATGAAACAGTCGATATTTTTGAATTTTTATTTACTCGGTTAAAGGAGGTTTACAGCATATTTAAGGATATTGACCAAATATTTGAGCATTTTTAATCTTGATTCAGAAAACACAGTGAAGAGTGACTGGAGACTTTTTAAAAGTGGACTTAAAGGGTTTTGCAGTGAAAGTCAGTGAAATTTGTTTAATATCAATGAATAACTAAAGAGACGTAGGTGAAAATAAAGCATTTTAATCCCTGACTTATAAGCTTTTAAAGTGAAATGACTAAACCTGAACATAAGAGCCTGATAAAAATGCTATTTTACAAAAGAAACGTCAGACGCACTTAGTGGGTTTTGCCTCTAAGCTCTTCATATGTACTGTAGATCAGTTCAGCAAGTTTGTTCATTGTGTGAACATAATATTGTGCTGACCTGAACTACTAAGCATGTGTGTCATTTCCTGTTATAAATTTCTTTAATAAAATGATCTAACCTTGAAAACTGATTTCAAATCCTGTGAAATCTTTTTGCCTTGTTAAATATATCCATAATACATGCATGCTTGCCCATTACACTGTAGAAATGGTGCTAAATAAGATTGACATCGATGTGAAAAATGAAATCTCCGTCATTTACTCACCCTCATGTTGTTCTAAACCTGTACGAGTTCTTTATTCTGTTGAACACAAACAAATATATTTTTATATAAATGATGGTAAACACACAGTGACAGCACCTATTGACTTCCATAGTATTTGTTTTTCCTACTATGGAAGTCAGTGGGTACGGTCAACTGCACGCTTGCTTACACTCATTTATCAAAATATCATCTTCTGTGTGTAACTGAATAAAGAAACTCATACAGGTTTAAAAACAACATGAGGAGTGATTAAATGGTGAACTATGAACTATCCCTCTGTGTGTTTGTTTATAAAAAAATAAAAAAATTTCAATTGGCTCAAAAACCTCTTTTATTAAATCAAAACATTGATCAAATACAATGTATAACTCCTTACAATGAACATAGAAAATGTGAAATAAAAAACAAAAATATTTAAATCATTATTACTACGTACTGTTCTGTGACTTTTGCAGAGGAACAGACTTGCATTCATGTCACATTTACAAACAAACTTGCACTGATTTTCTTTCGAATTTTATTTTGAGATGAGTAAAAATCCTCTGAAGTGCTTTGTCTGCATGAGTGTGGTTCAGTTTCTGGAGGCCTCTTCTCATCTCACATCACAGGATTCACAGCTTCATACAGCCTCTGTACAGCGAGCTCCACCATTTCTCTGAAAGAGTCATCTTCACCACTGGGCTCCTCACAATCCACAGTCTTAAGAATAAAAACAATGGAATTACTTTTACATTTATGCATGATCCAAAGTGACTTACAGTGCATTCATGCAATACACTTCATCAGTATGTGTGTTCCCTGGGAGTCAAACCCAAAACCTTTGCGGTGCTAACACAATGCTTTATCAATTGCGCTACAGGAACTTACTGTACTGTACATGTGCTGGAACGTCTCAGCGTGTGATACTTACTCTGGTTTCCATGTTGATGCAGACAGTCTTCCCATCTACAGTTATAGATAGATTGTTTTTATCGTTAAATTCGACACATTCCTCTCCGAACATGTCTCTGCAGAGCGTAACAGAAGAAAAATGTTATTACGTAAAAAAAAAACAATGCTTCTCCACTAAGGACGGCTAATGAGGTTCAACTTACCGAAACATTTTCAGTAATCTGTTTTGATAAAGATTCACATCCACCTTCTTTTCTTGGGGCTGAACAACTGAAATAAAACAGAACAAAGTTTACAAATGTAAGCTTTGTGATTTACTGTTTATAACATAAAATCATAATGTAAACAACATTCTGTGAAAATAAAACCTTGATATCTTTAATATTGACTTAGGTGAGTAAGTTCCTAATCTCATAATTAGATTGAGACTTTTAGTCTGGATTTCACAGACAGGTCACAGTATTGAATACTTATAACAATGACAGTAAGGAAAAAATATCAAGACATTTTTTTATTTTGCCATGTGGCTTTCTATGGCAAAATATGCAGCACACCAAAAAAATAGGCATCCAGCATAAGGAACCAAAACTACAGCAGCCTGTTGATAAATTCACCTTTCTGTGCTTTAGGATTTGACTGGACCTCCAACACCACTGTAGTGACTGCATCAGCATACATGTCATTTATCGGATTGGCAACCCACTGGTGGAAGCACAGAGACATAAAACCAAATGATCATGCTGTTGTTGCCATGGTTACAATTGTACGCGTTCATAACCGAGCTGCCCTCACCTCCATCATGACCATGTTTGCATCTTGAACCAGTGTGATGCTGTTAAAGACCCTCAGTGTGTTTTTCTCCGGCGTCTCAATTTCTTCCACATCACCTATGCACACAAAAATTTGAATCACAGATCAAAACATTTTACTTGCAGTGCATCTAGCTATATGTTTTATCAGTATGTGTGTTCTCTTGGATCAAATCCATGTTTTTTGCGCTGCTAACGCAATGCGACCGAGGTACACCCACCTGTCAAGTGACGTAATTGACTTAGCAGCAGGGGGAAAGGGCCGGTGAAGGGAATCGCTTGAGTCTGTTTTACAGTGCTCATGGCTAGATCGGTATAATCTGGATCATAAGAAACAAATAACAGGACTCAGTACTGTACACACAGAAGACCAACATATACAGATGAAATACCGAAACACATCATAGCTGTTCCATACAAACAACAACTTACTGGAGAGATCAGATGGGGAGAGGATATGATAACTGAAATTCTTTTTGACCAGGATGCCGGAGACCCTTTGACCCTGGGAACATTTCTTATCCGCAAGAGAACCCATCACCTTAAAAAACAACACAAGATTTGTTTTATAAAATGAACAGTTTTAATTCTAAACATGTGGCATTATTATATAAGATCTGAAATCTGATTGGACAACAGGTGATCCAAAAGTACTTTGTCACATATTTGTCCTAAATCGGACAAAATGAAGACCGAGAAGAAGAAAAGTCAAGTGCTCTTCCGCCATACAATACATTTCTTATCCGCTTAAAAAAATCGCCACGTTTTATTTTGTACCACCATACTTACTTGTGTAACTACACATGTAACAGTCTCTAAATAGGGAAAACATGGAAGCGTTTGGTGGCTTCTAAATTCATCCCTGTTTGGATCTTAAGGAATGAAGGGGACTAGGCAAAATGCTGACACATTTACAATGCACAGTGCAAAGATTAAGTGCATGCATTAAAAAAAAGATAGGGATGTATTAATTCATCTAAGTCGAGGTAAGAACATAGTAAAATATAGAAAAACTGTGGTGTTTTCCTTTAACGGTCGATAAACCGGTTCTTCATCTAATTCAGTACCTACTATCAAAGTATGCAATTTAAGACACAGGGAATAATTATGGACAACTGCAGTCTCACCTTTGCCAGTTTCTCTCCTCTGAAGTTAAGCGTGACGGCCTCTGTGTTACGAGGGTTGTGGACTTCGATGTGGACCTCGTCGTTGTCCTCATACTCTCGAATCAGGGCAGCTTTCAGGCGAGCCATCTCGTTCTGCTCTCCATGAACCAGGATCTGAATATACATGAATAAACATGAATAGGCAAACAAATGAGGATAAACAAATTAACTTTTACCTAAGACTGCATACCACATGAGGAGGTTTCAGAGCTCGGATGAACTCGCTGGTCTGCTGGTAGTCGGTGTGAGCAGAGAATGAGATGTAGTCCACAGACATCTTCAGCGGAAGCTTTTGGCCTGACATGGTGGTGATCTCCTCTGGTTCTGACATGATATGCTACACAGGGATAAATGTGAAGGTGGGTCAATTGAGCCCACTCAATTAATCGTCTAGTAAAAAAGTACCTTATCTATTTATGGTACCTTAGCCAAGGTTCCTTCCACACAGTAACCTGCTATGATGACACCATTCCTCTTATCGGTGCACCAGCTCTCGAAAAGCTCTCTGGAGAGCCCGCTTTGCATCATACCTGGAGATGCCATCACCACGCTTGGGCCTATGTCATCAAAATGGTCCATGCTCTGGATGAAAGGGTACAACGTTAGATTAGATTTTCCTCTTATCTAGAAATCAAACCACAATTAATGCCCATAGGAGGCCCACCTTAAGATTGCTGATATGCTTAAAGACAAAGGGGTTATTAATGTTGATGGCCTTGCGGATCTTGTCGTTCATTGCGTTCACGTAGGTCTGGTATACAGCCATGCACTTCTTTGCCAGGGAAGAGGCATAATATATGGGAATGTCATGAAGTTCAGGGTGATTCTGCCAGTATTCATCTAAAAAAAAGATGCAGGGGTTCAGTAGGGGTCAAGTGCCGTAGATGAATTGTTTGTTGTTAAGAATATAAACTCCGGACTTTACCAAGAATGAGCAGCAGCTCTTGGGCTCGACCCAAAGCAAACACAGGGATCAGACAGCGTCCCTCTCGGTTCACTATATCATGGACAGTGTTACAGAAACGTGCCTCCCTCTCTTCTCTTTTCTCATGGATGTGTGTGCCATATGTAGACTCCTACAGACACAATGGGGAGAAATATGGTATCTTAAAAAAGAGGAAAAGATGGATTTTGGCATTTCTTCTAAAATGGACTTTAACTTAAATCATATATCCAGTGTATTTACCGTGATGAGAATATCTGGTTTGACGCTGGGAATCTCAGCTGCCATTAGATGTCGGTCTTCTTGACGCGAAAAATCTCCTGTATACAGAAGCTGAAGGAAAGAGAAAGCACTGTGTTTATGAATTTTAGAAAGTATGTTTGAATAAACAAACCACAATGTTTTCAAGTGTATATTAATATTAATTCATTGAGATATAACGCTTACATAGCAAGAAAATTCGAACTTTTATTATTAATTACGCCTAAACAACACATACCTTAACTCCAGCAATTTCGATCATAAACATGGCGGCACCCAAAACATGACCTGCATGGTAGCACCAAAACTTGATGCCAGCCACCTCTTTCACTTCATGAAAGTTGATTGTCTCAATCTTGTCCATGCTTTCTTCGAGATCTGTCTCTGTATACAGCATATCATCAGCTGAGATGTTGCTTTTGACAGAAGGAAACAACAGAAAGAGATGAAAAATTATTTTGCTGGCTCTGTATGATATTTTTGTAAGATTTTTTATATCGGAAGAGCTGGAAGCAGACGCAATGTACCTCACTTTCACATAGTCTGAAAGCAACCAGCGGTAGATGGCTTTGGTGGCATGGGTCATAAAAGTCCTCCCTTTGAAACTTGTCTTTTGTAAAAACCATGGCAATGCTCCGCAATGATCCAAATGAAAACTGACAGAGAGAAAGACAAGGTAAGCAGACTTTAATTGATATCCAATATTGACATTATTCATGCAAAGTATGGGAACTCACTGGCTGATGAGGAGCAGGTCGATCTCAGCTGGGTCTATCAAATCAATGTAGGGCAATGCATCCATGCCTTCAAGTCCAGGGTGAATGCCGCAGTCCAGCTGCAAATAAATGGCATGTTAAAACATAAATATGTTCAACAAAGAACAACAGAGCAGAGCAAAAACCATGCTTACCATAATTTTACGTCCCTTGAACTCCAGGATAATGCATGATCTGCCCACCTCTTGACCAGCTCCTCTGATAAAAAAATACAATAACCCACATTAAAATATCCTGTAGTATACTTTAT
This sequence comes from Paramisgurnus dabryanus, assembly GCF_030506205.2. NCBI lineage: Eukaryota > Metazoa > Chordata > Actinopteri > Cypriniformes > Cobitidae > Paramisgurnus > Paramisgurnus dabryanus. The sequence goes on along the minus strand of NC_133348.1, from coordinate 16,388,944 downwards.
CATTTACTGTAACTGTAATATACAATAATAATTACTATGTTTATGCATACAATAGTATTTTAGTATTAAACATTATACATTGAAAGAAATACGTAGTATACCTAAATAATGACTATCGTAAGTTTCAAAAACACTACAGTATCTAGGGATGAATGGCAGAACAAATCATTCAACAGAAAGACTTAACACGCATGCAAAATACCTGCTTTAATTTCACTTTGTTCTGTGTTTGCAAAAATCTTTGAAAAACTACAAGAAACACTGAATAAACAAAACAGTGACGGAAAATATAACTCGCTATTAAATTAACTCACAGGGGTCTTATGAGAAGTTGATCACTCTCTTCTGCAGGTACTGGTACATCCGCTTTACGTTTTGTTGCCATAGTTGTTGTGACTTTTACACTTAATCCAGAAATATTTATTTCATATCCATCGAGCCGATAAATGATAACGTGCACTGAGTAACGTTACTGAGCCGACACACGCACTACGAGCAAGCAAGAATCAATTACTTCCGGTGTGACAACAAATCAAAATAAAAGTCCGTGAAAAATAAATAAATAAAGGCATTTCATTATATTCCCCAATAATTTATTATTATTACGAACGACATAAATCAAAAAGTCTTATAAGGTGTGGAATTACCTATTATATTACCTATTATATGTCATTATCAAGGTATTTTATTTCCACAAATGCTGACGTACACACACATATATATATTACAATGCATTCTGTACTAATGGATTACTGTAAAACTGCTTTGGTACACAATGCAAATTGGGGAAAAGCGCTGTTGAATTTTTGTAATTCTATAAAAAATTGATATAAAAAATAGCCAATTAAAGTCAAACAAGACTTTATATTATATTTTATGTTTCAAGAACTTCTCGAAATATATCAAAATGAAACTATAAAAGTCATAACTGACGCAAAAGACATATAAACAGATTTAACAGGTTTTTAGATCCCTTATTTTTTCGGATCTGATGGGTAAGCAAGTTTGGAGGTCACCTGGATGTGATTGACAGGTGAAACTATTCCGCTTACAGACCATATTTAAAGGTGTTTGGGCTTCATACGGGGCTGCGCAGATCATGACATCAGTAATCAGTTCATGACATCAAAGTACCGCGAGAGTGTTTCGAAAGTACGTTGCTCTCACGGTATTATGATGACACACGCCTATCGCTCTGCGCAGCGCCGCAAAAAGTTTTGTACAGGTACTGTGGGCGGAATCCAGAAGCGTTGAGAATGCAGTGATACGCCGTACTGTACATTACTTACACCGGTCAGCTGCGCATGTAATGGATCTATTTAACTCATCTCCTGCTCAAAGATTTTACTTTTCATCGCTTCTCTTTCTTCTTAATCTGTTTGGACTTCGTTCGCGACTTTTTAAGATACGAAGTTTAAGGAGTGACTGACATGGATTGAGTTTGGATTGCAGCTGTTCGCGTTCAACTTTATAACAAACTTGATGGTTCTTGTCTTGGATCTAGTCTGTATTTAAAGGAAATAAGTTAATCATGCCTGATCAGTTGACTGTATCAGAGTTTATGGACATTACTAATGAGGACTATAAAGCACCCACGACGTCAGTGTTCTGCACGCGCATGGCTCACTGTCGCAATACAGTGGCCGCTTTGGAAGAGGTGAGATGTTTATCCAACATCAATTACACGCGTGTTTTAACACCACCCAGAAAAAAAATGCTGTAATATTCTTCAGTACTTACGTTAGTAAACTTTTGTAATTTGTATAGAGTAGTAATCACTTCATTACTAATCACACAACAGTGTACTTGATGAATTTTAGGAAATAATGTAGTAATGTTTACTATGAAAATGTTAAAAATACTATAGACTATCTAGTGTTTTCAGTCAACTATAGTAAATCATAAAGTACACTACAGTATTTTTCATGGGCATTAATATACGATACTAAATGATAGACTGTACAGAAAGTCTGCGGTCTGACCTCAGAATATACGTTTCTTTGTCTAAAATACTTTCATTTGTCTGTTTTACGAAATTAGCATGGACAAATACTTCCTTCTTTTTACACCAAAGGCTCTGTGTATCCAAAGTTAGAAGTGAACCTCGCCCATGTTTAACAATTGACACTTCACGCATATTATGCAACTCCTTACAACAATGTTTATAGAAGGCATCAGTTTCACTCCTAACCTTTTATCAATGACATTTCCATAAGGCCCATACAACTGAAAAATACTGTTTACATACAGAAGATCCTGAAAACACATGCCTCTCTCTTAAAACAGTGACATGTAATTGTAACAATAAATGCATATGGAAGGTTCATATTCACTGATGCATACATGTCTGTCCCAGTGTATTTAATTATATAGTGCAATAATATGGTTTTTATACATTGCGTTTATGATACAAAGAAACCAAGATGTGCTAATATCAAATACAGATATTAGATGCATAAAATATTATGTGCGACATTCATTAATACAAAAACATCCAAGGTATTATCATCAATACATTAATACATATCATTAAATATCACTATATATATATATATCTCTAAAATACTTTCATTTGTCTGTTTTACGAAATTAGCATGGACAAATACTTTAGCATGGACACTTACTTATATATATATATATATATATATATATATATATATATATATATATATATATATATATATATATATATATATATATATATATATATATATATATATATATATATATATATATATATATATATATAGTAAGTAAGTGTATACATCTGTCATTATCACTTGATTTGCCATAGTATCATTGTAAGGGATGACACTTAATCCCGTAATTACTATATTGACTTCTTGAACTAAAACCGAAAATAGCTTACTTTAATAGTAAGCTTGTTTCACTATGAACTTTACTGATCTCTGAAAGGGGAAAAATATCCTGTTCCTATCAGTACTTCCACTTTTGCTGAGAAAGGTTACACTCTGCCACCATTGACCTTTTATGAACGGAGAAAGTATTGTGTTTATCTAATGCTGAGGTGAAAAGAAGAATAGTGATATTGACTATTACTACTGTATAGTATAGTATATAATACAAAGCATTATTTCAGATAGTATTTCAAGGAAATGTTTGTAAAAAAACAAAACAGAAATGAGTAAAATCCACTGCCTTTGGCTCTTAGGGAAACTAGCATGCATGGCAAAGACACACAAAGTTAAACTCTCTTTATGAGTTGCCCTATGGCACTACCCCATTTGCATTTAGCCTTCGTCGAGGTAAACAGATGTTCATGGTTTATGTAAAAACTAGAAGTGGACCTCATGTGACTTTCTTCTTTATGCTTGTATTTGCTCTTCTGTACGAAGAAGCAACCACCTGTAGAGACATTCAATGATGTCACATGCTTGTTTTTGTCCAGCCTATCAAATATTTTGTCATAACAGGGAAGTTATCAATGTGTCATGATAGGCTCCTTATCTGAATTAAGGACTTCACAGCCAACATAAAGCCTATAACTCGGTTTGACACGTAGTCTAGTTCTTTACTGTATATTCCACTAGTTTCTATGTGTTGTGTCCTGCTGAGACTTGTCTTAAATGAAAGCCCAGTGCTGTTAATATGTCTCTTTCCCTCTCTCTCCTTCCTTCGATTTTTTCTTTTTCCTCAAGGCTAAGGCGGGATGGCTGCCCTAGTTCTTGTCCTAACTTGTCACTCCTAATCTTTCTTTTCCCTCTATTTTACACACACGTCTACATACTGTTTTTCCTCATCTGTTGGTGTCTGCTGTCTTCACTCTTCTGTCTCATGTGTGCACCATATCAGTGATTTTACTTTTTTCGTACAGAGACGTGTACAGGAGAGCTTGAACCGGCAGAAGAATCTTGAGATGTTAATGTTAAAAAGAGTAAAAAATTATGTGAATTAAAATCCACTTAAATATACTTAGTTTAGATTTGAAATGAGTTACTTTAAAAGGTTTAGTAAACTACTGTACATTTGTCTGAATTTGAGCATGTGTTTCTTCTGTACAAACCAAATATTGTGTACACAACAGGATTAAACACTTGGAGAAGAGATGAGTGACATCATATTAAGCTGCATTATGTATGTAGAAAACTCACCTGAAATTAGATTTAATAAAGTTTAATGGTTAAAGGTCCTTCTAGTGTCAGACAAACTGTGTCTATGAGTGTTTTCAACTGTGGTGGGCACTGGGCCCGCTCCCCTGATTTTGGTTTATTGCCAGTAATTACTCCTGCATAAACATAGATATTGGGCCACAAGCTTTTCTACTTCTCTTTGTAAAATTCCCAGAGCGTGATTCAGCCTGAGTGAATGATGAGTGGCTGCATTATAGGTGATCTCAGTATATCTGCATGTTACAGGACTGTGTGTGATTGTTTGAGAGGAAGGCAAAAAATTTGCACCTCAGATAAAGTCTATTTTTGTAGTGGTTGTGAATTCTGAACTTGATCATTTATCATTACAACTAAAAAATTTTTTATTTTGCAGGCGTTGGATCTGGACCGCAATGTACTGCACAAAATGAAGAAGTCAGTCAAAGCCATAAACACCTCTGGTCTATGTAAGTGTTACAAATGGTCATTGAGATCTCATACTTTATAAGTTGGAAAGTTTAGAAATAAACTTGTTATTTTTCTCAAATACAACTACTTATAAATTATACATACTTTTAGGGTAAAGAAAAGTAAATTTCTTCTGTTAAAGGAATAGTCTACTCATTTTCAATATTAAAATATGTTATTACCTTAACTAAGAAGAGTTGATACATCCCTCTATCATCTTAGTGCGTGCACGTAAGCGCTGGGGTGCGCTGCGACACTTTGATAGCATTTAGCTTAGCCCATTCATTCAATGGTACCAATCAGAGATAAAGTTAGAAGTGACCAAACACATCAACGTTTTTCCTATTTAAGACGAGTAGTTATATGAGCAAGTTTGGTGGTACAAAATAAAACGTAGCGCTTTTCTAAGCGGATTTAAAAGAGGAACTATATTTTATGGCGTAATAGCACTTTTGGGAGTACTTCGACTCGCCTGAAAAGTCCGCTCCCCTTCTCACTCTCATAATGGGAGAGGGAGGGTGTTACTGCGCCGAGTCGAAGTACTCCCAAAAGTGCTATTACGCCATAAAATATAGTTCCTCTTTTAAATCCGCTTAGAAAAGCGCTACGTGCACGCACACAGGTGATAGAGGGATGTATCAACTCTTCTTAGTTAAGGTAATAACATAGTTTAATATCGAAAATGAGTAGACTATTCCTTTACCACTATTTATTCACATTATCCTTAATGATATAAAGCAATAGCCTGGACAGTAATTTAGGTTTCCTATGCAGTTGGATTTGGGTCATTGTTACTCAGCAAGCAAGCAGAGGTTTATTTTACTACCTCATACATTCTCCTCATTCCTTCCAAGAACACAGAAACATGTTGCAGCAAGAACATGTGTATTATCTCCTCCCGCTTTCTTAAGTTCTTACATTAGACAGATCAACACGTCCTTTTTCCTTAAAATCTCATTCTGCATGCTTAAAATTGTATGATTAAGATAAATATTCTTGTGAAGGACGCCATGTTTGAAATTATACAGTGCAATTATGCTCATAACAACACTGATGGTTTGTGAGATGTGCTCTTATGTTAAAGCCAGTTTTAATATTATAATTAGGGATATTCAATTACTTAGGGTGACATTTACTGATACAGATATATACTGATAGTTTTGCTTTTTACTTCTTGTTTCAAATGATAATGTTGTGAAATCCAAGAAGTGCAGAGCATGCAAACTGCTATGCTGTTGTTATTGTCAACAACAAGTGTTTTTCTGCCCCTTTTGATTGGCAGGATATAATATGCCCTGATCTTTGGCTGTTATTAAAAAAATCGTTCCGATGTCCGATAATGGGGAAAATTGCTCTTGTACGCCGACAGAATCTTGATTAGGCCGATACATCGTTGCCCTCTAACTATAATATTAATTTCATTGTTCGATTTTTATGGACATTGACTGTAATATGATAAACAGCTTGGTACTCTTTCCAAAACAGAGTTTCCACATAATGCCTAATGTAAATAGGGGAAAACCAGTCTGTAGCCACTGCCCTACAAGCAATTTTGCATTTAAGAGCCATCTAATGGCTGTCCAAACCCAACCCAGACTAGGAGCAGACCTAGGCTAAAACAAGCCAAAATGTGGGCTGTCAGTAAAAATGTAATAGATGTATCCCATAAATGAGCTAAATAAATAAAAAATGTAACCAAACACTTGGAATCACTTTAGACTTTGCTTACATGATGTGATATCATACATCTCTCAAGTTATTTTGGCAGAAACAGCATGTAACCAAATGTAAGTTTATTTTGGCTAGAAGTGGGTTACTCATAGCAGGATTTAAAGGGACACGCCACTTTTTTTGAAAATAGGCTCCTTTTCCAGCTCCCCTAGAGTGAAACATTTGATTTATACCTTTTTGGAATCCATTCGGCCCATCTCCAGGTCTTGCGGTACCACTTTTAGCATAGCTTACCATAATCCATTGAATCTGATTAGACCAGGGGGTTTCAAAATTTTTGTGTGTGTGGACCACTATTTGTAATCAAGAATTTTCGGGGACCACCTCATAATACTCATAATAAAATATGTCTACACAAAGTCCTGAATTAATCCGCACCTCTAAATAGGCTTACTAGCACTAACTATAACTGGTCATCACATCAGTACAACAGGTTTGTTAAAAGAAAGTTTACTGCACAAAATGGCTGCCACATATTTTATTTATTTCTTTACTCAAGCGCCCGAGGGCATGGTTCATTTCAACAACGGGCTTATTTCCATATGTAGTCGTATGAAATCCATACAGTAACAAGAACAGTTGGATATAGTCAACATATCAAAACCTTTGGCGATTTTAGGGGATTATTAATCTTCAGAGTCCACTTAACAGCACATCCGCAAAACATTTCAGAAACGCAAGATCAAGAAACTAACTGGAAATTAAAATAATAACAGGCCTTAGTCATTCCATTTATAAACATTTCTTTTCATATAAATTACCTATAAAGGCAAACCTCTGCCTCTTTTCTTTACAGAGAACCTGTTGCTATCCACCGATCCATTTTGAACTTGAATGTCACGGTCGAGCGCCACTGGTCTATTTTAGTAATCACACAATAACTTGACAATTTAAAGAGTAACTAAACCCTAAACCAACTTTTTTTAGTTAATGATCTGTAAGAATGATGCTTTATTAGTGCTGTTCATTTATTTTAGTAACTTTTTTGCCATTTGGATATTAAGTGTTTCAATACTGCAATATATGGTGTAAAAACGTCTGAATGCTGCCCTCTTCAGGTTGAACTGTGGCTACTGCAGTTGAATTTTCCTATTGGGTGTTGGGTCCAAAAAATGACTCGTGACGTAAGCAGGTTTAAGCTCACCACGCCCTTGTTACGATCTCACCACACACTTGGTACGAGCTTAGTTCGTCCCCTCTATCTCCGTTGGGATCTTCCCACTTTTCTTGCATTTTTCAAATATTGCCAGTGGGCGGAGTCAGGTTCTGACCAGGGGTTTAGTTACGCTTGAATTTAAAATTTATATACATATTCTTTATATACATATTTTTAAAAGTATATTATTTTGTATTTTATTTAGCTTTTACGCGGACCCCCTGCAGTACCCTCAGGGACCACTAGTGGTCCGCGGACCACAGTTTGGGAATGGCCGTATTAGACCATTAGCATCGCGCTCAAATATTACCTAAGAGTTTCGATATGATACTGTATTACGCATCACCCAAATGTAGTTCCCTTGGTTACTTTCAATAGCAGGGACTATTTTCGGGCACTGCGTAATATCATTGCGCCTGCTGCAGCCATGGTACGGCAGCAAAGTCCTTGATTATTACGCCAGAATGAGAGTATAGTTCCTAGCAATATCTGCCTAGAAAATCGCAACTTTTAATTTTCCGACTGTATAAGTACACAATGTAGAGAATTAACTACAAATGTAACTACAGAAGAGTCAATTTTTATATAGGAAAAATATTGAAACTATTTGGTTATTTTTGAACACAATGCTAATGGTCTAATCAGATTTAATGAATTATGCTAAGCTATGCTAACAAAGGTACCGCCAGACCCAAAGATCAGCTTAGTGGATTCCAAAACACTAAAAACCAAATATTTATCTCTAGGGGAGCTGGAAAATTAGCCAATTTTTTAAAAAGTGGAGTGTCCCTTTATCTATTGGGTCTAGTTACTGTGAAATGATGGCTATTGCTTGCTGAATGCATTGCAGTAGCCCAGCTCTTACACAGCTTGTTTACTTTTTGTTATGCTGTACAGTGCTTGGGAGGGGTTACTGAGCTCCATTCTACAGCACAGACTTTGGTCATAAACTGGGAAGTATGTTCTTTTGCAAGCAGCAGGATGAATAAGTCACACGTGATAAGCATTGACTTATGCCCTCGTGAAAAGGTCAAGAGTGTTTACAGTTCGGGAGTACAAAGCATTTAAGACAAATGATCTTTCTAAAACTAAATAAAAAAATGCAGAGAATAACACTGATCATCAAACAAGCTTTTTTTCACTAGGAATAATAAACCACATGCTAAGCATTTGCTATAATATCACTGCGGGTAAATGAACAGATGGTTTCTGCTTATTTGTAGCTCACGTAGAGAATGAGGAACAGTACATCCAGGCACTGGAGAGGTTTACGGATAACACAGTGTATAAAGATGACCCTGAGATGTCCAATTACTTCCTTACATTTGCTGGTTTGACCAAGGAGCTCACTGGTCTTTTCAAAAACCTGGTGAGATTTTTTTGTGATTTACTGTTTTCTACATAAAATCACCATACATTATAAAAAAGTTGGTTAAACTTAAAAATTTAAGTAACCTGGGTGCATTTAAATTTTGAATTAATTCAACTAATTCAACAACTCTTTTTTGAATTAACTAATATTTTTAAGTTGAATGAACTCAAAATTATAAGGCAATATTGTTGATATCTTAAATATTGACTGAGTAAGACCATGTCAAAGATTGAATTAAATGTTTAGGAATTTCCTGACTACTTTGATGCTCCTATTCTCATAAAAGAGCATGAGACTTTAGCTTGAATTTTCACCGAATTTACAATTTTTAATGCTGAATGTCCCTTCATGTCTCCATTTATGCTGACAGCTGCAGAACATGAATAATATCATCACTTTCCCACTAGACAGTCTGCTAAAAGGAGACCTCAAAGGAGTAAAAGGGGTATGAAATGTATTATACACATTGCTGTTAAATAAGTAAATCTCAAAGTGTCGTGGAGCACAAAAACACTTTTTTGAGATAATATATGCGTCTGACATTTTTATTTTAGAAGGAAATCAGTCAGTATCTTCACGATGACCTTGTGAGATACAAGGCCATGCCTTTGATAATATTTACCTTCAGTTTCTGGTCTTATCATTTAGGATGTGCTGTCTTATAAACACAATGATTTGCATGTTGATTTGCATGTGTGTTAAGACGTTTAACCTTTATGGCTCTCATGGGAACTGCTGTCTTTTTTGCAGGATTTAAAAAAGCCTTTCGATAAAGCATGGAAGGATTATGACACCAAACTGTAAGCAACTTTATATTTACCTTAAAAATCGAACCTGTTTTATTGTCAAATGCCAGATCTGTGTATCAGAAAAATCTCAGACAGGTTGATCAAGTACAGTCAAGCTTTCCTGCACTGTCAGAAAAAATTGTCAAACTATTCCCAAGTGTTCGCTGAGGTGTACCCTTTCAAAATGAGTTCGTATTAGTTGTTCAAAGTAGGGATGCTTAACGATTAATCGCGATTAATCGTTAGCAGAATAAAAGTTTTTGTTTACATCATATATGTGTGTGTGAACTGTGTATAACTTTGTATAAATAAATGTACACACATGCATGTATATGTTTTAGAAATGTTTACATGTGTATATACATTTGTATATTTATGTATAATTTATATTATATATAAATATAAATACTTAATATATACATTTTTTTTCTTAAAATTAAACATGAATGTGTTCATATTTATATATATATACATATTTATTATACACAGTTTACACACATATGTGATGTAAACAAAAACTTTTATTCTGCTAACGATTAATCGCTATTAATTGTTTAGCATCCCTAGTTCAAAGGTACATTTATGTACCAAATAGATACATATCTATACCTACAATGAAAAAAATACACTGCATTTTTGTCAAATCAACATATATTTTTATGTTACTTTAACTTAAAAAATTAAGGCAAACAATTTCAACTTGACTTTATAAGTTATGTCAACGTTTCACAAGCCAAAACTTAAAATAGAAGGTTGAATTGACTTGCAAAACCAAGTTGTTTTAACATTATGCTGCATTTTTTTACAGTGTAAACAGTACACAAAAAAGCCTCTTCAGTTGAATGTATTTTAATTACGTGGCAAATTTCCTTGTAAAATTAATTATTACATATGGTCTGCATAAAAAGAGTTTTTCCAACAAACATGATTTGATACAGGTAGGCAATATGAATGTAATAATTTAACATTCAAATTTGCCACGTAATGAAAATACATTTAACTGAGACTTTTATTAAATTTAACATATAAGGCTTTTTGTAATTGTGTACATATTACAAATTTTTCTGTCCGTTCTGAGCGCATACAATTTCTACTTGACTGGTTTCTGCATTACTCTATAAAACCTCTATGTAACAAACTAAGTGGGATGTACTATAAGGAAAGATAACATAAAGAGCTGAGAAAGGTTCAAGTATTTCGACTTGGCTTTGAACTTAAGCAGATATTTCAGGTACAACAATGACAGTAAATCTGTTTATGTGAATCTGCTCTACAAGATGAAGGGAAAGTAGCACTACATAGGCCAAGGCTAAGTCATTTCAGATGTTTTAACCTAATAACTGGGTCTTTGGCATAGCTGAAGGCTTTATTACAGAGCCATACCTTAAATAAACAACAGCACTGGCATTTACAACGTATTTGTGCGTTCTGAGCATTTCTGGTCAAAGTAATTTCAGACTGTAAACTACTTTACAGAAACAAGATTGAGAAAGAAAAGCGTGAACATGCCAAACAACACGGCCTGATCAGGACTGAGATCAGTGGAGGAGAGATCGCAGAAGAGATGGAGAAGGAGAGACGCCTCTATCAGCTTCAGATGTGTGAGGTAAGGAATGTGCTTTATGTCTCTGCAGTGTCAGTGAGATTTTGGTCTTATTCGAAGCAATTCAAATAACTGAATTGCATTTTTCGCTTACAGTATCTCATTAAGGTCAACGAAATTAAAGTCAAAAAAGGAGTTGACCTGCTCCAAAACCTCATCAAATACTTTCACGCTCAGTGCAAGTACGTTTATTTACAAAAATCTCTTCCGCAATAGTGAGTATTTTTACATTACAAGTTTCTTACAGTTCACAATTCACATTTTCACAGTTTCTTTCATGATGGGATAAAAGTTGTAGACAACCTGAAACCTTTCATGGAAAAACTTGCCACAGACCTGACAGCAGTGAGTTTATCTATATTGGTGCACACCCTTTTAAACACTTGTTTACTTTAGTGTTCTTACATAGTGTGATATATGTATTAGTACACAGTTTTAACAATATCTATGTTGCATGTGAATGGCAGAACAAGCAAACACAAGATGCAGAGAGGAAACAGTTGATGCAACTGAAGGAGGTTCTGAAATCTGCGCTGCAATCCGAGTCTAAGGATGTGAGTCATCCTGTTTGAATTGATCCTTCAATGCCAAACATGACAATGCTCTCCAAACATTTGGATCCTTTTTATTGGCATGCAATGCTAAGTTTATTAAAACCAGATTATATCAACTGTTTGCTTGCAACAATTCTTTAAATCTGATCATGTTGTACAATCAGGTTACACTTGATTTGCAAGTGCACTATTTAAAGCCTGAGCTAATGATGAATAATAAAATATTTATACATTTTACGTAATATTAGATCATTATATACATTAGTTCTGACAACAGTAAAGTGACTTTTTAATTTTTCATTTCATGTGTGGTGAAAGGATGGTCAGTCGAAGCAGAATGCAGGCTACAGTCTTCATCAGCTGCAGGGCAATAAAGCTCATGGCACCGAGCGAACTGGGTTCCTCCTCAAGCGCAGTGAGGGGTGAGTTTGTCTAAAGCTCACATAACATATGCTGTTTCTGCTTATCTCATTTTAATCTTAAGTACCTATAGAGTAGTATTAAATTCTTCATATATCGAAAGAGTCTTTCGTATTTATAAAAGACTTTACTGATTCTTTACGAATAAGCCCAAACTCTTGGAGACGTACTGCGGCGGGAGCGAGTCACAAGCAACACACAAAACATTATCCTGCTATCTCTGGATAACTTATGATTCACGACATGTTCGTGTCATTTACATTATATGCACTTACTGTATGTACAGTCAAATCACAGATATTTGATGCAGTGTTAAACAAACACGCACTCAAAACTCCGCTGCTATCCCGGATAATCAAACTGTTTCCATAAGGCTGGGTTCTTTGGGAATCTGAACAAACTTACCTATCCCTCCCAAACAACAAGACACTTCTTTGGTGATGTTGATTTCGTGTCAGCTCTTGGTTGGTGTGTGCGTGCATTATTCCGGTTAAAGTGCCCATATAAGGACTTCCACTGTACTTTCTGCACTGAAATTGCCCATAAAGAATTAAAACAAGATTGTTACGTATGAAGCTTTATTGTTTGAAAAAAAAGTACGAACCCTGGCGAAATGCATTCAGCACAGAAATAATCCATCATACGTCCAACTGCCTTTTTGACACTTTGCGTATGTTTACCATGAGGAATTCAACTCTTAAACAGTGTTATTAAGTCTAAAAAAGCTTTACCCCCATTTTAATAATACATGTGCATTATTATAAAAATCCAAAAGATGTTTCATTATCACCCATTTTTAGATGTTAATGCCAGAAATTAATATGGGCATCTTAAAAGCTCTTTGAATGTTCTGTAAAGTTTGTGTGATGAAGGTTCCTCTCTATATGGTGTTTGCAGATTGAGGAAAGTTTGGCAAAAAAGAAAGTGCTCTGTGAAAAATGGATTGCTGACCATCGCTCATGGAACGGTAAGTGAAAGTGTCTACCAAATGCATAATGTAAATAAGAAAAGACTGAACAGAGGAACACAATGAGGAAGAAATACTGAAAAGATGAGGGATACAGATACTTTGCTCTCACTTTAAGATCTGTATTTGATTAAAATAAATACCCCAAAATTAAATGCAACAACATTCTCTTAAATTACAGGAAAACACTTTGTATGCATTATGTTTTTCAAATGCATAGTTATAGTTAATATTCTGAATTATATATTACTAATATGTGAGTCAGTTTGTGAAAACCCAGCTAAAGTCTCTTTTTTTGTGATTTACTGTTTTCTATATAAAAATTATCCAACATAATAAAAAACATCTGTGAAAATGTAACCTTGATATCTTAAAAAAGTAAGTTACCTTGTTGCCTTAAAAATGTAGGTTTAATCAACTTAAAAATATTAGTTGACTCAAAAAAATTGAGAATGATGAGTAGATTTTCTGTTAAGTTGTCCTAAAGATAACAACAACAATCAAACTCTGACCAATGTTATTTATACTATTTAATACTAATGTAATAATACTATTTTTAAATTGAATTAACTCAAAAGTTTAAAGGAAAACACCACCGTTTTTCAATATTTTACTATGTTCTTACCTCATTCATGACGCGCGATACAAAGATTAAGTGCATGTATTGAATAAAGATAGGTATGTATTAATTTGTCTAGGAACATAAAATATAAAAAACTGTGGTGTTTTTCTTTAAGGCAAACAAGTAACTTACTTTTTTAAGTTGAACCATTTTTTTTTTTTACAAAATCAATGATTGAAATCAAACTTTGATGCTCTTAATCTCATAATTAGTTTATAAAACTTTAGCATGGATTTCACAGACTGGGTGTCACGGTGATCCGTGTCATGTTTTGTGTCTGTTTCATATTGTCATCGCCTGGACACTTGTTAATTATCACCTCATTCATTCCACCTGTGTGTCATTAGTCTTTGTGTATTTATACCAGTGTTTGTGTCACACTCATCGCCGGATCATTGTCAGTACTACCATGTTTGTTTCCCGTTCCATGTTCATCTGTTCCTGTGTTTTGCTTACCTGCTGTTATTTTGATTCCTGTGTTTTGTTTCCAGTTTATTTATTAAATGTTATTTATTCAGTCATCAAGCTCTGCACTTGCGTCCTCACTTCCTCACTCCTGCATACGTATCATGACACTGGGTCACACATTGTAATTGAAGTTATAATATATTTTTTCAATAGCTCTTTATAACTGTGACATAACTAGGTAATGAATGTCAAAAAATATCTCAAGAACATCCCTTTTTTCCACCTATTTTCATCTCTCTTATTTTTGCAGGCCAATGTGCCGCCAGCAAACCTCAACCTCTTAACCTGCCAAGTGAAGCGAAGCATGGACGAGAAGAAATGTTTTGATCTCATATCTCGTAATATACCTAAATATTTTTAGAATTGGTCATGGATCATGTGGTTGGTCTGTAATTAATAATTTACTTGCGTTATTTTTACATATTCTAGATGACAGAACGTATCACTTCCAGGCAGAGGATGAAGCAGAGTGTCAAGTGTAAGTGTTGGCGCTCACATGATAATGCAATATTACATAGTTTGTCAAAGTTATAACATCAGCTCTCTCTTATTATCTGTTTGTGTGTATCTCTCTCTCAGCTGGGTCTCCGTGCTCCAAAACAGTAAAGAAGAAGCATTGAACAACGCCTTTAAAGATGACCAGAACGAGGGTGAGAACAACATCGTACGGGAGTTGACAAAGGCTATTGTGGAAGAAGTGAAGAAAATGAGCGGCAATGACGAGTGCTGTGACTGCGGAGCTGCCAGTAAGCAATACAACAGTAATGTGGTGCTTAAAAATTTGGGCTGGCCCATGGGGGGATCTTTTGTGTCACCCTCAGCTTACTGAGGACATCACAGTTTTCAAATCTACTTGCTGCAGGTGTGTTATAAATTTAACTGAATAATGAGTGCACACCCAATCTGTGCCCAGATTTCTGCAGAACTGTAATGCTTGTCATTCACTAAATACCACAAATGATCCACCCTTGTTTGTTTGTTTATTAAATATTTTGGGCAAATGATACACTGCTGCATCGCTTAACACATTTTACCTTGTGTTAAGCACAAAAGAAACGTATCTGCTTCAAAAAATTTCTTTAGGACCTACTTACACTCATTGTGAAGTGTTCTGCTAATTTTCACTTGCATCCCCCCATGCGCTTCCTGTTTCTAATCTGGCTTTGCAACTTCTCTTTGTCATTCCAGCAGAACTCGTTTCATTGTCATTCGTGAATAACGGTGGAGATCAGAGTTGTAGAAATCAGATTACATTTAGTATGTTGCCATTCCAGATCCAACATGGCTCTCCACAAACCTGGGCGTGCTCATTTGTATCGAATGCTCTGGAATCCACCGGGAAATGGGTGTTCACTATTCCAGGATACAGTCTCTTACACTGGATGTATTGGGCACGTCTGAGCTCTTGGTAAACTTTCGTGTCAACTCCCTAACCTAATCTTAAATTGCAAAGATACAGACCATGACAGTATTTCATTTCTTGCAGCTTGCTAACAGTGTGGGCAATGCAGGCTTCAATGAAATCATGGAGGCAAACCTATTGTCAGATGAAATCCCCAAACCCAACCCTTCTAGTGACATGTGAGTGAGAATTTGACTTGTCGAAAGGATATGACAAATCAACATGAATTATTATTTCAAAATCTAGTTACAGTTACATTGAACGTTTTACCATACATTTCTCTTTCATCGTTTTGTTTCAATTGTGCTTCAGGCAGGTACGAAAAGACTTCATCACGGCCAAATACACAGAGAAGCGGTTCGCTCAGCGGAAGTACGCAGACAACGCATCCCGTTTACACGTACTCTGTGATGCGGTGAAGACCCGGGACATCTTCTCATTGGTCCAGGTGTATGCAGAGGGAGTTGACCTGATGGAGACAATCCACCTGCCTAACGAACATGTAATGGGTCTCATGTTTTCTTTGTGTTTCTATGAATGTGAACTTGACCAAAAAATTGCACTTCTGTATCTCAGATATTCATTGAGAATTTCCAAACTTTCCTTTTATTTCACCTCTTTTAGACTATTTGTGACTTTTTTGAAATTGACATTTGTACTGTGCATTATCTGAAAGCTGAATAAATAAGCTACGTACATTGATGTATGGTTTGTTAGGATAGGAAAATATTTGGCAGAGATACAACTATTTGAAAAAACCTGAAATCTGAGGGTGCAAAAATCTAAATATTTAAAAAATCGCCTTTAAAATTGTCTAAATGAAGTCCTTAGGAACACATAATATTACTAATATTACTAATTATACATTTTTTCTATATTTACAGTAGGAAATGTACAAAATATCTTTATGGAACTTGATTTTTTTAAATAAAAAAATCTATATTTTGACCTTTACAATGCCTGTTGGCTATTTCTACAAATATACCTGACTCATGACAAATATACATAGACTTAAAGGATTAGTCCATTTTCTTAAAAAAAATCCAGATAATTTACTCACCACCATGTCATCCAAAATGTTGATGTCTTTCTTTGTTCAGTCAAGAAAAAATTATGTTTTTTGACGAAAACATTCGGAGATAGACGAGAAGTTGTGGTTTAAAACTGCATTTTTTTTTTCTTGCCAAAAATGACAATCGTTTCGCTAGATAAGACCCTTATGCCTTGTTTGGGATCGTTTAGAGTCCTTTGAAACTGCAATTCTAAACTGCATTAAAACTGTTACGTGTTGGGGTCCATTAAATTAGAGAAAATCCTGGAATGTTTTCCTCAAAAAACATTATTTCTTCTTGACTGAACAAAGAAAGACATCAACATTTTGGATGTGTGGTGAGTAAATTATCAGAATTTTTATTTAAGAAAATAGTCTAATCCTTTAAGACTTTTTGGTCTTTTTGGTTTTGTGGTCCAGGGTGACACATGTTTAAAAATATACTTAAACGACATTTCCTAATGTATTTATTTATTTAATTTTGCTTTCTGCTGCCAGGAACCGGGCGAGACTGCGCTTCACCTTGCAGTACGAATGGTGGATCGAAACTCTCTCCATATTGTGGATTTTCTCGTTCAAAACAGGTGCTGAACTTTAAAGAGTTTTTATTTACAATATAAATAGAGAATTATAATACTAACATGAATAAAAAAATGCAATAAATGCATGTCCTCATCTTTATGGATGTGTTTGTGTGTACAGTGGGAATCTAGACAAACAGACCGCTAAGGGAAGCACAGCCCTGCACTACTGCTGCTTGACCGACAACACTGAATGTATGAAGCTGCTTCTGCGAGGAAAGGCGTCTGTCACCATTAGTAAGAGATGACATCTCAATCTGTAAAATGGATAGATTTAAAGTGTATGGGATGTATTATTGTAGTTATTTTTAAAACAGACCTTGATGGTATGACTTAGATTTCTTACAAGGTAAACTTTAGTTACCTTGGTGTGAACTTAACATTAAAGGGGACATATCATGAAAATCAGATTTTTTCCATATTTAAGTGCTATAATTGGGTCCCCAGTGCTTCTATCAACCTAGAAAATGTGAAAATGATCAACCCGGTTATTAAATTTGGGTAAACCATTCTCTGTAAGCATGTGGAAAAATAGGTTATTCAGATTTGTCCCCCCTTGTGATGTCAGAAGGGGATAATACCGCCCATTAATCTGCATTATCCAACCACGGCACTTCCATTTAGTGCACAGATCAGCTCATTTGCATT
Organism: Paramisgurnus dabryanus; assembly: GCF_030506205.2. NCBI lineage: Eukaryota > Metazoa > Chordata > Actinopteri > Cypriniformes > Cobitidae > Paramisgurnus > Paramisgurnus dabryanus. Next base: position 16,371,004 of record NC_133348.1, on the reverse strand, counting down.
TAAAATGACACACCCAAAATGGCAAATTTTTGCTCACACCTACAATGTGGCAATTTTAACATGCTATAATAAATTATCTATATGAAATTTTGAGCTAAACCTTCACATACGCACTCTGAGGACACCAGAGATTTATTTGATATCTTAAAAATATCTTGTGAAATGTCCCCTTTAAATAAAAGTTTTCTGTCCTTTTTTCTTGAAGCCAACGATGCTGGAGAAACTCCTCTGGATTTGGCCCGACGTCTCAGACACTCAAAGTGTGAAGAATTGGTGAGTGGACTTCTCATCTTTTTAAGATTTTGTGCCATCATTAAAAGTCTCCAAACATGACCATCAATGTTGCGTAATTGACAGCTGACCCAAGCACAGACAGGGAAGTTTAACGTCCATGTGCATGTGGAGTACGACTGGCGTCTGCACAACGAAGATCTGGATGAGAGCGAAGATGAGATGGAGGACAAGGTATTCCTGCTTCTCTACTCATGCACACAAAAGATCCTTGTATGTTAACTCTCATTAGTGTTTTTACATTGGTGGAATGCTGAAGTTATCACTCGTGAGCTCATATAAACAACTATTGCTTTTCTCAGGCTTTGTTTGCATTGCACTCAATTTCAATTTGTTTTTCAAATCCGGCCTTTAGGACCGACTGTCCAAACTGTCATTACGTAAGTGATGAAATCTGACCTGTTTGTATAGTCAGGGTAGTCAAATTTTGTTCATTTACATCTGTTGCTATGGCAATAATGCCACCATTTTTTTTCACGTTAACTAAAAGGAGCTGTCAGTATGGAAACCGCAATAAAACCTCGATGTGTACCTGAACTTAAGTGCCTGAGAACACTTAAAGGATTAGTCCATTTTCTTAAAACAAAAATCCTGATAATTTACTCACCACCATCTCATCCAAAATATTTATGTCTTTCTTTGTTCAATCGAGAAGAAATTATGTTTTTTGAGGAAAACGTTCCAGGATTTTTCTCATTTTAATGGACTTTAATGGAACCCAACACTTAACCATTTTAATGTAGTTTAAAGTTACAGTTTCAAAGGACTCTAAACGATCTCAAACGAGGCATAAGGGTCTTATCTAGCGAAACGATTGTCATATTTGGCAACAGAGCCGCCCTTAGACCTTCGGGGGCCCTAAGCACAATTTGGTCAGGGGCCCATTTGACTGTTTAAAGTAAGGCCTAAAGAAAAGAAATGACTACCTTATAACTATACTGTACATATTATATCTACTATGTTACTTTTTTTTTATTTTGTCTTTAAAATTATGTTTTTTAATTATTCTATGTATACTGTATGTTAATGATCTTTTTTACGCTGCTGGTCCTGAGTACGTTCTTATGTGGCAACATGTAGCCTACAGAATGACAATAAAAGACCTTGGGGTGGTCCCGGACAGGGATTATCTTAAGCCAGGACTCTGCCTTAGTTTAATTAGAAAACATAACCAATTTTTACAAACATGCCTTACTAAAAACATTATTTGTGTGCATTTTGAGGCAAAACAAAGGGCACTGGTGTATTTTAAGATAATGTCAGTGCAAGCTTTTTTCAATTTGGACAGCTCTTACCTACTTTTATTTTAGTCCATGACTAGTTTAATTTCTGTCAGGGAAACTGCCGCCTTGAGTTCTTGATTTGAGTTCCATGTTTGATGTCTAACAGGAAAAATATGATACCACTAAACTGAATGGCAGTGCAGTGCAATGAACACGCCCTGATGAACTTGCTAAATAAAAAGACTGATAAAGTGATTTTCACTGACCATCAAAGAAACATCTTTAATTGACACCAGAGTTTAAGAGGCACAAACAACAGCCTATATATAATTTGAATGAAACAGAGTAAATAGAATAACATTTAAATAAAATATTATATAAAATAATAAATAGAACACTTAAATGTTTAAAATTTTCAAATAAACAACATTAACCATAATATCTAAAACACCACAAACAAGATTAAAAGTAGCTAACATTCGCTATAACAACCGCTTCACTATATATTATCCCTTACGTAAATAGCATAACAATAGTTAATAGGCTTGTTTGATATGAGCTAAATCTGCGCATAACCGATCACCGGTGATCAGCGCGAGATGCGTTTTTTAACTTGTTCTTGACTTATGACATTCATATTTTTTATTAATTCCTTTAAACTTTTGTATTGGTGTTGGATTAGTTGTACTGTGAGCTGTTTATATTTTACACAAAAACGAATTTAGACTTAGATTACATCCCAACATTTACTAAGTAGCCTTCCAGTAATAAAGAGTTCACCTTTGTTGATTCTCCTTAAAAACATCTTAATGTAAATGCATTTGTTGGTATTTCAGTTGCATCTATTTAATCCGCGATAAAATACGCGAACGCGATCTCTTCCATTGCTGATGTTTGCAGTCCACAACAAAGTGAGATTCATGAAGCGTCCGGCTTGCCTACAGTTTTTTTCATTTCCCCTTACTGCAGCCGTCTGTGCTCGTCTAAATTCCAGGCAAGGCAAGCTGCATCTCAAACAAGCCTAGTCTGACAATGATCAGGTGATAAGTGACATCACAGGGTCAGTCAGGGTCAAGATTAGCGGGGAACTCGCCATAATAAAGAACTAAATAAAAACAACTGTGCTTATTATGATGCCCGATAAAGAGCGCTGTAGATCCATTTCTTTTTATTTATTTTATATTACTTTTGATGTATAATTTTTTTTCAACCACTAGCTGGCAGTGACTCTATGAGGCCCTCTGCTGGCCACGGGGCCCTTTGCAATTGCAAGTGTCGTTTAGTGGCTGGGCCACTTTTTATGTTTGGCAAATAAAAAATATGCACTTTTGAACCACAACTTTTCGTCTATCTCCGGTCATGTGACATGCCAGCGCGATCTCACGCAATACGTCATCATGTCAAGAGAAAACGGATGATGTATGCGAAACTACGCCCCAGTGTTTAACAGTGTGGAGAAAGAGGACCGTTCCGACGTTGTTGTATGTCGAATGATACTAATTAATGTCTTTGTGTCAGTTTATTGTTTAAAATGGTCCGCAAATGTGCATTTCATATGTAACACATGACCTTTCCACGGCATTACGGAATTACGTGAGGTCGCGCTGGCTCTTCACATAGCCGGAGGAAAAAGAGAAGTTGTGGTTTAAAAGTGCATATTTTTTATTTTTCTTGTCAAAAAAGACAATCGTTTCACTAGATAAGACCCTTATGCCTCGTTTGGGCTCATTTAGAGTCCTTTAAAACTGCAATTTTAAACTGCATTAAAACTGTTACATGTTGGGGTCTATTAAAGTCCATTCAAATGAGAAAAATCCTGGAATGTTTTCCTCAAAAAACATAATTTCTTCTCGACTGAACAAAGAAAGACATCAACATTTTAGATGACATGGTGGTGAGTAAATTGTCTGGGTTTTTAAAAAAAAAATGGACTAATACTTTAAAGGCGGGGTGCATGATTTTTGAAAAACACTTTAGAAAAGGGAGTCGAGCCGACCAAAACACACTTGTAGCCAATCAGCCATAAGGGCCTTGTCTACTAACCGACATCGTTGCCCAGGTGGCGTATGTGTGGGGGGAAGGGGCGTGTTTGTTTAGGTGATTTCAAATGTCAACATTGGCTTTCAGCGATCATGCACCCCGCCTTTAAAGGGATACTTCACCCAAAAATGGATCTTCGATGTACATGATTAACACAATTAATATATTAGAATTGTGTTTTAGTTATATAAGAAAATATCCTGGCTGGTCCTAGCTTAATAATGGTAGTAAATGGTGCTTTTGATTTAAAGACCAAAAAAGTCCATCCATCCTTCACAAAAGTAATCCACAGGGGCTCCAGGGGGTTAATAAAGGCTTTTTAAAGGCCATTGATCTTAAATACTAACTTCTTATCTTTAATTTTGTGTTTCAGCCCATCCCTATCAGGCGAGACGAGCGTCCCGTCAGCTGTATTGTTCCAGGCACCGGCTCTATGATGCCCAACATGAGCGCGCTGGCTCGGGATGTGGTGAACGCTGTCAAAGACAAGCAGAGGGCTTTCATCCCCAGCATGATTTGCAATGAGACTTACGGCACCATGCTTGACGTCAGCCCTCCGCCACTTGGGTTACCAGGAGCAGCTGGTCTCTCTCTGCCCCCTCGCACCTTGGGAAGGGGTGAGTAGCATAATGGTAACTGTAGGAGGAGGTTGCTTGTATCAAATGCAAATTAGGCAGGCATACACTAAACGCATACTATTGTGTGTTTGCTATATAAGGGTGGAGTCCTCCTATGGAGGTGATTGGAAGGCAGAGGTCATCTTCAGACCCTTCAAATCCTCAGAGTTCAGAGAAGAATGGCTCTGTGTACGGTGAGTGTGCAGCTGTTTACATGTAGTTTATCATTTAAAGCGTTTTAAAAGTACTTCTGCTGTAGTAGCGCATACTGTTTAGTACCTGTTTCACTTGCTATTGGCTAAATGGTACATTGGAATGAGCTTATTGGTTCTAGTTGGTCCAAAAGTGGTTTTGTTATCTTATCCTTCCTGTAATCCAAAATATATGTTAGTGGTCAAGCTGTATTTGGAACACGAAGGCTAGGTTGTACTTTGACTACGATGGTTTATCCATTTACCACCTTAAAGGCTGGTAATTTTTTTTAAACGCTTTGGATAAGGAAGTCGGGCTGAGTACCAAAACACACTTGTAGCCAATCAGCAGTAAGGGGCGTGTCTACTAACCAACATCGTTGCATGGGTTGTGTATGTGTGGGGCAGGTCTTTCAAAAGAAGGTCCAGATTCTTTTGGGGTAGGGGCGTGTTTGTTTAGGTGATTTCAAATGTCAAAACTGACATTCAGAGATCGTGCACCCCGCCTTTAATGTGGTTTTAACTAGATTTTACTGCAGAAGCTGTATGTCACTAGAGTAACAGGTCTTCTCTCTCCTGTAGTGCTCCCTCCTGTTCCTCCACCTCCTCCTGCACCCAAGAGGCCACCGCCCCCAGATCCAAAGGCAACTCTTCCCCAAGGACCTACGGTCCCACCCCCACCGTCCTTTATACCACCTGCCCCAGGCAGAACGGTGCCCGTAGTGCCACCTGCTCCAGTGTTGCCTCCTTCATTTTCTTATAAACCCGCACCTCCGCCTGTGCCCACACCACCTAAAGCTCCTACACCCAAACCAATAAAATCACCATCAAGGTAAGACATCACCTCTCAGATTCATTCGATAAAGTTCAACCGAGTTTATATTTGTATGTAGACATTTGCTTTCATGCTCCGGTAGTAAGCATTGGCTGTACCATGTGTGTTCTCAGGGATCCTGGTGGTGCTTTTAGTAAAGATGCAAATAAAGCAGCACCTAGCATTCCCCGACCAAGTGACAAAACAGGTCAATGTCATATCACTCACATATATAATAAAAGTCATGGTAAAATATTAACTGTATGTATAAATGAGTCTAAATTGTGTTTTTTTCCAGACTCTGGTTCATCGGCTGCCTCTGCGCCGACCCCGGCCCCCAAACCCAGAACAGCTGTACCCGTAAGTTACTTTACAATAAAAGTGAATGTATATTTTATGACTTTATATACATTGTGTGCCTTGTATTCCTCTCAGAAACCAAAACCCAAGAGGGTAAAGGCCATTTACAACTGTAAGGCTGATAACCCAGATGAGCTGACCTTTACTGAGGGAGAGGTAATAATAGTGGATGGAGAGGAGGACAAGGAGTGGTGGGTAAGTTCACAGTCACTCTCATACACACCTTGTCGATTAAATGCATGCAAATTAGATAGAAGCTCCTAATGATTCATCCATGTGTCCTGCAGGTGGGCCACATTGACGGGGAGCCAAACAGGAAAGGGGTTTTCCCCGTTTCATTTGTACACTTCATCACTGACTGATGTTGCAGACCGCTGTCTGGCTATAGAAATAGGAACAGATGTTTCGTGTGACAGAGCCACGGACTTCTACAACTGGCCATATGGATTTTAAAGGTGTCTGTATGGTCGAATGGGAGCATGTGGGACATTCACGAACTGGGATCTCAAAAATGCACGGGATAACATCAGATAATTGCTCTCAGGACTGCTACTATATGGTTCACCTTGATCCATGTTTTGGTTTAATAATGGAGACAAAAATAAATATTCTGATTTTGAGTGCAATTACCTCTTAACTTTGCAGAAATTGTGTATGAGCTGTGATCCGTGTACTATGCATTATATGTGAACTGTTATTATATACATTTTAATACTGTTAGATCCTTACTACAGTTGTTATGTACATTACACACTCAGTTGCAGCGCAACTTTCATGATGTTAAGCAGTTAGTTAAGTGACATAGTAAACCATGCAGCTTTCATCCAAGTATTTTCTTGAAGTGCTGTTACTGAACAAGCCAATAAACCTTTTACTATATACATTTTAAAGGGTGTGGGTTTATTTTGTCAGCATTCAAGATATTTTTTATAAAAATAATAATTATGACAAAAAATGTTAAAGCAGTTTTTCTGAAATGGTTCACAGTTATTATTACACATTTGAAAGTAACATTTAGGGGATAGTTTACCCAAAAATTTCAATTCTGTCATCATTTACCCCAATCTTGTTGTAAACCTGTATGAGTTTCTTATTTCTGTTGATATTTTGATCAATTATGTTAGCATAGTATTTGTTTTTCCTACTATTGAAAGTCAATGAGTACCGTCACATGTGTGCTTACCATCATTTATCAAAATGTCTTTTGTGTTCAGAATGATGACAGGAGTTTAATTTTTGGGTGAACTATCCCTTGAAATGATAAACTATTCTATTAACAAATACACTTTTCCATACTGAAAAATAAGGTCCAAAAGTGCCAGAATTTCATTCAATTCCTTTACATTATCAGATGGCCCAGGAGTGACCAATTTACTTTTGTCAAAAACTACCTTCAAGTTTAACTGGGTCAGCATAATACTTACAGAAAAACACTCATATTTACAAAGCAAAATTCTTTTGAACAGAATCTGAAAAACCTAGGAAAGTCAATAATAAGGGCAAAAAAGTCAGCTCAGATGGCGTCTCAGTGAAGCAAAAACTCCCATTGTAGTTTCTGTGGTCCTTATCCACTCTGTACAGCCGCCACACTGCTTGAAACATCTGTAAAAAAAAGGGTGATTTTTTTTAGGAAATGTCTGCACAATTTCTTTTTTTTATATGATATCAAATGTATTCACTCATTTCCCACCATTGATGAGTATCTCATTAATTAAAGAGATAGTTCACCCAATAATGAAAATAATGTCATTAATGACTCACCACCCTCATGTCGTTCCAAACTCGTAAGACCTCCGTTCATCTTCGGAACACAGCTTAAGATTCTTTAGATTTAGTCAGAGAGCTTGTTGCTCCTCCATTGAAAATCTACGCATGGTATAGTGTCCATATCCAGAAAGGTAATAAAACATCATCAAAGTAGTCCATGTGACATCAGTGGGTCAGTTAGAATTTGTTGAAGCATTGAAAATATACCAAAATGACAATATAATTTTTTCTTTATTCAGCATCGCTTCTCTTCCGCGCCTGTTGTGAAGCACATGTGCGAGACTAAAGTTACGTGACTGCAGTGACGCGGATTACGTGTTATTCTCAGACATGTTTGCAAAGTTTTTTTCTCTAAACTAACAGTGAGCATCTCCCCAAACTCTAAACGAAGCCCGGGCACAAAATAAAAAAAGTCACGTGACTTTAGTCTCACATGTGCTTCACAACAGATGGGGAAGAGAAGACAATGCTGAATAAAGTCGTAATTTTTGTTCTTTTTGGACCAAAATGTATTTTCGATGCTTCCAACACATTCTAACTGACCCACTGATGTCACATGGACTACTTTGATGACGTTTTTATTACCTTTCTGGACATGGACAGTATAACATACGTAGATTTTCAATGAAGGGCCAACAAGGTCTCGTACTAAATCTAAAACATCTTTAACTATGTTCTGAAGAATGGAGGTTTTACGAGTTTGGAACGACATGAGGGTGAGTCATTAATGACATTATTTTTATTTTTGGGTAAACTATCCCTTTAAGAGAAAACAAGTTTTTCTCTTACTATCCCTGTCAATGACGAGTTTTTACAGCAATCCATATTTCTGCTATTATCCACTAAGTGGCGCTCTTACTCAACTTATAAAACACTAAAGCATCCACTGATTCAAAAACGATAAAAAACCTCTGTGTACTGTATGTTTAAATCATCGTTCTGAATCTGATCTCTAACAAAAATCCTTTACAAAAAGGCAATTATCTATTTTGATATTTTTGAAACCTACCCATATTTGAGAGGTTATAAAAAAAAGAACATATAGGGATGTAATAAAACATTTGGTAACGGTTTATTTCGATAGTCCACTTTAGACATTTTACTAATTATTAGTAACTTTGCAACTACTTATCAACTACCAATCGTTACAGAATTAGTAAACTGTCTGCTTAATATCTACTAACACTTTATTGCGATGATATCTCAACAGACATTCAACTGTCTATAAATATCTTTGCAGGTGCATGTCAACTTATTCCACTAACCCAAACCTCTTCCCTAACCCTTACAGTTTACTAATACTCTAATGACAGGTAGTTGACTTATAGTTGCAAATTATTGAAAGTTAGTTGAGATGTAGTTGCAAAGTTATTTATAGTTAGTAGAATGCCTAAAGTGGACTATCCAAATAAAGTGTAACCAAACTTTTTTTTTTTTTTTAAAGCAGAGGATCTGTTCTTTCATTTGATATTTTTCATGTTTATATATTTAAAGAAGAATATTTTCTGGAAGGCATTAAACTTTTGTGAAATTCACAAAAATGCTGGCGGTGGCTGGTACCTTTTTGTTAAGAAACGCTGGCGGGGAAAGAGTTAAAGGTCACCTAATATGGCAATTTTCCAAAATTTTATTTGAGTCTCAGGCGTCCCCAGAATGTGCCTGTAAAGTTTTAGGTCCAATACACTATAGACCATGTTGAAAAGGACCCTTTTGGGAAGTGCAGGACAAAGTGCTGTTTTTGTGTGTCTCTTTAAATGCAAATGTTTACCTCCCTTTCTGTTTACTGTTATCTATTTTGAAAACATACACAGTTTTTAATAAGAAAATCACCTTACTTCATTGTTCATAATGAATGCGCGGTAATTAAATGTAAAGAAGATTTAAAATAGAAATGATGATCTAACTATGGCCTTTGGATGGTTGTGGGCAGGGCCTGTCTAAAGTGACATCAGTTTGCTCAGAAAGCGAGATTATCTCACAAGACTGTTGGAGTTTCACAGGGATTTTCAAAAAAGGAGCAGGGAGATTTTTATCATTACAGGGTGGTTCTGTACCTACAAAGGTGACACAAATTTATGGTCAAACAACATAAAAAGCACCTTTAAAGCATCATGAAACACTAACCAACACTTTTTTTAGATGTTAACAAAGTTAGTTGTGTTGCACATCATAGAAGACAATGTTAGTATCTGTTAATTTTAACATTAGGAGAAAACTAGTTCATTTTTAGCTTTTTTGTGATATTTTTGTTTTCCGTTTTAAACTCCATATCATGTAAACGTCACAGGCTGTGACGTGGCAAACACGAGAAAGAGCACAACATGTCAAAACCTGAAAACCACACCCACCGGTGTCTCATTACTATTTATAAGATAGCGTGTTCTTATCCAATGTGGAGACGTTTCGCTTGTGTGTGTGTTCGTGCGCGCGTGCATGTGGTCTGTGTGGCAAGGTCAGCCGGGAGGGGTGTCTGGGGCTCAGGATAATCGCACATGGATACGGTTCTGTATAGTAAAGTAAATGTAACTGCGCCATTACACACACTCTGTAAATACGTTGGATGATTTTCCCCGCGATGCTGTCAGGACAAAACTCACCATCAACTGAATTTGCTTGGGAAATCTACGGGAGGCAGGTGGACTTTGATCTGTTCTGAGGTACCATGTCCTGAGGACTTTTCATTATCTTCAAACAAGCTATTATTTAAACTATAACAGTTTTACTTGACCTTTGTTTAAATTAAATATTATATTTAGTTTATTTATTTCTGTAATACTGCTCATCTTAGTAAATCTTAGCTTATATCAATTGCCCCGCCCACTCGTCGCCATTCTTCTCACAGCGTCCGTGCCCATTTAGGTAGAATTTTTCAAAATGATGGTGAGTTAGACTGGAGCTCAAACAGCTGGGTTTCATGATGCCTTAAGATACAGATGCAGACAAACTTTAATTTCAAGCCCATATGGCTAACCTGGTAAAAGTGTTTTTGTGTGTATCCGGCTCTCCTCTAGTGTTAGAAAGCAGCCTGGTTTTGCAAGCTTTAATTCTTTGTTTGCTGAATCCCTGGCATCGCTTGGCCCTTCGGTCTCACAGGTGAGTATATGAATGGGACCCCGACAAGCCTTTAAGTGAATCTGGATAGAGTTCTAGAGCAGAACACAGGTACACATAAACAAAAAAACTACATAAAAATTACATTTAAAAATGACTCTCAAGTTTTTATGTGAATGTTAGGCTTACCTCAGTGGGAGTGGGCACCTCTAGCTTGGTCTCTTCAGGGGCTCTGACGGATATAATAGTCTGATCTCTGAAAACTCCAATCTGACAAATGTCTTCATATGTCACATAAGCTGAGGTTCAACTGTAGTTAAGGTCAAAACTACTACTGAAAGAAGCAACACACGTACTTTCCTTCCTATTAACACACACACATTAGTAATCACGCTTATTGTTTGTCATAATCTGTAATCAACATTGCATATTTTGAAATTCTTTATCAGCAAGCTGAATTGCTGTTCTAAAATAAGATGGCCTTTGATATAATATCACCAGTAAATAAGAAAAAGTTAGAAACATGGGAAGGATATTCAGCATTATCTTTGAGGTCAGTCAGGGCAAATAGCTGTTGGGCACAGTCTTTGATAAGCCTGTCAAGCGACTCCTCAGCTGACTTTAGTTTAAGCAGTTCAGCATTTGTCTCGAGTGGCTGTGTATTCCCATAGTAGCTGATTGGTACTGAACTTCTTGAAAATAAAAACAGACATGTAAATTGCATATTAATGTATTCAGACAGTAAATTCAAAGGTTTGTGTCCATCAGTAGTTCTTAAACTTTTTAGCGTGCGATTTAAATGTCTAAACTTACATCCATTGGACCTTGTTTTTAGACGTCTTTTTGACCAGCTGGATGCCATCAAGCACATTGGTGATGTCGTAAACCCGCCTCTTCCTTGTGCCCAGTTTCTGCGAAGCCTCATTGAGATCAAGGATCCCATTTGGCGATGCGAGAAGTAGCTGCATGAAGCGTTTGGTCAGGTGTCCGAGAGCTACATCAGACTGATACTTGTTTAAAACTGAAAAAGTAACCACAGGAAGATTATATTTTCCTAATTTTGTCCAAGTACACATTTTATGTGCAGAAAGTTATTATTAAAAGTACTGATTATCAGTCATGCTTAGTGGATGTACCTCTTGGTCGCTTGAAGTTGTTTATGTTGTTGCTGTAGCTGCTAGGTAAACTAAAAAAAGCATTTGCTATAATAAATGCAATTTTGGGGCAAAAATAAATCAATATTGGTGCTTTTGAAATGTGTAAGGTAGTATACATACTACTTACATTCTGGGATGTTCTGCTTGCACATCACTATTTATATGATTTGATCCACTATCTGCAAGACTGTGATCTTCATCAAACTCTTCATAATCAATACTATCTTCTGCAACAGCAGCCACTCCACTCTTAAAAGACTAAATGAAGATTATGTAAGCAGTGTTACTTAAAATACAATTGTATTTTTAACCATCAAAGATTCCGCATAACTACAAGCTGGCATTGCAAATCATTTTAACGTTACCTCATCTTGCTCATCACCCGAGCTCCAATCGACTAAAGGGGGCATGATAGGAATCGCGTCCGGGCTGATGCCATTGGGTGTGATGTGATGGGTTAGGAAATGATCTTCACATATCCGAACGTGTTCTGGGATTTCGCGCTCAGTCTCCCGTAAAGCTGCCAGCCATACCTTCACTCGGGCCTTGTCGGTTGGGAAGCTAAAAAATGACTTGCGCGGGCATTTCGGCAGCTCTCCCGGTTTCACGGTGTTGTGATTTCTACAACTCTGAACTATACACTTCACCATCGTAGAGTCACGATATCAGATTGTATCGCTGCATTCAGTCGGTAACATGTGCATTGTTTACACACATCGCGACAGGAAGTAAGGAGCTGTATCATGTGATCAAATCTGACCAATGAGATGTTTTGTTTGCCCGTTTAAATACTCTCTATTGGCACCTAGTGGATTGGAGAAGTAACATGGATTACCATTTTTAGTTTCTTCTAGGATAAATAAATAAATAAAAATAGCCAAACTATAGTTAAACCACGTTGTCTTCATGTACTTTCCTACAGCTACAACCTTACAAATTATGCTGTGTTATCAAAATAACTAGACACTAATAAATATATAGATTTTTATGCGTTTTAATGTTTTTTTTTTTAATGCTATATTTTCTTATTTTAATGCTTGTCTTCACATAATCAAAATCAAATATTTTAAAATGATCTTAACCCCACTGGTTGAGAAACATCGATAACAGAAAGTTGTCCTGCCCTGTCCTGCCTAGTACCTTTCATCCAATCAGTTCGAGATTTTGCCCTGACGTCACGTGTTATCATTAAGATTCATGAACCAAGTTTACCCATAGTAGGATTTGTAGACTGCTGCGCTGCCTGGGTGTGTTGTTCCGTTTTTTACCAGCAGTGGACAGCAGCAAGCAGCAACAGTCTCTCTCCAGAGGTGGATGTATGTATGTATGTATGTATGTGGGATTGAATCAGTCACAGGGAACCGCACAGAATTAATACAATAGCGAAACATGGCTACTGAGGCGATATCAGCGTGCACCGGATCCAGTTTACTCCAACCCATAAGCGAGATAACCAACCTCCCGTTAGATCAGGTACATGCATGTGAAAGTAGTGTATTTCTCTGTTATTTTCATTTTGTGAAATGAATACTGAAGGTACAAAACCCTCATCACAGCTTTCACTGGCATCCAGGTCCTTCTGCAAATCCTTTGCGGGCTATGGCTAAAAATATTTGGTAAGATTAGACGCTGAATTGGTCATGTTATCCCTTGAGATTGGCAATGTCTTTATGTGCAATGGCATATTTTCGTCGGAGTGGGAATATGTAATGAAATTATTTGCGTGATGAAATTGATGTTGGATTCGTAAATGTGCACATATTAAAATAGATTCATACACGGCCTGGATTATCCTGAATTCACATCATCAAGGATTCAGGAGAGAGAACAAAATGTTAGTATCAGGCTTTTTAGACTGGATGTTGACTGTGTTTTATGCAGTTTGCCACGAAAAGATGTTGTGTGGTTAATGCTAAGTTAACACAGCATCTCAGAAAGAGGCTCGTGTGTTGGATGTCGCCTTTCCAGACCATAGTGAGCTGCCTATCTAGACAGCATTCTAGTCCATTTGGCCATGGTGCTGCTTCTAGCACAGGGAATGGCAGCTTGAATAATTGTGATTGCCATGTTTTGAATCTGTGTTCTGTACGTGGCATCCCCTAAAAAACAAACTAAAAACCTTTAGGTGAAGGTGTCCTCTAATTTTGACCCAAGGCATAGTCCTGACTGTTTTGATGGGTGACATCATTTCATGAACTGGGATATGCTGAGATTGACTTTTTCATTTACATATTGTACCACCCCAATGGAAGTATTTGTTTAAAAGCTTTTCAGTTCAAATTAAGATTAATATACACATTTAAACACATCTATGGATATGTCTTCATTATTTTGTGTTGGATAACGTCGGTGTTGAAATTTGGAAAATGATTGGAATTTTCAGTGGTAAGATTTTATTATATTTTATATTTTTATCGATTAGTCAGGACTGAGCATTGGGAACCTCCACTGACATCCAGCTAAGTAATATAATGTCTAATATGTGTAAGGTTAACATTTTAACCTGTTATAATGATAATTATACTTATTTTTATATGTGAAAGTTTACATTCTTTTGTAGGAGGTTACTTGGCAAGATCTGGAATCATTTTGAAACAAAAAAGAGAAGAAAACAAATATTGTCTTGTATTATTCAACAGGTGAATTTGGAATCAAACTTAGTTAGTTTTAGCCCTAAAACACTTCTGAAATAGGTTTAGTAGAACAGTTAACTTCTGTGGATGGAAGGTGAGAACAGACTGTAATGTGAGCAGCACTCGGCTAGCGTTGTTCCCCGTCTGCCAGACTGCTCCACACGTGCCTAAGAGAGAAAGTCTTTAATGCTTATTGTCTCTTGTGTATTTTGTGGTTGGTGTGGATCAGACACCTTCCCTGATTCTTTCTGTGAAAGGATGTTCTGGTCATTTTGTCCTGTTTTGTACACATCACAGTCACATTGTGGACATGACCATGTGTTTTATGTTATAAGTTTACAGACAGTAATGTATTTCACTGGCTGCAGTATCTTTCTTAAAGATTTACTTTATTTATTGCTTTAATTCATTGACTTTATAAATGCATTATTAAGTTTTGACCTTAAAGGGATAGTTCACCCAAAAATGAAAATTGTCATCATGTACTCACTCTCATGTGAACCCTGTATACATTTCTTTGTTCCAGGAAGATATTTTAAGGAATGTTTGAAATCAAATTTGTAATCAGAAGCCCAACTTCTTTAATTCTATTATGGAAGTCAATTGGGCTTCTGCGTGGTTTCCTTCCAAGAAATATCTTCCTTTGTGTTTATCAGAGCAAATAAATTCATACAGATTTGTAACAACATGAGAATGAGTAAATGATGACAGAATTTTTGAGTGAACTATTTCTTTAACCCCAGTTACTCCCCGGGCTTGCATGGTTAGCCGCCTAGTACTGCAACTTCCCTAACTGGACTTTGAATTGACTTCATGCGCCACTGCAAGAACCAAACGGCGGATGATGTCAAAGTACCTTGGGAGCAATTCGAGAATATATAATTATTCTGATAATAAATAATTCTGATAGCCTAGTGGTTAGAGTGTTGGGCTTGTAACCCAAGAGATGCTGGTTTGAGCCTTATGACTGGTGGGTTGCAACTGTGGTGCCCAATTGCTCCCCAGGCGCTGCCCACTGCTCCGTGTGTGTTTACGACTTGCAGTGGGTGTGTGTTTAATATTCACTGGATGGGTTAAATGCAGTGGTCACATTTCAAGTATGGGTTACCATTAGGGATGCCTAACGATTAATCGTGATGAATCGTTAACAGAATAAAAATGTTTGTTTACATCATATGTGTGTGTGAACTGTGTATAATAACTTTGTATAAATAAATGTACACACATGCATGTATATGTTTTAGAAATGTTTACATGTGTATATACATTTGTATATTTATGTATAATTTATATTATATATAAATATAAATACTTAATATATAAATTTTTTTTTCTTAAAATTATACATGAATGTGTTCATATTTATATATATACATATTTATTATACACAGTTTACACACATATGTGATGTAAACACAAACTTTTATTCTGCTAACGATTAATCGCGATCAATTGTTTAGCATCCCTAGTTACCATACATTGGCAAATACGTCACATTCACTTTTTATTACGTTTCATAGATGAGAAGTCTCATTTCGAATCTTTCTCGTGGTATGTTGACCTCATCGCCTTTTCAGTCTGCAAGTCGAACAAACTTACTTACTAGCAACCAATAATTTGAGTTTGGAGGCGGGACTATCTATTTGTCTGACCATTGGCCCATGGCCAGTGTTGTGCCTGAACGAGTTCATTGAACGAAAGTGTGTCAGATTTCTATAGAGTCTTCCAGGTGAAAACCAAGCAAAAACACCTAAACAGGCCTTAATGTGTAGCAGAAAAAACACCCAATCTGGCAACACCGCCACCAGGCTGCATGCGTCATTAAAACAACACTGACTGATGCTGCTGAAATCCAAATCCCTGCCGCGCCACTCACATAGTTTAACATTAAATAACATCATATTTGTCCTAAATTGTTAACGATTAACATAGGCTTCTTACGCATATTCTGGATCTTGAAATAGACTTTGACTAAGCTCACGCTATTTAACGTGCACTTGTGGTGTGCAATACTTGCGAGTTTTACTACACACGACGCCTTGCAGCGCTTCTCGCCCGGTGTATGACCCCTTGAAGCACCCGGCTAGCCTTTCAAGGTATGTGCAAGCAAATACAAAAATTTAAATTGTAATTGTATTCAGGGATCAGGGATTTATTTTTGATAGGATGGTAGGGGTGGGCGGAATGACCAAAAATCTATTTCACGGAATGAGTCATTTTATTTCACGGAACGGAATATTTCACGGTATACATGTTTTTTTTTGTTTATATTGTTTTTTGATGATAAAAATGTACAGAAATACACCACTCCCTATAGCTTTTAACTAAATGCTCACCACAGTTTTAAAATATGAGCAATTTAAAGTTAATAATGTTAAAGTGAAAATGCCCAGAAGATAACAACAGATAATTCTTGATTAGACAGAATCTTGTTTTTATTGAGTTATTAATTTTATAGACTATTGAAGCTATAGTATGGCTTCATTGTATTTTGTATTTATGCATACATAACATTAAACATATGCAATATGTAAAATGAACAGGTATAAATATATGCAAAAACCTACAGACAGGATAAATACCTGTATATGAGAGAAGAAGCTCTAGATATTATAAATGTGACAGGTGCTATGATGTGATGATCATAAAGTTTGTTTTAAGGTCGTGACGCCCTTTACTTTCTATAAGACCTAAACATTTGCATCTCTTTCTCGTCTTTCCGATCAAATATGTTTGTATAAGCAAATGGCGCGTCAAACTACATCGCTCCAGCAGCGCACGTGTCACTGATATAAACGCGAGTTTTGTCTTAGCTTGCTTAAAGTTCAGAAAACTTTACAACTATTAGCATTATTTGCGAGAAGAACTCTTTATTTGGCGTCGCAGCTCCTTGCGCTTGCCTAGAGAGACCTCTGCACGCGAGAGACCGGCCGGCTGCTGCATGAGGAGAGAGAGCGTGCAAGAGCGAGCAGGACAAGAGTCTTGCTGCGTGACCCGCGGTGGATTCACTGGCACTTATTATAAAAATTACACAAATAACTCGTTCATTTTTTATAAGTGAACTATGGCTACGTTCATACTGCAGTCTGAAACGACCCAATTCTGATTTTTTTGCCCCTATGCGACCTGTATCTGATCTTTTCATGACAGTCTGAACGACACAGATCCGATCTTTTCAAATGTGACCCAGGCCACTTGGGTATGTAGTCCTGAATCCGATACGTATCCGATCTTTTGAAATGCGACCTTCGTCTGAACGGCCAGGCCACATGGATCCGACCCGTACGTCACTGATACGCTACAAACATCATAATTCTGCATTGAAGTAGGCAAGAACGATAAGATAAACAACAACCATGGCCGACGTTGCTAACACTGCTCCACATCATTACATTTTGGCCGTATGGGTGCACACGTTATATGATTTTACATATAACAGCTTTCTCCCAATATATTAATATATAGCATATTATTATAATGCTGCGAATAATATGTGAAGTAGCAGCTTTCAATAAATATTTTTAAAATGCGTTTATAAATCCAACAACCCCTGTGACCGGTCTACACGTCCATAAGAGGTTTCTAGGTTTATAAACCATTGCCTCTTTGTTTCTACATTTAAAAGACAAAGCTGGCAATTCTGGCTATACTTTCGTTCTTTTAATAATTTCTTTATTTTATTTATAAATCACTCTGGGTTATCTGATCTATTTGGCTTGTGTTTTGTTTCCGTGCACTTGAGGCATTTTGCACATTTGTTCTGCACTTTGTTACTTCTAACCTTATTTTATAAAAAAAATGGTATTTATAATAAACGTAAATTCTGATCTAATTTAAGTCTGTAAATTTTGGATTGCTTTTCGTTTGTCGATGTTGCGCTATTGCGTGCTGGCCATGCTTGCGCATGCAATTTAGCCGAACGGGCTAGGTGCTCTGCGTCTCATATTTAGGAGTTCATCAAACTAAACATTAAAAAACGGATGTTTTTCGACGGGTATAAGTTTTTAAAATGTATTTAAAACAGACCGGTTATTTTGTCAAATGTTAAACTACAAAACAGGTAAGCCGTTTCTTTAAATTTCGGTGCTGAAACGGAAAATATCTGCACCAAACCTATATTTATGCCTGACACGACTGTCTTTCTTGTTATTTAATATTAAGTTCGGTGTTCACTTTCAAATGATAGCAAAGAGATTCCTGAAATAAATAATATCATCAGGTCTTTCTGTATCTAAAGTGAATACAGAGATGATCAAAGTCAAAGCAAGGAAGCAGGTATTTGCTAAATAATAACGCGAAGTGTCTATAAAATAATTAATTTCAGTGTTTTTTCTTGTTATAAATTAACGTTTAATGAATTGTATATAAAGCTTAGTTTTTATCATTTACAGTAACAAACAAAAATTATTTGTCATTTCTCATTTGTCGTTTTTTTTTGTCATGACGCGCTAAATCTCCAAATTAAATAAAATTAAATAAAAACACTAAAAAATTAAATAAAAACACTGAATTGTAGCCGGAGTTTCCAAGGCAGGATCCCCTTTGTTATTTTTTTAGGTGTAGTTATCAAAATGTTTTTTGTGTGATGTTCTGTAGATCGTGGCTTTAAAATGATATGAGGAATAATTAAAAAAATGTTACCTTACATTTTACATAAAAAAAAACAGAAGATTGTAATTGTGCTGGCTCCGTTGGGAAAATAACTTTAATATTGCAAAAAGAGCTCCACTGTTGACTACACCGTTGTTGACATCCGTTAGCTTACAAGTGACGTCCTTGACCGTGGAGTACTCTTATGCGCATGCGGGTCACTTCTGGGTCATTTCACGTTCACACAGGAGATCACAAAAGGTCGCATTTTATTGGAAATGTGAACGGCCTTGCAAAAAAATCTAATTTTTTCAAAAAATCGGAATTGAGCATTAAGCCCTGCAGTATGAACGTAGCCTATTTTACATGTTTCTCCGTCACACTCAGTCTAACATGCTGGAGGGCAGAGTTAGCCACGCCCACTTATTTGCATTCCACGGAATAGAAAAATCTGTTACGTCTGACATTTTATTCCGCTGTAACGGAATATACCGTCATACCGCCCAGCCCTATAGGATGGCATGTTAAAGGGATAGTTCGGCCAAAAATTATATCAAACCCATGATTTAATGAACCTCAAGGCTTCAGAGATGCAAATGTTTATAATTTTTAAGACAAACACATTTTCAGTTATTTTAGAAAATATCCTAGATCTTTCAATATAAAGTTATGGTGTCCACTCCTTCAAGTCCAAAAAAATGTGCTTTCATCCTATACAAAAGTATTCCAAAGGGCTCCAGGGGAATTAACAAAGGCCTTCTGAGGGTAATCTGTGCGGTGTATATATCCATTTTTAAAAATGTATAAATGAAAATAACTAGCTTCCAGTAAAGCAGCCATCTTAGTCGTGCATTTTAACAACTGAAAGATCTAAGACATTCTCTAAAATAACTAAAAGTGTTTTTGTCTGAAAAATGATGGACATATGCATCTCGGACATCATGAGGGTAAGTAACTCGTGGGTTTAAAATAATTTTTGGCTGAAGTTCGAACTATCCCTTTAAAGGTCACATTCTTCCTGATCATATTTTTTAAACCCTAGTTAGTGTGTATTGTTGCTATAATAGCATAAATAATACCTGTAAATTGATAAAGTTCACTGCCAGGCGATATATTTTCTTTAACAGAATTCGCCTTTCAAAGCCTACAGCAAACGGCCGGCTTGGACTACAGCCCTCTACTTCCTGCTTTAATGACGTCAGTAGAACGGTTTTTTGACTAAACTCCGCCCACAGGAATAGGTTAGCCGGCAGCTAAACTAACGGCAAGCTAAGCTGCTATCGAATCACAACACACTAAACAAAATACACAATCAGAACTCGTTATGTATTTCTGAAGGAGGGACTTCATAGAACAAGAAAGACATCAGCCCATTTTGAGGACAGTATAAACCGTGGTATACAGATAAGTAAATTGTGTGAAAAATACCAAATTTTTTCCCTGTGAACACATGTTATATTGCGCACTGTAAACACAATCAAAGCTTCAAAAACACAGAAAGAACGGGATCTTTAAAGCAACACCAAAGAGTTTAGGCTCTTTGCTCCCCCTACAGGTTAGAAGCGTAATTGTCCATTACCCACTGTCATAAATACTGAGGCATAGCTGGCTCTGATTGGATTGTAGGTCTGCCGTAAAGCAAGTTTTTGTAGTATTCACTCGGACTACAGGACCACTACCCGACGTTTGGAAACTTCTTTAGTGCGGTTTTGGCCGATAGAGGGCTGCAAAGCGAATGTGAAAGTGCTGTTCACCCTGTTTAGAGTGGATGAACGACTGAAACTGTTTTGGAAGCGTTATTTTAAGGTAAAAAAAACTCTTTGGTGTTGCTTTAACACGTTAGGTGCTCTCTAACCATTTGGCTATGAGTGGTGTTTATTTCTTGTGCTGAAAGAGAGGGGGAAGTGGAATGAGGTATTTCAACTCTACAAAGTGGCATAGTACTTCAAGACCCCAAACAAAGACCCCTGTCTTTATGTATTGTTGTGTGGGCCTCCAAATGCATTAGTCAGCTGTTTTGTACAGCGTGAACTGTGTTACTTTAGCCTGTTTGATAGAGTATTGGGCTTTAACTCATAAATCAAATGAAGTGCTGATCTCAGACCTTTTCTGGCTACATGTGGGTCTTTATACTAAAATGCGTAAAAGTAAAAAAGTAGTCAAATTTGGTTGAAACTCATTTCATGTGCTCTGTGGCACTACTTTAAACCAATGGCTTTATGGTGGACCTCTCTCAACACCCTGATAAGATTCTTTAGTAACCGTAGTCAACGGTAGTCCTGTGGGAGGAGAGTCTCAGGGCTTTATGCTGATTACCTAAGAAGAGAATAGATTTGATGTAGACAATTAAAACAAGACTTGAGACCTAAAACAAGACTTAAAACAAGAATTTACGCACATTCTGCATGTGTAGGCTGTTCAGTGAGTCATATATTTCTTTTGATCCTACAATGACTCATTTGATTTAGAAAATTGCATGATCATTTTTCTTTATTGAGTAATGTAGAACAGTAGGCTCTCTGTGGACCAAGTCTCTCACAAGAAGATGCAAATTAATTTAGCACGTCTCAGGGGAATAGGTATCCAAGTGAGGTACTCTTTAAGAGACTGTGGTTTATCCTACCACTCAGCAGTTTTAGCTCATGTTCTAATGGAAAACAGAGTCCACCAAATTGTATACAACATAACAAAGTAGGGCCATCCATGAATTATGCAACCAAATGATGGCTTGATATCCTCTTAATGTACAGTAAATTCAGGTAGTAGAAACATGACCTTTGGAATAATTTCTGTAGAGTAAGTGACCCTTAATAAGTATGCGTTCATGACGATAAATTCAAGTAGATTGGGAAACTTTTTAAGGCCATGATTGAAAAAGTCCTTTAAGGAAGAAGAATTGAATGAACGATGGTGCACGTACATCACACTGCAAGAGTTTTTACCTAGTTAAAAGAGGTTTACCGAAATTATTAGGATACTGACAGAATTTTTGAAAATGTTGCTTTCATTCGGAAAGGACAGAAAATACTTTTTTTATTTTTCATGTACTTTGAGCTTTTTGCAGTAAAAGACAGTTAAATTTGTTAAATGCCAATGATATGGACATTTGTGAAGATAAGACATTTCAATTGCTGAATAACATTGGCCCTCATTTATCAAAAGTGCGTACACCAAATTTCCAGCGTACACCTTGCGTACACCCAAAACCACGGTGACTTTGAGATTTATCAATATGGACGTTGGCGTACGGCACGCTCAAATCCTACGCCAGCTCAGGAGGTGGTGTACGCACATTTTGAGTTAGTGCAGAAATGCGCAAACACTTCCTAACACCACAAAACGCACTGACAAACTAAAATATATGATATATTATGACCCACTGTAAAAAAACAAAAAACATAGTCATTATAAACTTCAGTGTTTATTTTTATGCAACATGTACTTCAATGTTTAATTTGTGAGACTTTACCAAAGCATTTGATTTGTATGCATATGTATTCCTTCAGTTGAGAGCCTGTTCGCTTTACCTGATGTTTCAGAGCGAGCATGTGAACGGAGCTTAGTGGGAGCGGAGCGTTGAGCGGTGCGGTAATATTACCATCAAAGCGCCTTTCCGAAAATTCCGCTCCCTCAGCACCGCTCGTTGAACCCAGAACGCCCTTTGATAATTTACTAGTTCGAGAATCTGTAAAAACGTCTAGCAATAAGTTATGGAATTCAAGCCTTATACATAAATGTAAAGTAAAAATCAAAGTTAAGATTGAGCAGGAAGAAAAAATTGAAAGGGACTGCGGAGAGACTGTAAAGAGTTAGCAAATATTCTTCCTGGAATCTGAAGCGGCACATTGCAAGAAAGCACAAGGATGTGCTACGAAAACATGGTAATGCAATAAAAGGTAAGCTAGTTACGTACCATTCGATGATAAATAAATACAGATGAGGTGAGGTAAAATGCTTGTGTTGAATGGAGCCGTAAATCCGATCATGATGACATGCGGACAAAATTATGGCCACGAATAATTTTTTATGCTATGGACACTTCTTTTTCTTATTTAGTCTAAAGTATGGCCATAAATTTAGAATTTGTTCCCAATATTCAACAGTTTGTTCCTTGGAATTAATTATTATAATATTTAGAATATTTCGTAGTTACTATTACAATTATTATTACTTCAAATTATGAATTAGCTTAGCTAAAACATGTGGATGTCGTGGAAACAAATTGTTAATTTGAATTATATCCGGAGCTCCGTATCAAACTGGATCTAAAATACAGCTAACAAACAACTGTATGTAAATATAGAACAACACACTACAAAAGTTACTACATCATTTTAAAATATTATATAAAAAAAATTAACTGAACCATTAAGCAGACATAGAATTTAGATGTAGGCAACAGTAAATAATAATAATAATAAATAATTATTCTTCTAAATATCAATTAATAATAAAAATAATAATAAGAATATTACAAATTGTCATCCAATTATTAATGTGTCTTTAATTCCACTCTTTAAACTGCCAAATAAAACAATTTTGTTTCTTTTCACTTCCCCGGATTCTCTTCTTTGCCGTCTTTCGTGTGTCAATGGCGTAAAATGAGGGCGTGGGGGAGGCGGAGACTTGAATTTATATGGGCTTGTTATTCTAATGACGCTCGTTTTCGGCCGCGGCATTTATGAAGGGCAGATATTGCGTACACCTGAATATCAATGGTACGCACAGTTTCATAAATCAGGCGGTGAGAGGAGTGTAAGCATAATCTTACGCCAACATATACGCCCGTTTCTACGCAAGAATGATAAATGAGGGCCATTAACCTTATAATTGCAATTAAAGTGATATAACCTGAACATAAGAGCCTGATAATAAATGCTTATTTTAGGGCTGTCACAATGCTTAAATAATTGATTGTTTGATTTTATCCCAATGATTTCAAATCACCGCAATGATTGCACATCTCTCTAAAAAACACAAGGGGGAGCTGCAGCGCCTGTATAAATGAGACTGTATCAGATGGCGCTCCTTAATTGACATGACAGTGTAACATGATACATTGCAAAGCCATTCAATAGAGTGGAAAAGAAATTAAAGAAATGCTGCAAATCTTTGATAAGTAGTAGGGCTGTGACGATTAATCGTGCAAATGCGCGTTTTCTCAATGATTAAATTTGAATGAATTACGGTGAAATGCCGCCACATCCAAAAGCCAGAGGGCGCTCTCGTGTAGAAACGGCATTTGTGCCACAGAAGTAGTAGCATTACAAACGCTATATACAGGAAACGTCTAAAGGAATATTTATATCGCTATTCTTCAGATTGTTTCAGGTATTTTCATGATAATAAAAAATGTTTTGAATGATTGTGTTTGACGAGTGTTGCTTTTTTAAATTAACATAAACGACTCAAACTCATAGTGATTTTAGATTGATAAGGACTTCCTACTAATCACAGAGCCGTAGTGCTCGCATAAGCTGTGCATGAAACGCAGAATCGAAGCCTTGTGATTCAGAATCGATTTCAGGCAGGTCTTTTTAATGGGGAACACGATGTATCGTCACAGCCCTAATAAGTAGTATGAACTGCCAGGTAAAACATCCATTTCCAAAACAGCAATTTCAAATTTAGGGAAGTGAAGGATGCTATTTTTAAGAATCTGTAAGGGATTTTTTTTTACATGTGGTCCAACACTAATATGACCTTAGTAGACATGGGCCAGTATGAGATTCTGGCGGTATGATAACCGTAAGCAAAAATACCACGGTTTTGCGGTATTGCCATTATAACGTTTATGCCTTTTAAATGATAAAATTCTTTTAAAAATATGTAATTCAAATGTAAACATGAATTCAATTACATGATTTTAATTTTGTGTAAACACAGTTCATACATTGAAAATGGTATCACCGAACATTTTAGTGGTTTTGAAACCTTCACTGTCAGAAATAAAGGTACAAAACTGTACCTTTTCTGTCACTGGGGCTGTACCCTAAGTTTTTGTTTGGTACCTTTACAGGAATACAAACAGAATACAATTTTAGGTAGATTACTGTACCTTAAGGGCCTACTTTGTTAGAAAAAAGTCAAAATATTTACCCTAGCTGTCAGTGGGGCAGCACCCTTTAAAAAGGTAATTGTATGGTCCATTAGGTACAGATATGTAAACATTTAGTACCAATATGTACCTTTGAGATACTAATATGTTATTTTGAGGTACTAATGAGCTTTGGTCCCAGTATGTACCTCTGAGGTACTAAAATGAAATCCTAAGGTGCAAAGCTGTACTTTTCCAAAGGGTACAGCCCCAGTGACAGAAAAGGTACAGTTTTGTACCTTTATTTCTGACAGTGTTGACTTTTTAAAATCTCTGTATACCTTGCAACCGGTAACCGGCCCATGCCGACCTTAGTAGGATTGGCTACTTTTTAAGGCCTGTTCTGGTGTAGTCACTTTATTTTGATTGCATTTTTATTTTCAGTTATTTTTCAGACATTTTATTTAGTTTATTTCTTATGCAGAATTTTCATTTTTTGAAAGATATATTCATTGAATAATTACTTTTAAATATGTGTTATTAATATTTACTGACAGGTACACTGTAAAAAAAATCCGTAGAAATTACAATGTTATTGCAGCTGGGTTGCCGGTAATTTACCGTAGATTTAAATTTATGTTATTTACTGGCAAGAGTTTGTTCAAAGTTAAATAAATTTTAAATATTAACAAGTCTTAATCTTTACAGAATAAAACTATACAATAACAGCCTCATGCAAAGCATTCTGGGAACCAGAAATCATCATCAACCTTTTTCTGTTTTTTGCTTCAGATTTTGTTTCCCAGAATGTTTTGCTTGATGCTGTTTTTTTAGTTTTACTCTGTAAAGACAAAGACTTGTAAATGTTAAATGTTCATTCAACTTTGAACAAAATTTTGCCAGTAAATAACATACATTTAAATCTATGGTAAATTACCGGCAACCCAGCTGCAATTTCTACGGATTTTTTTTACAGTGTAAACCTTGCAAAAGATTTAATTTAAATAATCACAACAATGTGTGAAAATTATTGCATGAACAAACAAGAAATGATAATAATTAAATGCAAAGCAATAAAACGGACAATTAATTGTCATAATCGTCAAAATGTATTAGGCAATTAACCGTCAGCCAAATTTCATTTTCGTGACAGCCCTAGCTCATTTACATAAAAACTTTTTTAGATGCACAGATGCAAAACACAGAGGGTCTATATTTACAGATCTCCATTAAATAAAGATGATTCAAAAGTTGTTTTTCATATTGATCCTTAACCTTTTGAAATCTTATGTTTGTAATGAAACTTTAGCTCAAAATGAGATCTTAAAGTATTTTGGGAAATGTTATTGAAATTCCTCTCGATTTCAAGGCTGTGCATAAAGTTTCCTGCAGAATCCGTCTAAATTTAATAAGAGGATCATCTAATTTATAACTCATGCTAAGTGCAAGCAGGGAGAACTGATATCCGTTCCAGTCAATCCCAACCCATTTCTATGAGAGTATTACCATGTTCCTGCTACAAGAAGACATTCATACGGTTTAATTGTTCAGCCCTCTTACTCCAGTTGTGTTTCATGCTCTTGTTTGTGTGGTCCATCTATTTCCCTTTTGGCTGTAGCATCAAGGGCTTTACTGTTACATAATGGTTATCTTTACCTGCTCGGTTGACAGGCGTGTGAGTGCACCACATGCATTAGCGCCACAGATAAATAATTGAGTGTCTAATGCACTGTTTGCAAAGAGCACTTAGGGCTCAAGAGCGATTTAATCATCATCTAACTGCTCGTGGTGTTATTCCAATGCCATATTCAAGGTCAGACGTTTGGTTAGGCTGATTAATGGGTTAACTGCCACAGCTTTGACTTTTTACCAGTTGATAAAACGTTGGTTCAGTTGAATACACCAATGCATCAGCTTACCATCTGTTCAAAAATATTTTGTGTGTTTTGAACAGAAATGCAGTTCTGTTCTGATAGCATCAGGGAACAAAAAAGCGCATTAATTCTTCACCGAGTTAATCCACACGGCTCCAATAGGTAAATAAAGGTCTTCTGTAGGTAATCGATGCGATTGTGTTAGGGATGCTCATATCAGTTAATTTTCCCGACCGACAACCGTAGCTTCTAAACCGAACATTAACCGTTAACTGATAAGATTTTAATATGAAATTGTCATTGAGTAAAAATACAGTTGACGGTTGTCTGTGAACTAGTAAAAACAAAACATTAAATTTGAACGTGCAAACAGCAGCCACAGATCAACAACAGAACCAGGATTCATACATTATCAGATATTCACGCAACATTACCTTATTAAAAAGCAGGCGATCGGTCCAGTAGATTAATATCCAAAGGACAGATTGTCTCCGTTTCATCTACCACAGTGGTCATTTCTAAAGCAGGACGCTTTTCAGAAAGTTTTGGTTTTGCGTCGTCTTTGGTTTTGCGTCGTGCAAACAGCAGCCACAGATCAACAACAGAACCAGGATTCATACATTATCAGATATTCACGCAACATTACCTTATTAAAAAGCACGCGATCGGTCCAGTAGATTAATATCCAAAGGACAGATTGTCTCCGTTTCATCTACCACAGTGGTCATTTCTAAAGCAGGACGCTTTTCAGAAAGTTTTGGTTTTGCGTCGTCTTTGGTTTTACCTCGTGCAAACAGCAGCCACAGATCAAAAACAGAACCAGGATTCATAAATTATCAGATATTCACGCAACATACCTTGTTAAAAAGCACGCGATCGGTCCAGTGGATTAATATCCAAATGGCAGATTGTCTCCGTTTCATCTACCACAGTGGTCATTTCTAAAGCAGGACGCTTTTCAGAAAGTTTTGGTTTTGGTCGTCTTTCTCCGTTTGTCCAAAAAGAGCTAGATGTTTATGGTTAGGGTCAGAGGCCATCAGTGAACGTCTGTCCGGATGTGCGCAGACGGACCGCGTCATCTTGCGCGGATACGCGCGCGTCTCCGTTCAGCTTCCAAACACGCATACAAATGATTTCTCATACAAATGATTACTTTATCAGACCGTCAGGGCAGCAATCATTTGTGTCATTTACAGGACATTCACAAATTAAAGATAGAAAAGTGGCGAAATGTCTGTCGGCTCATGACGACACACACCATGTATTAACAAATATTTTTATTTTAACTGATAATGTTAATCGGTCATAATTTCTTACCTTCGGTTAACGGTTAAACGGTCAATGTGAACATCCCTAGATTGTGTAAAAATATCCATATTTCAAACTTTTTAAATTGTAATAACTAGCTTCCGGATGGTGCCATCTTGGAAACATTTCATGCAAGAGTTTTAGCGTAATGAGCACTTGTTGCCATGGGTATGTTGCGCAGGCACTTCCGGTGCGTTGATTAACCAAAAATATAAGTGAACTTTATAATTGTTAATGTTATGAAATAAGACAGTCTTGATGACGTATGCAGCTTACTAATTCAAACTCCGGAGGCTACAGTCTTGAGGATTGAGAAACGGACAATATTTTGCCTCATTTTTCCACCCTCCAAGCCAGCGGGTCATCACTGATTTGTGATGTGCACACCACCGCATTGGTTATTACAAGCGTCCCAGCCCTAATGTAGCATTTACACCAGCCGCGGAAGAGGAGGCGAGGGATTTACATGTTAAGTCAATGCAAAGACGCAAATAGGCATCCTGCGGCGCGTTTAGTGCGAATGGCGTGGCGCGAATGATGTGGAATGCACCACGATAACCAATCAGGAGCTTGCTCTAGTAGTGACGTGATTACAGGAAGCAAGCATTGGGCAGAAGAAGCCCTCATATGACGTGAATTTCTCCATGAATGTCTCGCATGACTAGAAGTTCACGTGCGTTTTTGCCGCCTCTTCAGTGTCTGGTGTGAACGAACAGTTACAGGACATTTACTAAAATAACTGAAATGTGGTAAGATATACAGGATATACAGGAATTACCGGAATATTGTAAATGTGCTTGCGTGTGCGTGTTCCAGTGGTTTGCAATAACTTAATGACTTTACTACTTTAAATCTGTATGTATAGTCAACATTTTTAGGTTGATGCAGACAGCAGAGAGACGCTTTCTTTCGCAAAAGAATGTGAAACATATATATTGGTTGTGTAATTTTTAAATATATTTTATTTAAAATTTTAAATAGATTTTACAAACTGAAAGCATTATGGAATCCCATAATATCATTTATCCCATTAAGCAAGTTTTTCACATTTTTCTTCAATATTGTGCAGCCCTAAGCAGATGGTCACATAACATGCTCTCATCCTTGAAAGCTATAAACAGTTTACTATGGGTGAAGGACCCAGTAAACTCCAGACTATATTAAATGCATGAACATTTGCAGTGTGGAAAATGGCTTGTGGTGACCATAATGTGATCTGTGTGTGGTATGTTATAGGTAGTGCATGAAATATATTTAAATTTGCACATTTGTGCTGTATAAAAACACACATTTTATCAATGTATGCACTTTCTGGAAAACAAATGACTTGGCATTGCTTACTAATAGTAAAATTGCTGCATTTCAGTATTCTTTAGATATTGCACAATATTGTTATTTTGTACAATACAGTGAGCGGCTAGGAATGAAAAATCTGCTCTCTAGGACACATTATAGACCATACAGAATAAAAGGTAATTATGTTTTAACTGCATCTCGCAGCTTGGTTTATGATAAAGTTTCATGTGCTTTAATCTCTATAGAAATGCTGAGACAAGAAGGCAAATCAATCAGGCCAAGCGTGTGGCCTCTGACAGCTCAAAAGACTGATGGCTGCAGCGGGCTGCTTTCATTCAGCACCTCCATGTTCTTCTTTATTTTTAGGAGGCCTGTGTCCTAGCAACAGGCTTCTCAAGCATTGCCACAAAAAGCAGAAGATGAACTGCCTTCCTATTGATCAGAAACATAGTATCCATAATTCTGGTGATCTTGTTTTTTCATAGCTGGATTGAAATGAGATGCCACTAAAGAAGTCGCTTTTATCATAAAAATTTAAGCGAAATTCTTCAATTTATTGTCCTTATGCAGTGCTTTATTACAAAACTAAACACATTTTATGGATAATTTTTCTTTTCATGACTTGTTTACACACAATGCTTTTAAACATTTCAAGTTTACATTAATAGTAATCTATTATAAAAAAATATTAAACAACATTAAACCATAATAAATGCTTAACTTAGCACCCTCTTCTATACGTTACATCATAACTATGCTTGCTAGTACCCATTTAATATTTCTATAGTGACATTCACCACCTGAAGAAGTGAAGAGGGCTTTTATTTTCCCTGACTCAGCTGACCTTGATGTATCTTCAGGGCCTTTCTAGCCTTGTCTGATAATTCCCCAGCCCCAGACATGGCACTCTGCCTCCAGTCAACCATCCAGAAAATATCTGATTTATCTGCTGCTTATCAAAATCTGTAGACGGGGCAAATTCCCAGGTGTTTTATCTCCAGCTGGGTGCAATCTGCTTCAACCCGAGCACTACTGTAAGACCTCTACTTTAACGTTCTTAGTAATGACACAGGAGACGAGACACCTGGACATCGAGGAGACTGCCAATGTAATGAGACACATGAAGGATCATTAATTAAAGAGGATGGAGAGAGAGAGGAGGCAAAAGAGGTCCACTTTTCTGTGCGGCTCGTCTCATAGAAGCGGCCACACGTCAACATGTATGCAGAACAGACCTGTTGAGTAATTGATGTGAGGTGAGAGGGTTCAAGGCTGTTTTCTGAGGCCCTGATGTAACTTCTACACCGTTTACTCATCTGCAATATTTTACCATTAGCTGCCAATATACAAGGCAATGTGTGTATTACAGGGTGTTTACACTATTGTTTGAATCCTATAACAAATAATAATAACTATTGGTTGGTTTCTTGTGATGCATTGACTTCAATAGGGTGATTTACATTGCATTGGATTGACATTTTCGGTTTACCAATCAAATAAGGAGAGTCTTTTTTGCAATTCAAGGAACTTCCAGAATGAATCAAATAGGAGTTCACATATTATCTTTGTTAACGGTGATGTCATGGCAGTAGAGGCGGCGCAACTGTAATAAGCTTTCTGCACGAGTCATAAACGCAAATCTTTCTTGTCGTTTATTGGCTGGAACACGCTTGGTATGTTTCCTGGTGGTAGGTTTGGCCACTTTCTTTTTGTTGCAGTTTGCGGAGCCTGGGCTGTCTACAGAGACTGGATTTTTTACAGTGTGTTCAGGGGACAGGCAGCTAGCAGATAGTGAGGAGATGTTTACTGTATGAAACAAAAAAAATGAACGCGTGAATTTGCTTGGAGCACCTTGTAGAAAAGTTGAGAAATTTTCAATTTCTGCTGCAAGCAACATCAGTGGCGTGACACCAACGGATCCAGAATTCAGTTCGCCAACGCATGACGTCACCAATTTAAAGTAAATGAGACGTGTTAAAGGGATAGTTAACCCAAAACTGAAAATTCTGTCATTATTTACTCACTCTCATGTTGTTACAAACCTTTATATATTTCTTGGTTCTGATGAACACAAACGAAGATATTTTGAGGAATGCTTGTAACCAAACCATTCGTGGACCCTATTTACTTCCATAGTATTCTTTTCTAGTGTTCTTTACTTCCTTAGTATTCCTACTATGGAAGTTAATGGGGTCCACGAACGGCAAAGATTTCTCAAAATTTTTCTTTGTGCAGCAGAACAAATACATTTATGCGGGTTTGTAACCACATGAGAGAAAGTAAATGTTGACAAAATGTAAATTTTTGGGGGAACTATCCCTTTAACGCTGATGCTCGGTGTGAATGGAGCGTTACTTTGTTTTGCCCCCGTAGTCCAAAGACATAGGGTTTTAGGTGAATTGGAGATGCCAAATGCCTTTTTCTTCAAATTGTGTGTACATTAACTTGGGTAATAATTAACCAGTTTTTACCAATAATATAGCCATAGATGCTGTAATGCCATTAGTTAATAAATAAATTAAATAATGCAGTAGTCTGCGGTAAATCAGTTTTTGATCCACCTGACAAATTTCTTGCCAGTTGCAGGGCCTATTATTTTGCAATTCTGTTTAGTGTCTATACAATAGTGCACGATATGTTCCGCGCAAGGTTTTCAAGTAAATATTTAATGGGATTATTTTTTTATTGCTTTACTGCAAACACCAAAAAATGGTGTATTTACAAGTGCTAACGTTAATACCCTAGACGAAAAAATTTTTTTTTTATAGGTATGCACTTCAATGTTATATAATAAAATACCTGAATAATAGTGAAATTTAAGAATACCATTACATTTTCTTATAAAAACATAAATTGTTACAAAATTACACAATATTGGAATATTTTGCGCATTTAGAAGTTTTAAGAAAATGTTACGTTATTCTTAAATTTACTATTATTTATTTATTGGAATAGTGAGCTATTTTATTTCCTGATTTTACAGCCAACAACATACATCTATCATATTTTGGACTATTTAGATGTGTATTTCACACAGGTACAACCCATAGCTTCAACCATTTAGTTTTTTTTACCATGCGGTAGCATTTCCTGCTTGCTGCCAGTTTGCATGACAAACGTGTAAGATGCAGATGCTTGGTAGACGAGCAACAGGAAGTCTGCAGATTGAGACTGGCAAACAGGCCTATTGCAAAAGTGATCGATAAGTATTATTATGTCAAAGTAGATAACTGGGTCCTATTCACATATTTAATTCAAGTAGAAAACATCTATAATTTGATATATGATGTCCATTTTGTTTCCTATTTCTTTCGGGTAGGCAGCACATAGTTTGAAATGAAGGGGCTATTGAGTGGGAGGATACAGTAGCCAAGTATGCTGCTAATTATCTCTTATAATCTTCCTGGTCTATTTTGCAGACAATACCAACACTGGATTACTTGACATGCATTGTGTGTTACAAAAACAAGTGGCTGCCTTGCTGTGTTCGTATTTGTGCTGCTCTGCAGGCATTGAATGCAGATGTGAATGATAAAAACAGATACTGTAGCATCCTCAAACAGCGTGTGAATTCTGTCTCGCATCAATTACTGGCAAGTTGGCAAGACTGTAACCACATTTTCAGGATTGCAGTCCCAGAGGGGGTTGGCGTATCTCTTTCATCGTCTGTGGTTGCTATGGCCCTGTTAGCTAGATTTGTTAGGATAGTCATGGTGTGGATATTATAGTCAGCTGTTGGAATGGCCTGATTTTAACCACCCTTGAACCGCTATTTTACAAAAAAATTAAGTTTTCATTTTTTCTATAAAGGCTGGAATGGGCAATATTTTTTAAATTGTTGAAATGCTTTTTCTTAAAGTGGAATAGTATTATTATTTTTTTGAGCAGGGTGACCAAAAACTTGAAAAAGGGATTGGGATTGTGTTTAGAAATTGCTTACAGCTTATGAATGCTCCTTTGTTGAAGACATAAAAAGCTATTTCCCTTAGAATTGGCTTGAAGATAATATCTGCTATCACAGCTGTGTCCAGTCCAGAAACAAATCCAGGAGTCCTGCTGTCTTGGGAGTTCATGAGAAGCATGTCAGTATAGAGCTCAAGGCATTGTCTTGTAAGTAGGTCACAAGCCACGCAGAGTTCTGAGATACTGCAGGAACCTCATTGAGGATTTATCAACTTACTGCTGAAAAACAAGCTGTGCTTTTATGACTTTTGTACAGTATGCTTTACATTGCATCTTAGTCTTGGGCAAAATAACTATAACTATAAAAATAACTTTTCAGCAGCATAACTTTACTCTCCACAGTCCACACTAAAACCAAAACCATTCCATATGATATATATTTGACGTTATTAAACTCTGTGGACAAATCTTTCGACAGAAGGGATTTGGAAAATGCTAACTGTAGCTTGATAGCACTGAAGGGCAGGCATAGAATCTCTGGTCCAAACCACGCCGCCTCTAAAAACACATAAATGCACAGCAGACCAGAAGCGAGATGAAGAAAAGAAAAGTTAGTTAGTTGCTATCTGCCTGCCATTCTTGCTGCTTTTGCACAGCGTACATGAACGTGCATATGACATCTGATGTCTGCTCTGTGGTATGCAAACACATGCTTACTCACAGGAGGGGACCACACGCTATCATACCATTCGGACCGAATGCAATGAACAAAAGAACATGTTGTAGTCCTACACCTTCCACAGACGATATATATTATATATATAATACGGTTGCTTCACATAAACAAAGTCTCTGGTTTGAGCCCCGGCTAGGTCAGGTGGCGTATCTCTGTGGAGTTTGGATGTTCTCCCTGTGTCTGTGTGTGTTTTCTCTGGGTACTCTGGTTTCCTCCCACAGGCCAAAAATATGCAGGTTAGGTGAACTGGAGATGCCAAATTGTGTGGATGATCCAGTTGAATAGATTAACCAGTTCTCGCCATTAGGGGTGGGCGGAATGACCAAAAATCTATTTCACGGAATAAGTCATTTTATTTCACGGAACGGAATATTTCACGGTATACATGTTTTTCAGTTTATATTGTTTTTTGATGATAAAAATGTACAGAAATACACCACTCACAATAGCTTTTAACTAAATGCTCACCACAGTTTTAAAATATGAGCAATTTAAAGTTAATAATGTTAAAGTGAAAATGCCCAGAAGATAACAACATAAGTCTTGATTAGACAGAATCTTGTTTTTAATTGAGTTATTAATTTTATAGACTATTGAAGCTATAGTATGGCTTCATTGTATTTTGTATTTATCCATACATTACATTAAACATATGCAATATGTAAAATGAACAGGTATAAATATATGCAAAAACCTACAGACAGGATAAATACCTGTATATGAGAGAAGAAGCTCTAGATATTATAAATGTGACAGGTGCTATGATGTGATGATCATAAAGTTTGTTTTAATGTCTTGACGCCCTTTACTTTCTATTAGACCTTAACATTTGCATCTCTTTCTCTTCTTTTCGATCAAATATGTTTGTATAAGCAAATGGCGCGTCAATCTACATCGTTTCAGCAGCGCACGTGTCACTGATATAAACGCAAGTTTTGTCTTGGCTTGCTTAAAGT
The DNA here is from genome assembly GCF_030506205.2 of Paramisgurnus dabryanus. Classification (NCBI taxonomy): domain Eukaryota; kingdom Metazoa; phylum Chordata; class Actinopteri; order Cypriniformes; family Cobitidae; genus Paramisgurnus; species Paramisgurnus dabryanus. The sequence goes on along the minus strand of NC_133348.1, from coordinate 16,336,160 downwards.
TCAGAAAACTTTACAACTATTAGCATTATGTGCGAGAAGAACTCTTTAATTGGCATCGCAGCTCCTTGCGCTTGCCTAGAGAGATCTCTGCACGCGAGAGACTGACCGGCCGGCTGCTGCATGAGGAGAGAGCGCGCGCGTGCGCGAGAGAGAGAGCGTGCGAGAGCGAGCAAGACAAAAGTCTCACTGCGAGACCCGCGGTGGATTCACTGGCACTTATTATAAAAATTACACAAATAACTCGTTCATTTTTTATAAGTGAACTATTTTACATGTTTCTCCATCACACTGAGTCTAACATGCTAAAGGGTAGAGTTAGCCACGCCCACTTACTTGCATTCCGCGGAATAGACGGAATAGAAAAATCTGTTACGTCTGACATTTTATTCCGCGGTAACGGAATATACCGTCATACCGCCCAGCCCTACTCGCCATGAATATACCCATAAGGGGGTTCCACCCCGGAAGAGAAGTGCCGTGTCACATCTAGGACAACTTGGAGGTATCGTACACCGGAAATGCACATTAAATAGCACCAGCTTAGTCAGATCCTCTACTTCAAAATGCAAAAGATACGTAAACCCCCAATGTTAATCGGGACAAATATGATGTTATTTAATGTTAAACTATGTGAGTGGCGCTCTGTGTCGCGACAGGGATTTGAGCAACTTCCTGAGTCGTAGCTGGGACAATGTGTTCGTTTTTTGTGCGCGACCACCTATAGATGCTGGAATGGAGTGTAGAATAAATAAACAAACAAACAAACATGATTGCTATCAGGATATAATGAGACTTTCAATCAGAATAACAAATTTAATTTGTTATTTTAAAATGTTAAGAATGCATGTGACATTTACGCATTAGGCAGACACTTTTATCCAAAGCAACGTGCAGTTCATTCAAACATATACATTTTATGCGGATGCATATTTTTTGGGAATCAAACCCATGGCCTTTGTGCTGCTAACGCAGTGCGCTACAGCAACACTAGAGACGATGCTTCTATTTTTGATTCATTTTCTTTATTAAATGTATTCTTTGCATAAGAGGAATTAAATTTAAATGGTAAAGGGCACCTATTGTCTGATTTACGGTTTTACATTTCATTTGGTGTGTAAGTGTGTATTAGTACATGTTAACGATATGCAAAAGGTACATACCCCAAGGGTAAACGATGACGTGAGTTACTGTGTCGGCCGTTTTCTTGGACTACAACGAACACATGGATTGTAGGCAACAGTTTACTTCCTAGGATTGGTGATGTAGAGAAGACCGACATTATCATAATTCCTCCCACTTCGGACTCACAGCCTGTTAGTTAACTCCTGTTGGCAACCAAATCTTTCAAACATGGTAAGGAGCGTCACATTTCCGGCTGACGTCACGAGGTGTTCAGACCAATCACAACGTACAAATTAGCTGACCAATCAGGGACACAGACCTTTTCAAATCCAGGCGTTTTAGGAAGAGAGGGAAATCTGGAGCTACAAAAATGTACAGTATGTGGAAAATAATGTGTTTTTAACCAGAAACCACGCAAACATATTATACCAAATACACAAAATAACATTAGCAATTAAATAGGTGCACTTTAACATGATATATTTTTTAGTTTCCAGTGTTCCTTTATTGATTTTGCTGACATCATCTTTTTTAAGACTTCTGACTTGAGGTTTCTGATGTTATCTGCCTTTTGGCTAAAAGTTAATTGGATGTTTCTTTCTCTTTTAGGTGAACTTCGTAGTATGCCAGCTCTGTGCTCTTCTCACGGCGGTGTGGTTCAGACTTTATCTTCACCCCAGCAAAACCAGTCCTTTTGTGCGACATGTGGTGGCCACACTGCTGGGCATCTACTTTGCTCTCTTTTGCTTTGGCTGGTGAGTCTTTGCCCATGTTTCTCAAAGTAATCAAAAACTATCTCCCTAACTGCTAGACCGCAGGATATATGCTAGCGGGACGTTCCAGAAAGAAGCAACAAACAGCAATCGATAGAAAATCTAGCCGTCTGTGACGACAGACATTTGATACAGAATAAACAGACAGCATTTACTGGACAATATTGAGAGCCGAAGCTGAATTCTGTTGTACATTTGTTAAGTATCATATTATGTGTTGTTATTCGATTACAAAAACACGTATGATTCCCTCGAATACATCCAGGGTTGCTGTTGGGAGAAAAACGCATTATTTAAAAACGCATTATTTTTTAGTGGGCTAAGAGACGCCTCCATGAGATAGACACAAGTGAAGCAAACTGTGCAAGAAAGATTGAAACCGATCTTGCAGTTCATTCGCAATTCAATTATGAAATGGTTTAGTGGCTTGTATCAGACAGATATAGATCCTCATCTCCAGTATACCAATTGATAACCTGCCAGAAATAACCATTTTAAGGCTATTAATAGAACAACATTAGAGAATGCTAACATAGTTTTAGATACATTAGTGCATGTGTTCTGAGCTTCACACTAAAACTTATATCGACATCTCGGTGGTGGCTAAAATGCCGAAGTCATTAACATCTCATTTAATAAGACAAACAGATCAATAGGCTACACTCATTAAAGGTCACGTTTTTCCTGATCCCATTATTTTTAAACCTTAGTTAGTGTGTAATGTTGCTATAATAGCATAAATAATACCTGTAAATGATAAAGCTCAAAGTTCACTGCCAGGCGAAATATTTTCTTAAACAAAATTCGCGTTTCAAAGCCTACAGCGAACGGCCCGTTTGGACTTCAGTCCTCTACTTGCTGCTTTAATGACGTCAGAATGCTTTTTTTGACTAAACTCCGCCCACAGGAATACGTCAGTCGCCAGCTTTGGCTCAAATGGCTCTGTTAAGCTAAGCTGCTATCGAATGACAACACATTAAACAAGCTACACAATCAGAACTCGAGTCGATACGTATTTCAGAAGGAGGGACTTCATAGAAAAAGGAAGACAGCCCGTTTTTAGGACAGTGAAAACAGCCGTATAGAGATAAGTAAATTGTGTGAAAAATACCGCGTTTTTTACACGTGAAACATCATGAACACATGTTATATTGCAAACTGTAAACACAATCAAAGCTTCAAAAACACAGAAAGACGGGAGCTTTAAATCAGATATCTACGTACTTTACATTAGCCTCTTTTCTGTTCTGCTTTTCACGTAGCATCTTCAAGGATCCAGGATAAACCATTAACGTTTATGTAACTAATTTAGTGTGATGCATATTTGTATTAATGTACTGTAAAAGCCATAAAGGACAGTGATAATACCACCTTGTTGTTCCTGCGTAGTCATCCCGAAGCAAAACATTTGGTGCACATAACTGGTCCTCTCTGTCATTATCTGTATAAGATCCTCACGTGCGATGTAGTGTTTGGAAATAAAGCATCACTCTTTTTTTATAGGTATGCACTTCATTTCCTGCTCCAGAGTGGCATAACTTACGGCATAATGATTCTGACGGGAGTCGAGCACATGCACAAGTAAGTCTGTTGTTCACAAGCATTAAGAGAGCTTGCTGAAGGGCCTTTTTATTATTTAATAGCATTTTCATTACTTAAAGGAATAGTTCACCAAAAATTTAGTCATCATTTACTCACTCTCATGTTGTTACAAACCTGTATACATTTTTTTGTTCTGATGAACACAAAGGAAGATATTTTGAGAAATGTTTGTAACCAAACCGTTTGTGAGCTTATTTACTTCTATAGTAGGAAAAAAGAATACTATAGAAGTGAATGGGGCTCACAAACATTGTTCAAAATATCTTAATTTGTGTTCATCAGAACAAATAAATGTATACAGGATTGTAACAACATGAGAGTGAGTAAATGATGATAGAAAATTCATTTTTGGGTGAACTATCACTTTAAATTGCAGGGTTTTCTGTTGGATTGTCCTTTTTAACTTTTTAAGTACTAATATACAATACAATAATCTTCTGACGAATGGGTGGAAATTGACCCCGAGATAATTATAATAAGAAAGAGATCATTCACTTCACTCGCTGACCACCAGGCACTCCTTATGAGTGTAATAAAATCTGCCATTATTCCCCGCTGCTATCTCCTGCCAGCTGCCAAAAACTTTTTACTAGGTAGTAAATATAAAACTGCCTCCATGTCAGACTCTTGCCAAATGGCTCTTTAGGGACATTTTGTTTCAAATGAGGTGATATTACTGTCATAAGAAGATTCAGAGGCAGTTGTGAGGTACTTTAGATAATTCTTCCTGTCTTTTAGTCATTTTCTATTGGTGGGTTCTCTAGACTGGTTTAATGTGCTTGGTTGTGTCATTTTAGACAACATCCAGTGGTTGAGAATGTTTTTGGCCTATTTTCAATTATTTAAAAGGATAGTTCAGCGAAAAATGAACATTATCTCATGATTTACTCATGATTTACTTCTGTGAAGGATGGAATGCACTTTTTTGGCTTAAAAATCCAAAGCACCATTTAAATCATTATAAAGCTTGGAGGAGCCAGGACATTTTTTTATATAACTTGGTTTGTTTTCGTCTATAAGATGATAGTCATATACATCTCTGATGGCTTGAGGATGGGATATTTAAAATTTTTTTGCTGAACTATCCCTTTAAGGACATGGGGAAAACAGTTTTGCTGGCCAGCAAAACAGTCTCATTGTTAAATATACAAAAGTCGCAGTACATTCACGCACACACACCTCTGGTCTATCTTTGTACTTAACACCTGCAGTCTTTGGGGAGCTGAGCTGAATGTGTCATCACAACCGCACAAGTGTGTGTGTGTGTGTGTGTGTGTGTGCGTGCGTGTGTGCGTGTGTGTGTGTGTGTGATTGTGTGTATGTATGTGTTAATGAGAGGGCTTTTGGTTTTATTCAAATGACCTTTGAGATCCTATATGTCCTTTCTTTGGCAGTATCTTCCAAATTGCTTTCTAAATTAGATTAGTATATCATAAGGTGTTTGTATTACCATGAATGGGTTTATTTTAGTTAGAATATGAGATTCCAGTAAAGGTTAATAATACAGTTAAGTCCAGTGTAATAGCACAATATAAATGAGCAAGCATATGCACATTATCATCAGTGATGATTAAACAACTCTGTAGATTTGCAGTGTCATGCATGTTAGGGGATATGCATGTGTGCTTTTTCCAATCCTCCACAGTTTCAGTTTCCTCAGGGTTTTTCCTGTAGTGTGGAAAAACAGAGTAGTTATTATTTGTGTGGAAAACAATGGCCTGTATACACAAACACACATCATGCTGTTCAGCCTCTGCACATCAGAAACTATCACTGTTGAGATGTTGCTTCAGTAAACATCATTGAGCTGTGCTTGTTCTTCTTTCTGGGTTCTGATCAGTTATGTGCTGTCTCTGTTAAAGCTTTGATGTCATTGGTCAGTGAAGAGAATTGATAGGACTAAGAAAAGTGACTCCCTCTGTATCCGTTGGGTCAGGCCTGTGAATTTAAGGGATTAGGCGGTTGCTAGGTGGTTGTTTATTGGACCAAGATAGAAAAGACCACCCCCAAGTCTTTGGTCTTAGACATGGTTCAGATGACTTCTTTAAAAATGATTTATTTTTTATGTAAGTCTAATGATTTATAAGAAACCTTTTCTTAAAGGGATAGTTCATCAAAATGTTTAATTCTTTCATCATTTACTCACCCTGAAGTTGTTCCAAATTTGTATACATATCTTTGTTCTGCTGAACACAAATTAAGATATTTTGAAAAATGTTAATAACCAAATAGGTCTGGGGCGCCATTTACTTCCATAGTATTGTTTTTCCTATGGAAGTCAATGGTACTCCATATCAGTTTGATTACAAACATTCTTCAAAATATCTTCATTTGTATTAAACAGAACAAAGATATGTTTACAAGTTTGAAATTTTCATTTTTTGGTGAACTATCCCTTTAAGAATATGACCGAAGCACAACTGGCAGGCATCAAGTTTCAGGAATAGTTCACCAAAATATGAAATTTCTCTCATAATTTACACATTCTCATGTCAACCCAGATGTATATGAATTCCTCCTTTCAGTTGAATACAAATAAATAATGATATATTTAAATGATGTTTGCATCTTCATATAAGCTCTTAAAGGTGCAGTGTGTAACTTTTTGAATGATCTTTGATTAGAAATGCAATATAATATACATAGGTATGGGCCGTTATGAGATTTTTGGCTGTATGATAACCTTAAGCAAAAATACCACGGTTTCACGGTGTTGCAGTATTGTCATTGCAACACTAAAATGTATGTCTGCATATAAACAACAACTTTTCAACTGGACACAATACATTTTATTTTTAAGCAACATACAACATGTATGCCAGGTGAAAATAAAGCCTTAATATTCTTTCTAAAAAGTATAAAAATTATAAAAATTTATAAAATTAAAATATCATATAATATTAAATGTAAACATGAAAATCAATTACACGACTTAATTATTTAACTAGTTTTGTGTAAACACAGCTTATACCTCAAAACGGTATCACATTAAATTTTAGTGGTTTTGAAACCTTGACTCTTTAAAACCTTGGTATACCTTGTAACCGGCCCATACCTAAATATACATAACTATATTATCAGTGGTGTAAATACCTTTCATAATGAACTGTTGTTATGTTTTTATTACCTTAGAATGAGACGTTTTTATCTACAGACACCAAGGGTCCCCTTACATTGAAGTCTTCATTTTGTGCAGCCATGTTTCTACAGAAGCCCTAACGGATAAACTTTTTTACTAAGTTGTCTCGGACGATGACATGTTTGTCCTGTGGCGGCTACCGTAGCTTTTCTATGCATTTCAAAAGCGAGGGGTGAGCAGTGGACTGAGCCGTTGGTTGCAATTTGCAACATAACTACTAGATGCCACTAAAATTTACACACTGCACCTTTAAAGCACAAACATCTATCTTAAAGTAATCAAAATGATCCCACCAATGAGTTTCTCTGTTATCAGCATGCTGCTATATTTAAATGTACCGCGCTAGTATGTTGATCTGTATTATGCATTGAATAACTGAGATGTCGATCATTAAAAAAGCTTAATTGTTTACCCTCACAATCAAATAATTTTATTTTAGAATGCATATATTAACCTGTTGGAGTCATTTGGATTACTTTACCCTGCGATTATTGTTATAAATAATAAAATCTACAGATAACTGCATTACATTTAAAATGCATAAAAATGTAAATATTATCTTTGCAGATACTGTTTAGTGGTTGCCCTGGGTTATCTCAGCTTCTGCCAAATCACTCGGGTTTACGTCTTTGATTACGGAATGTACTCCGCCGATTTTACAGGGTAAGAATATACGGATATAGCTTACTGACATTATACTTAAGCTGCAGTGTCATCATGGCTCTCTCTCTCTCTCTCTACTTATTTCTCTCTGACAGGCCCATGATGGTCATCACACAGAAGATAACCAGTGTGGCTTTTGAGATCCATGATGGTAAAGATGGGAGTGTTTATGTGTTTGGTTAAGAGGTTAAGAATACACACACATTGTATTGATGTGGGGTATGGCATTCAAATGATCATCCAATATGCTGCCAAAGGCCCTGAAAAACTAATTAAAGAAATGGAAGGCACAGAGATGCAATGAAAGCAAATGAAAACAAGCCCCGCCTTCCGTTACTCCACTCCTTTGTTCCACAGGGTAATAAATGACCCTGATGATGTTTGGGACCCCACACAGCATTCTTAAAATTATTCCCATTATCTCTACATCATTCCTCTCATTTTTGATGAGTTCAGCTGCTGTCCTGCAAGTCTTTGTCATAGATGCTTCAGAACAGAGTAGGTCCCCAAATGTGCAAGGCCCATTCACACCGCAACTGTAAAGATAACTATACTGATAACTATATTAGCGTCCACACCAGTGACCAATAATATTATATTTATTCTGTGCACGTGTTCTGTAGTCTCACATTAAAAATGTGTGAGCCCTTTAAATTCAAATGAATTTTGATTGGCTGTCAGTATTTGCTTTATTATAGTTATTGACCAAATCAGTTTAATTCGTAGAATAAATGGAAATATAATCACATATAATTTATTTTGATATATGCTCTTTCTGCTATATAAAATTGCTTACATCATGTTATAACAGTTTAGTAATACCCCTATTCTTACCTATATGTAAGAGTAAAATGAAGATGTCTGCCACTACCTGTATACAAAAGGTTTTACCCATTGCCCTGAATAAACTGTCATTGATATTCTCTGTGGGCCAAAGGACACTAATAGTGCAAGAAGTCCTTGCTGCCTCTGGGACTGTTGTTTCTGTATGTGTATAGCTCATTCTCCTCAATTCTGATTGGGCTGGTCATAAACTTTAATGAAACATGTAAAGTACTTTGTGTTGTTATGTGCATAAGCATGGCAATAAAAGAACGAGAAATTATTTAAGTCACTTACCCAGACTCGCCTCGCCTTATCTTGCAGGAAGACAAACAACAGAGCATCTTTTTTCTCACTTTAATTACCTCTGTAAATCAGAGGATCGTGAAAGTTAATCAAAAGAAGCACCATAAAAGTGGTACATATGACCAGTGTGCGATATGTCAAGTTTTCTGAAGCCCTGAATGTAAATTGTTAAATATAATTTAGTGAATAAACATGCCTTTTATCATTACCTATGTTGTTTTAAATATAAATTCAAGGTAAATACATTAACTTATATTTATTAAATCACTCTGTATTGACCTAAACCTGAAGAGAAATCAAATTGTAGACCGACCGCACGGACATCAGCTGTCAATCTTGCACCAGAAGGTGGAGAGATGTGACAGAGAGAGATCAATGTTTTGGATTGGATCTTGAAAAAGTGGAATTGATTGTTTTTCCTTTATTGTTGCAGGAATGGCAAGGAAGGAAGATCAGCTTAATCGGGGTCAAAAACTGCTGGCAATAAGGTTAAAGCAAGTTAACATATAACTTTATTTGTCTTATCTTATACGTTTGTTAAGAGCGTTATATGTAAACAATATGAAGACACTGAAGTCAGTTACATGGATAACTGGATTTAAAACTCTTCATATGTCTTTTTTATTTTGTTATTATACATTGGGCACAAATTATTGTTCTATCAAATACAAATCTTAAGTTAGTCTTTTATAAAAGTATGTATGTTACTGTAATTAAAAAAAATCATTAACCTTTCCTATGGCTTTGTCTTTTATCCAGGCGGATGCCCAGTTTATTAGAGTACTTCAGTTATAACTGTAATTTCATGGGCATTTTGGCTGGTCCCACCTGCTCCTATAATGATTACATCGCCTTCATTGAGGGCTCCCCCTGTCGTCATAGAGATCAGGAAACCAAAGACAAAGTGAATGGGAAGAGCAGGCTGAATGACCCTTCACCAAACGTTTGTATTTTTTGTTTTAGGAACCTCATATTATACACCATGTCACAAATCACAAAAGGGCTGAACATAGGCTGCTATACATTATTTGCATTTTTTCCAAAATCATATATACTTCTATTCTCTAAATCTAAACCTGCTCTCCATATGGTCTGCAATATTGATTATAATCATAATCATTAATTAAATATTTCAGATTGTATTGCCTATTTCACATTCCAATGGGAGGATTTAAAAAGCAAAGATCCTTTAATGTAGCACTTTGCATAAACAATTTGAAGCATTGCTTTATTTTACTAATTAATAAATGGAACATGACCGAATATTTACAACTCGCTCTGTACAATTATCATCTTATTTAGTGCTAAATATGATTAGATTTGGTTTTTAGATTAGATTATTTGCTCTATACTGTCATTGTTCAGCATTTTAACCTGCCTCACATAGCAACAATTGCTCAAAGATGTAAGAAACCAAAGAGATTTAAAGATTGTGGTCTATAGGCCTGTGTATTGATTTTGCTTTTAGTACCTTCTGTAATTTTATATATATAGATATAGATATTTAGATAATAGAGATTGATTGATTGATTCACAACAGTTTCTGACTTTCTGTCTCTGTCTTTTCACAGACGGCGGTCATCCAAAAGCTGGCCACCTGCTTCATCTCCTTGATGGTCTTCCTCTCCGTATGCAAAGTCTGTCCTGTGGAGCGTAACGTTGATGATGATTTTATCGCCACCACGCCCATCTATGCTCAGGTGGTCTACCTGTATTTGTCCATGCTGACCACCCGGCCTAAATACTACTTTGTTTGGACTCTGGGTGCGTTGACTTTCTGCCTCTCCTTCTCTTTTCATCTGCCTCACTTACTTTCTCCTTAATTTTTATCTAAATTGAGACATACTTTTATACTAATCTTCGCTTCACTTCTGTTCTTTTATTGGATATTATGGGCTATTTAATATCGCTGTGTCTATCGGTCTTTATCTATTTCCAAATAGTCCTTTTTACCCATAATGGGCTATGTGTTTGTTTTATAACCCGGAATGGTACAAGCAATTTGTTAAAGCACAAGCAACAGTTTGTCTTTCCCGTTCCACCATCATCATTTATGTTCGGGTATGATAAATGACATATTGGGATGCATTATCCATCATCATGTTCTGAGGACTGGTTATGTGACCCATTTGAATTAGGATCAACATATTACACAACATAGATTTGGGCCTATATCTTGTGTTGCAGTGCCCCCTTCAGGAAAAAGATGGAACTGAAAGAAAGATGTGTGTGATTTATAAAAAAAATCATAATATAGAAGGAAATATACTTTTTATATCCATAACATTTATCTAAAAACACATTTAAAATGTAATAACCTATGCTTTATCAAGCATATCCAGAAGTCAAAGAATGTCCTTTTCTGTTTTAAAAAATTAATTGGAAAAATTTACCTGTTTTAAATTAACATTTGAATAGGGCATAACATTGTATATATATGGATATATTTTTTCTATATATTTAATCAGCTAGATATTGGCCTAAGTGCCACTTTTACAAAATGAGTTTTATAAAATATTGTCTCACTAATGGAACTTTGTCAGAAATGCCATAACATTAATCTCTCTTTATATCTCCCCATATCTGATGAAACTATGATCATGCTGTCATGAATAGCTGATGCCATTAACAACGCAGCAGGATTTGGCTTTAATGGTTATGACAGTGAAGGTTTGCCACGATGGGATCTCATTTCCAACCTCAGGATCATGAATATAGAGGTCAGTCGAGCTACTGTGAATTTTCAGAGCTTTGTCAGAATTGTTATAATTTTCTTAATGAACCCTCGTGTTTTTTAGTGCGCAACCAGCTTTAAGGTTTTCCTGGATAACTGGAATATCCAAACAGCACACTGGCTTAAAAGGTATGAATTGCCAGACACTGTCAGCATCTGTCTACCTTCATATGTACATGTCTAGATTTTATGAAGAATCCATTGACGCCATCTAATGGTCTCAGAAGCCATTAATTTTATAAAGCATGAATGATAACTGCAGATGTAATTGCTTAGGTTCAAGGCATTAGTGCACCTTAGTATAGATTTTTTTAAAGTTTTTGATTTGATTGGTTTATAAAATCGTGCTATTTAATGGAATAAACAAATAAGCATGTTTTCTTACTGTTAAGTGTGTATTGTTTTGTGTAGGGTGTGTTATGAACGTTGTCCTTATAACCCCACCGCTGCCACCTTTCTGCTGTCAGCCATGTGGCACGGGGCTTATCCAGGATACTACCTCACCTTCCTCACGGGCATTGTCATCACACTTGCAGCCAGAGCAGTGAGTGACATAACGCTGTACCAAAATACACAACAGCCTTGTGACGAAAAATCTCATAATGCTTAATATATCTGTAATAGAAGTTATATAATAGAAATCCTTGTTATAATGATGTCTCACAGATGTGCATTAGCAGGACCCGCCTGTAAAATCCAGTTTGACTATTGTTGTTAGATTGCGATCTTGCTTTAATTTAAGTAGATATGATTAATAATCTAATTGTATTTTTCCTTAGGTAAGGCATAATGTCAGACCATACTTCTTGGGCTCACCAACTCACAAGTTCATATATGACATCATCACATGGGCGGCTACACAGATTGCCATTTGTTACACAGTGGTACCATTTGTGCTGCTTTCTGTGGGCCCTTCGCTCAAGTTTTACAGGTGGGGGACTAATAAAGAGAACAGAGTACAAATTACGGGATTCTGAGTATTTCAATTCATTCATCTACTCTCTCTTTACCACTCTGTAGGTCTTGGTACTTCTCCCTCCACATAGGCTGTATATTGCTGGCCATCGCTCTGCCTGTGAAACCACGCCATCTTCGGCTGAAAGAGCAACAGGCTGCCCTCCAACCAAGTTTGGAGATCACAGACAGCAACCAGAAACAAAAAGCTACATGAGTCCTGAAACGCCTTGCTGCATTTCGACATACACACAGACTGGGCACACGTACCTATTCTCAAGCCACACATGAAAAGAGTCATCCCTTGGCTCAGTATAGTGGTACCAGGATTTTACCATGATTTGAGATGATGGAATAAATCTGCCTGGTATAAGGTGGAGTTGCCAAGAAAACATAGTTGTATAAAATTACTTTGTGATCCAACTTGCCACAGCAAGTATTAGTGTGCTGACCTAGTGGTCTAATTTTGGGCTATAAATATAATTTGCAGGAGACAAGACCAATACCAATTGGAAAACAATGGCATTATTATGTTTAAAAACTAAATGAGTTCATATGAAAGGAGTACCCAAAATAAATATAAAGTTGTCCCCAAAATAAAGACATGAATGAAGATACAGCAGCTTACGATTTGATTTCGTAAAACGGGGCCCTTGGCTTTTTTTTGTCATGTTATGTTTGTTGTAACGTCTTGTCCATGTAGTCTTCACATCAAACTCTGAAAGTTATATGTAGTACATTCCACTCTAAAGACCAGAGATTATTTTCCCATAAACAAAAGTATTAGACTTCTTATCACATCTCATTTGGGTGTGTTAAAAAGTAATCTTTAACCTGTACTGGAATGTTAAGGCAACATCTGGGGGAAAGTGTCTGATAGTACTGTTAATTGTGTGACCTTTGCAAGTCAGTGACAGTGAATCTGTATGTATAGTTTTGCACATTATGGCCATAAGGTTTGGCCTGCTGAAGGTTAGAAATGAAGCTGATGTCTGTGTTCAAGTTCATTGAAATCGTGTAGGAGGTCCTCTGTCTGTGTGGACCTTGAATTTTATTTTATTTTTTAAATTATGTGATTAAAAGGGGCCTTTTACTACTTTGTGGTGTATTTGTTTACTGGTAACCATGTACAGGTCATGTGCAGTTCCAAATTAATAATTCAGTAATAAAATGTCTGAAATATATTGATTATTTACAAAGCTTTGTGCTATCATGCTTAACATCTACCTTTTGCCCTGCAGACATAAGACATGCACTTTGCGCCATCACAAGTAATAAGTAACCTGATCCGGGTGGCATTATGGTATAGACTGTACAGATAAGGATAAATGTAAACCACAGGATAAAATGAGAAAGACTTATAAAATTGAATAATGCGCACACATTTTAAACATTGAGCAAATAAAGAAGTAAGCAGATTATGTATCTTAAACAGTCTCATTAAAAAAAATTATAGAGTATAACCTTGTCAATTTTTGTCAAATACAGAGAAAAAGAAATGTTTCAAAAATGACTTAAATCCATATTATTTAATTCTAATTACCTATAATATTATTTCATTCAGATTAATGGACTGGATGATTTTTAAAGTCACCTTTAATCAATAAAGAAATAACATATGGAACAAATGTTGAACAAACATAACAATTAGGAAAAAATAAAATATTAGATATGAAATCGTTTTTTTTGTTTGATTATATTTTATTGAATAAACATTTATTGTATAATATTAAAATTAAAATAAATTACTATTGACAGCATCTTCTGAAGTTTACCTTTCGATTAGGTTTAAAGAGGACATTTCACAAGACTTTTTAAAGATGTCAAATAAAACTTTGGTGCCCCCAGACTACACAAGTGTAGTTCTAGCTCATCGTATAGATAATTTATTATAGCATGTTGAAATTGCCACTTAGTAGGTATGAGCCGGTATGAGCAAAAATTTGCCGTTTGGGGTCTGTCCTGTAAAAATGCTAATTAGTTGATCTCTGCCCTAAATGGAAGTGTTGTGGTTGAATAGTGCCGATTAAGGGGCGAAATTATCCCCTTCTGACATCACAAGGGGAGCCAAATTTCAATTACCTATTTTTAACATGCTTGCAGAGAATGGTTTACCAAACCTTAGTTACTGGGTTGATCTTATTCAGATTTTCTAGGTTGATTAAAGCACCGTGGACCCAATCGTAGCACTTAAACATGGAAAAGTCAGATTTTCATGATATGTCCCCTTCAGCAAAAAACTCTTCAGCAAAAAAACTGTATAACTAGATTTGTTATTAATAAAACTATTTTTTTAGCATAAAGATTTACGATTTAACACAAAATTAACAGATATGTGTATTATTTGCATACTCGTGATGAGATTCGAGTAATAGACGTGACGTCACGCAGTGTGTTGCCAGGGACTCGCCGTCTCCGGGAAGAAGCACAGCTGAGCTCGCCCTGCTTCAAAATGGCTGTTGGTAAAGATGGTGAATAGGAGGAAGCGCCACGGATCGACATCTGAAGAGAAAGACTCTCTTTAAACGGACCTCCATACAGCAAAGCACTTCGACGTTTCTTCTTTGTGAGGTACTGCTCAGGGTTTAAATCGCGTTTGTGGGTTGATGCCGAGTCTCATTGACAGTTCCTAGACTATTAATCATTCCACTTTACTCGAGCATCAGGCTGTAAAACTTTAACATTTTGATTATTTACTTCGAATAAGGTTTTGTTTGTAGTTTAAATGTACTGATATACTAATAATATGCCGCTGTTTCATCTACTCGGTGTTGTTTTTATAGAGATTCATTGGCTGCCCTCCCGTAGGGAATTACAGTCTGTGCATCAACACGCAGACATTTCGACCTTATAGTAATGGATGAGACACAGCCCGTCCTGTTTATTTAAAGAAATGCATTCTTTAGTATCAACTTACGAAACATTTACACAGCCAAATGTATATATCTAAAAGTGACTTTATAATGTTGCAAGTGTAATTGTTTTGTGCTTTATTTCCTCAGGACCCATTTATCCTTATTAAATTGGCATTTGTTGGTTAATGAAAGTGTTAAGTTAATATTGTTAATATTGTTGTCAGCTATAGATATAAAATGCATCTAAAACATTAAAATCAGTTTAGTACAGTAGCATATACATACATACTTACATATATATGCTACTCTACTATGCTACTGTACTATGCTAATTCAGACATCATAATACAACAGTGATAATATGATATACGTGCTATAAACATGTACTGTATGTGTACCTGCCTGGTTCCTAAATAATGTAAGGCTTCTGGTATAGACCCACCCAGTGCTCCTTCATCTTGCTTCCCTTCCCATAAACAACATTTTATGTAATTATAGAGCAGACACATCTGTCACATCTGCATCATAGGCATTTGACGAAAAGCAGAAGACACTATCACATGTTCATATAAATACTTTTAGGAAGTAAATAGCTGCTTGGACTCATCGAGCTGCCATGTTTTCTTTGTCTATTGCTGCTTTTTTCTCAAATAACTCCCAGCCTTTATTAAATGTTCAGTGAAGTGCCACATACCGGTGCAGAATAAAGGTCAAATGCTGTAATATATTATTATTAAAAATGTATTTGCATTGATTTGTGCTAGGTCTTTTGCCGTGCACACAGGGTGGTGCAGGTTGTTTGTGTGTTGTGTCCTCATACATAAATGCTGTTAAATGATTTGTCTGGAATTTGAAAGCGTGTCCTATGGGGTCGCTAGCCATTTAAGAAGAATGTGCACTTATTAGCTTTGAGGAATGGGAAATAAGATAGGAGTCACCTTTTAAGTGTAGCCGTTGAAAGGCTTGGAGAAACGGATGTTATCGAGGACTGCGACTTGGAGACCACTGCTATCTCTCTATAACATTTATCTATGCCAGCCCCCTTTCTCCTGACATTTAAAGTCAAGTGACTGCCTGTCTGCAATCTCACATTGCGCTGGGAACAAAATAATGCTCTATCAAGTCAGATAACTCAGAGGTGTGATAATTTAGTATTACCAGCAGAGCTTTTCAAAGTTTTATATCGGTTTGAATTATTATTTTGTTTACTTCAATCCAACAGCCTTTTAAGATGTACAGATTCAGCTTTTTCTAACACAGTTTTCTGCCTACGCAGGTTGTCCGAGTGTTGAGTGGCAATCATGGACACCACAACCTCCATCAAGATGACCACTCTGGCCATCCAGAATCTCTTCAGCTATGTGGAAGAAGAAAACCTAGCTGCTGTAAAAGCCCATCTCGACAAGTTTAAAGAGGTGGATGGTCGGAGTGATGTAAGTTTTATTTCATTTAAATCCATAAAAGTGACACAAGATGGTCAGCTGAAATGTGGATTAAAATATCTCTTTGTCTTTTGGTGTCTCTTATACTTTCTTTGACAGAATGGACAGACTCCTCTGATGTTGGCTTCAGAGCAGGGCAGTCTTGAGATTGTTCAGGAGCTCATCCGAAGGGGAGCAAATGTCAATTTGGATGATGTGGTGAGATAATGTTTTTTTTTTAGCTATTAGCTGTTCAGAAGCTTCCATACCATACCATTCTACCAGATCATATGTACAGTCCAGATCTCCTTCCCATTTTTGTTTCAAGAGCATATCTAATTGCTTAAAGTTATGTATTAAAGCGTTATATCCTGCAAATTATCTAATCTTACTAAACATAAAACTTTCAAGTGGTGACACCCAATTTTTCACCCGATGCCTACCTGCAAATATTTGTAAAAATTGCATTTTGCAATTAAATAGACTTAGAATCTTAGACCGACATATAAGTCAGTTTAAATATTTAAACCTTACTTTATTTCTTGATATTTTTTTTCAAATATTAATGTCTTGTGTAAGGTATGGTACCCCTTATAATGTGCCTTAGGGCTTTTCATACAATATAGCTATTGCACACTCCATCACTGTTCCCATGGCAACATTATCCACTGGTTCAGTAGTTTCCATAGCGACGCATCTCTCTATGTGTTTTGTTCTGATAGGATTGCTGGTCCGCGCTGATCTCTGCAGCTAAGGAGGGGCATGTGGATGTGGTGAATGAGCTGCTGGAAAACAGTGCTTATATTGAGCACAGAGACATGGTGAGTGCGACAATGTACCCAGCAGACTACAGGAATCAATAAAAAAACAAAGTTTATGTCAAAAGCAACGCATTCACGTTCTTTGTTTTGTACTTTAATTCACATTTGAAAAAGGAGCATACTCCTGCATCATGACTGATATATTGAGATGGCTTTGTGTCATGTAGGGGGGTTGGACTGCCCTCACATGGGCTTCTTATAAAGGCAGAGTTGATGTGGCCAGGGTCCTGCTGGAGAATGGGGGAAACCCTAACACAACTGGACAGGTAAAAAGGACTATTTAATTGTCCTTTCAAGATATTAGATATCTAGTCATTTACATTTATGGATTTTGGCCACCTACAGACAGTGTGTTCAAGCTATACGTTGTTATCAGTATGTGTGTTTCCTGGGCATCGAAACCCATTATCTTTGAGTTGCTAGTGCAACGCTCTACCAATTGAGCAACACAATAATAATAATAATAATAGACAAAAATAGCACCAGCATTCACTGATTAAAATTAACTCTGCATTGTGTATGGTATTTTAGCAATACAGCGTCTATCCCATTATCTGGGCCGCTGGGAGAGGCCATGCAGAGATTGTTAAACTCTTGCTGGACCATGGAGCCAAAGTCAACTGCTCTGATAAGGTGAGCTATTATTCTGTGCTTGCAAGAATATTATATGCTAAATTCATGTTGTTTTGACAGAAAAATGTCTGTCAAATGTTTTTTTACATTGACTTTTAATAAAGAGTAGTAGCAGAAGTAAAGACGTGCATATTTAATCACAGTTTATCAATCTGTACCTTTAGTACGGCACCACCCCACTGATCTGGGCTGCTAGAAAGGGTCACTACGACTGTGTGATGCACCTGTTGGAGAATGGAGCTGATGTTGACCAGGAGGGGGCGGTATGTACTCATCATTTAGCAGCATGGCATCAGAAGCCAGAGGAATTGTACTTTATAATTATTTTATGTTATAAAATTTTTCCACTCAGAACTCCATGACGGCACTGATCGTGGCTGTGAGAGGAGGTTATACAGAGGTGGTTAAAGAGCTTTTGAAGAGGAACCCCAATGTGAACATGACCGATAAGGACGGCAACACAGCCCTGATGATCGCAGCTAAAGAGGGCTACACAGAGATTGTGCAGGACCTGCTGGATGCTGGCACATACGTTAACATTCCAGATAGAGTGGGTTGGAAAACAATTCAAAAACAAATGGCATGCAGTGTATGGTAGAAAGCAGATTAATGCATTAATAACCGAACATGCTGTCATTTTCAAGATCTTCACTGTTAGTCAAATGCCAGTAGAGTAAATAGTAGTCTTTATGTGTAAATAGCAGCAGTCAGTGCATAATGCATTAAATAAAGAATAAGATAACTTATCAGTGTATGCCTCACAGTGCCAAAAATTTCTGAAATGGTTGCACACACATTTATTTTTACATAAAATTCATTCCAGTCTTTATTCCTATTGGTAGTGCCTTTGGTTTGGACAAAATGGCCATTCTCTGTGTGTGTGCGTGTTTTATATCTTTAGAGTGGTGACACAGTGCTTATTGGAGCTGTGAGAGGAGGGCATGTTGAGATCGTAAGAGCCCTGCTGCATAAATACGCAGACATTGATATCAGAGGACAGGTAACATGTTATGATGTTATATATTTAAAAATATATTAAATGTCTCATTTGTGCTCAACTCTGACTCTGATAATGTTTGTTTGTCACAGGAAAGTAAGACTGCTCTTTACTGGGCTGTAGAAAAAGGCAATGCCACCATGGTTCGAGACATACTGCAGTGTAACCCAGACACAGAGACCACCACAAAGGTAAGGGACAGCTAAACTAATAGGATTAGTCAATTTTCTTTAAAAAAAATCCAGATAATTTTCTCACCACCATGTCATCCAAACTGTTGATGTCTTTCTTTGTTCAGTCGAGAAGAAATTATGTTTTTTGAGGAAAACATTCCAGGATTTTTCTCTTTTTAATGGACCATTATGGACCCCAACACATTTTAATGCAGTTTAAATTTGCAGTTTCAACTGAGTTTCAAAGGATTCTAAATGATCCCAAACAAAGCATAAGGGTCTCATCTGTTTCCAGTCCTGTGACGTGCCAGCGTGACTTCACGCAATACGTCATCACGTCAAAAGTTCACGGATGACGAATGCGAAACTACTCCCCAGTGTTTACAAGTGTGGAGAAAGAGGACCACTCCAACGTTGTTGTATGTGGAATGATACTAATTAATGTCTTTGTGTCAGTTTATTGTTTAAAATGGTCCGCAAATGTGCGTTTCATATATGTAACACATGACCTTTCCACGGCATTACGCAATACGTGAGGTCGCGCTGGCATGTCACAGGACCGGATATAGACGAGAAGTTGTGGTTTAAAAGTGCATTTTTTTTTTTCTTATCAAAAATGAGTTTGGGATCGTTTAGAGTCCTTTGAAACTGCAATTTTAAACTGCATTAAAACATTCAAATAGAAAAATCCTGGATTGTTTTCCTCAAAAAACATAATTTCTTCTCGACTGAACAAAGAAAGACATCAACATTTTGGATCACATGGTGGTGAGTAAATTATCTGGATTTTTTTTTAAGAAAATTGACTAATTCTTTAAAGGGACAGTTTACTTAAATATACACATTTTTACTTACCCGTATGCTGTTTCTAACCTGAACAACTGTAAGGTACACAACAGGATATGGCAGGGTGTTGATAGTATATGCATTTTCGATATAAAATGAGATCCTTTTATTAAAATGAGCCATTCTTAAGTCTGCCTTGGTCTATTTGTAGGATTCGGAGACTCCGCTAATCAAAGCCACCAAAATGAGGAGTATAGAAGTAGTGGAGCTACTGTTGGACAAAGGGGCAAAAGTTTCAGCAGTAGACAAGGTAAGTCATATCTTAAAATAATCGTGCAAATGTGCGTTTTGTCAATGAATGAATTTTAATGAATTACGGTGAAATGCCACCACATCCAAAAGCCAGAGGGCGCTTTCAAGCAGAAACGCCATTTGTGCCACAGAAGTACCATTAATGTCTAAAGGCATATTAATATCTAGAGATGGGTATTGCTATTGCTTGGGTTTTTTTCGATACCCGTGCCAAATGGATACTTTTAAAACGGTTCCGGTGCCTAAATGGTGCCTAAAGCGGTACTTTGGAAAAAGAGTCATAAAAAGATGGTAGATGAAAGTACAGCATAAAACACAATGAAAATTCTTCTCTGTTTGTCATAATTTATGTATTAAAGATTTGCCTAAAGTACCATCTTTTAAGACCTGCATTCTTGATTTCTTCTTTATGCGATTTTTGATTTGTGAATTAAATGAAATCTTCTCAACACTCCATTTTGAGCTCAGAAAAATGTTCTGTGATTGGTTGTTAATAATCTGTTCAATGATTGGTTAAAGCCTACGCGGCTGCCACTCACAAAAAGATAAAGGGCGAGTTCTAATTGAAAGTGATCTTCCCTATGTCCTATTCCCTTCGAAGATCAGATCTCTTGAACTCTAGAGAAAGTTGCGCAATTGTGTCTCATAGTGTGGCTAATTAAACACACTTGGCAAATAGAGGAATAAAATACAGTCTTTTTCTCTTTCTTGGATCGACTGTTCATGCGACATCCTCTTCGTGAAGTGCCCTTCAATGGCGCAAAACGGCATTTGGAATTCACCCCAAATATTTTCTTATCGGCTTGTGAAACCATTCACGTTTTGACGCTTTCTGCTTGTCTCCGATGAACTTGACACCTGTGACTGCCGCGGCCCATCTCAGGCCAATATTAGCCGAAGTACTTATAAAAACATTAGTGAGGTAATATGTTTTAGCAAATTCTCTGAAGAAATGTTACCATATTAGAAAAATAAGCTGCTGTCAGATCAGTTGCGGCATTCACGCGCTCCAAATTGTTCTTTTAAGTCAGAATATAAAAATAACCTGGACATATGTTTTAACAAAATTTGTTCGATTTGTATTATTAGGGATTTGCAGATGAGGATTTTTTTTCACATTTAAAACTTATTAAACACAGCGCATATTTTAAATGAAAATATATTTGGCAAAGAAGTTCAAAAGTTGGCTACATTTAATCTTTAACATTAGATTATTTAATATTTCCATTTATTAATAAAATAAGTTTTTTAAATGTTTGTTCATTATTACTCTTAACGAAAAACTCAACTCCAATAAAATAGTAGCTCCAATGACAAACTTGCTTATATTGCTTGTTTATTAATAAAACGAATTTGACGGATGGTATCTGCGTTAAAACACAAATAAATGAAAGATTTAATTGATATAATTTTTCATTACTACAAATGCTTATTTGTTCATTATTATTTTTTTATTAAAACAGAACAACAATAAATGAGTAAAATGACTCGCTTATATTAAACAAAACGTTGAACAAAAACGAATAGACGGAAAACATTTTACCCGCCCTATAACATAAATAAATCTAAAGATCCTTAGATTTTTCAAAACAAATGATTGGTTTCCGTTTTTTATCAATATTAAACTACAACAATGTAAAATATGAAAAACTCACCTAAGTTAAGCAAAGAAATCAAACTTGAATCCTATATATTATAGGCTTTCCGACTTTCACATTCACATGAATTTTGTAAGTCAGGAAATTATTTACACCATATGAGTGCAGTATAATTTAACTAGTGAATGTGCTGTGCTTGTGTGATTATGCTTTTTGCGCTACAGAGAGCAAAATACTTCAGTCAACCGTTCATGCATTTAAGAGGCACCGAAATCTGTGTTCTGATTCGGTCCGGTAGGTACCGCCCATTTAGGCGCGTTTCGGTACCCAACCCTATTAATATCACTGTTCGTCAGATTGTTTCAGGTATTTTCATGATAGTAAAGAATGTTTTGAATGATTGTGTTTGACAAGTGTTGCTTTTTTAAATGCACGTTGTAAACGACTCAGACTCGTAATGATTTAGACTTATAAGGACTTCCTACTGATCAAAGACCCGTAGTACACACACCAGCTGTGCATGAAACACAGAATCTTGCAATTCAGAATTGATTTCAGACAGGTCTTTTTAATGGGAAACGCGATGCATCATCACAGCTCTATTTAATATTGTCATGGCGTAAGTTACAACATGATGAGATCTGCATATTAAATGTGGGACCTCTATCTGCTTCCAGAAAGGGGACACACCTCTTCATATCGCCATACGTGGACGGAGCCGCAGACTGGCTGAGCTCCTCCTCCGTAACCCTAAAGACGGCCGCCTGCTCTACCGACCCAACAAGGCTGGGGAGACTCCCTATAATATCGACTGTAGCCACCAGAAGAGCATCCTCACCCAGATTTTTGGAGCCCGTAAGTCATTTTTCCCTTTGCAATTCAGAACCTCAACAAGTAAACATGTATTAGAATTGCTGTTATTGCAGATAAGGACACCACACTTTGCGTTCTCAATATGTGACTCTTCTCTGTTGTCCCCATTAGGACATCTGTCCCCCACAGAGTCAGATGGGGACATGCTGGGCTATGACCTGTACAGCAGCGCTCTGGCAGACATTCTGAGCGAGCCCACCATGCAGCCGCCCATCTGCGTGGGTCTGTACGCCCAGTGGGGCAGCGGCAAGTCCTTCCTGCTCAAGAAACTAGAAGGTGAGCGTTATTTAGAGTGACCTCGAAAGGATATTTTAAAACACAGTTCACTCATGTTCAGAGCTTTTTTAGCTATTTCGGAGCATGACATGTTTAATACGGCTCAATTCGTCGCATCTGGTGTGTATTCATTGGTGGACGAATCTCCATATTTCTTTCTCAGATGAGATGAAGACATTTGCAGGGCAGCAGGTGGAGCCTCTGTTCCAGTTTTCCTGGTTGGTAGTTTTGTTATCGCTCATGCTGTGCGGCTCTGTAGCTCTGGTGCTCGGCTTCACTGTGGATGCCAAGCTGGCTATTGCCATCTCTCTCACCCTCCTAGCGCTGCTTTATGTGTTTTTCGGTAAGAAACTGACCCATTATTCAGTGCTCTAACATCACATATCTAGATAAAATCGGTTGTGTTTTTGTTGCCCTACTGTAGCTTTAAAAAGTTTCACTTTCACACAGTGGTTGTGTACTTCGGGAGCAGGCGTGAGGGTGAAAGCTGGAACTGGGCATGGGTCATTAGCACCCACCTTGCCCGACACATTGGATATCTGGAGCTTCTGCTTAAACTCATGTTTGTCAACCCACCAGAACTACCCGAACAGACCACCCGGGCTCTGCCTGTCAGGTATCTGCTCACTTTTTGATTTTTTTAGTTTAATGTGACTGATTTGGTTTTACTTTAATCTTAAATGTTCTTTTTCCAGGTTTCTGTTCACAGACTACAACAGGTTATCCAGTGTGGGTGGTGAGACATCCATGGCTGAAATGATCGCTACTCTCTCAGATGCCTGCGAGAGAGAGTTTGGCTTTTTGGCCACAAGACTTTTCAGAGTGTTCAAAACCGAGGACACTCAAGGTAAAATGATCTTCCTGTCTAAGTGGGCGGTTTCATTTAATATAGAAAATGAGTAAAAAATCTTGACTATGGGAGGTTAGGTGGATCATGTGTTGTTTTTAGAAGTGAGGTTACCAATAAGCCTGTATTTACATCCTTTAACTTTTAATCCCCCAGGAAAAAATAAGTGGAAGAAGACATGTTGCATCCCATCCTTTGTCATCTTCCTTTTCATTCTGGGCTGCTTGATCATTGGCATGGCACTGCTTGCATTCTTTAAAGTGGATGCGCAAAACCAGACCGTAAACGCAGTGCTGGTTTCCATGGCGAGTGTTGTTGGGTTGGCGCTGTTGGTGAACTGCCGCACCTGGTGGCAGGTGACAGATTCTGTACTTAACTCTCAGAGGAAGAGGCTGCACAGTGCTGCCAACAAGATGAACAAGCTGAAGAGCGAGGGCTTTATGAAGGTTAGTTTGATACTTGTTTACTGTTTTAGGTAGAGATCGACCGATATATCTGTTTTCTGATATTTTCCCAGATATTTGAAAGGGACACTCTTTTTTTTTATATATGCTTATTTTCCAGCTCCCCCAGAGTTAAACATTTGAGTTTTACCATTTTGGAATCCATTCAGCTGATCTCCGGGTCTGGCGGTACCGCAAAGCTTAGCATAATCCATTGAATCTGATTAGACCATTAGCATTGCGTTCAAAAATAACCAAAGAGTTTCAATATTTTTCCTATTTAAAACTTGACTCTTCTGTAGTTACATCGTGTACTTACTTAGACCGACGGAAAAATTAAAAGTTGTGATTTTCTAGGCCGATATGGCTAGGAACTATACTCCCATTCTGGCGTAATAATCAAGGACATTGCTGCCGTACCATGGGTGAAGCAGGCGCAATGATATTACGCAGTGCCCGAAAATAGTCCCCAGCTATTGAAAGTTAACGAGGGGACTATTTTTGGGTGCTGCGTAATATCATTGCATCTCAACTGAAAGCTTTACTTTGTATGCAAAGAGGGAGTGATTGTTATTAATATAAGGGTTTGTTCAGTTCAGTAATGTTGTAATCATTGTGTCAGAAACACACTGCAAAAATGACTTTCCTACTTAGTATTTTTATCTTGTTGTCAGTACAAATATGTAAAAAATCTTTAAGATGTATTTTCTTGATGAGTAAAATGACCTAAGAAAAAAATCTAGTTTTTAGACAAATTAAAAAAAAAAAAGCAAATATATCTGCCAATGGGGTAAGTAAAAACACCTTGAAATATGTTTACTTTTTTCTTAGATTCTCACCCCATTGGCAGATATTATTGCTTGTTTTAAGCACAAATTCATTTAAATTTAATATTTTTTTGTCTAAAAAATAGATTTTTTTTCTTAGGTCATTTTACTCATCAAGAAAATACATCTTAGTTCAAGAACTCTTAGATATTTCTACTGAAAACAAGGCAAAAATACTAAGTAGGAAAGTAATTTTTTGCAGAAGTATTAAAGTAAAAAAACAAAATCGGTTTAGCATATCAGATATCGGCACTTAAGCACCCAAATATTGGTATCGGTATAAGTTATAAAACAATCTAGTTTTAGGTAGCTTTAAGAGTTTGATCTGACAATCTGCATTGATAACCAGAGATTCGTAATCAATTTAATTTTGAAAGTAACTTCTAAAAGTTTGAATAAACATGCACTGAGAATTGCACAATTTCTACGACACTGATTAAATAAACAAATGTGTGATATTGATCAGGTTAACTAAGTTATACAGGAAGTCAAGTATCATTGCATCTGTTGAAACTATGAAGATGGAGCATTCTCAAATTATTCTGGTTCAGAAAAAGGTCTAGAGTCATAGCCATTCATAAATAAATAGTGCAAGCTATTCGTATAATCGCCTAAAATGTTTTCTCCTTAGGTCTTGAAGAATGAAGTGGAGCTCATGGCTAAAATGGCTAAGACTATAGATGGCTTTACCCAGAATCAGACGCGTCTAGTCGTCATTATCGATGGTCTGGACTCCTGTGAACAGGACAAAGTTTTACAGATGTTGGACACTGTGAGTTGCCATTGACACATAATCTTTTAGAAACTGTGTCTGTGTGGGGATCACAAATTTGTGTCATAAGCAGTAATTCCTTTGGTTAGGTTATTTTAAGGAAGTGGTCTCCTAGAGCTAGAATGCAATAACTCTTATAAAGAAATTTGAATTGCTTAATAAATAGACCTGTTGTTTTTGGAACGGTGGTATCACTGAGTTACACATTTAGTTTATGTGATTGTACGCTTTAGAAAAATCCTAGGCTTTCTTGTAATGTACTGATTATAAAATTACTAAATTTAGTAAAATTATTGCCTAATAACATTCTTATAAATCCTGTAATTTGAATAAAATTCTTGAACCTTGGTATTTTTTTATAAAGTAAATGGCCACGGTTGTAATTGCCTTTTCAATCAGGTGAGGGTGCTGTTCTCCAAAGGTCCTTTCATCTCCATCTTTGCCAGTGACCCTCACATCATCATTAAAGCCATAAACCAAAACCTCAACAGTGTTCTGCGTGACTCCAACATCAACGGTCACGACTACATGCGCAACATCGTCCACCTGCCCGTGTTTCTCAACAGCCGCGGCCTCAGCAGCGCAAAGAAGATGTGTGCACTAGCTCCAGCTAATGGAGAAACTGGCAACTCTGAGGGTTTGTGTAAAATTTACTCAATCGATCTAAATTTAATTTTATTTCCGTCGTATGTGACATCACGTTTTTGTATGACGTAGTTGAAAGTTCACATTGAGAATGGGAATAATGACAAAATACTGTGTGACTGCAACTGCAGCTGATTTAGATACATGGGTAAGAAATGTCATTTATCCAGAATAACAAATGTCTTATTGTTTTAAATTTTTCTATAGGCGGCTGGCATGAGGAGTTGGACAGAAAATTGTCTCAGAACAGCTTGGGCGAACAGACCAAGTTTGGCAGTAAGACCACTCTAAATCGTAGGGTAAGCTGATCAAAAATATTGCTTTAATTCAAGCAAGCTGTTGAAACCAAATGCTTAGTCTGCTGAAGGGCAATTCAAACAATTGAGCATTGCATTTGTGTTATAATAAAATATATGAAAATGATTTTATCTCACTTTGCCATTTGAATTTTTACTTTTTGAAATGTATGTGTTGATTCAATCTATAATTTGGGGATCTGCACCACAGCTTGGTTTTTTTCTTTTTTTGTTGTAATCCAATATAATACAAGCACACATGATGTGGTAATATCACATCACAGCGTTTCTCCAGCGATGTTTTTCTTCATTGATTTACTTAATAATAAATAAAATTTAAGTCTAACCTCACGAATCCCTTTTTAGGATACTTACCGTCGCAGACAAATGCAGAGATCGGTCACACGTCAAATGTCATTCGACCTCACAAAACTGCTTGTGACTGAGGACTGGTTCAGTGACATCAGCCCCCAGACACTGAGACGACTGCTTAACATTGTGTCTGTCACAGGTTAGCATTAAAGCTATTAAGGATAAAAAAAAAAAAAAACTCATCATCACTCACATAAAATGTGGACTTTGAGATATAAAGTCATTAAGTTATAAAATTGGGCCCCCTTGTTTAGGCCGTTTGTTGAGGGCCAATCAGATAAGTTTTAACTGGGATCGACTCGCATCCTGGATCAACCTGACCGAGCAGTGGCCGTATCGCACATCCTGGCTCATGCTGTACCTAGAGGAGACAGATGGCATCCCAGACCAGACCACTCTGAAGACCATCTATGAAAGGTATGGCCTTCATCATCACATGATGCTGTTTAATAGAACTAAAGCAAACTATGTATTCTTGCAAAATCACTTTTGTAATATTTTAGTCCCTTGCCGCCATTATGTCTTTTAAAGTATAAGCACGTATAAAAATACAGTTCAGTTACACATAGCAAGCCGGTATGTCTTCAAAAAAATCAGCTAAATGTTACACAGTGGTAAACCTGATATCAAGTAGCTAGATCATTGTGAATTTCTTAACAAAACTTCTAATAAACTTCTGCATGTCATTGTAATCTTATATAATCACTTTTTTGGTCCTGTATGATTGTTACATTTCTTGGTGTGTAGTTCGCTAGATAGCCCATTAAGGTTGTAATGAAAAATGTGTCTACTGGGAGACTTCCTGGAAACAAATAATAGGAGGCCACAGAATTTCAAATGAAGCCAAAGAAAGCAGGCCCAGATCATTAGATAGGCTTCCCAATGGTGATTAGTCAGATTAAGCTATTCATGCAAACAAGACTTCATCAGAGCTCAATTTCTATTGTACCGATTCGACATGTTCCATCTCATTGTGAGATCCTTGTTGTACCCTATCGTTAAAATGAGATGTATTCCCAGCATGGGTGTATTCTGACATTTTGAGGGGTTTATAGAGAATTTTTGAAAACCATCAGCTCTGATTAAGTGGAAACATATGAAGTTTGTGGTTTTATGAAGAGTTTTGTCCTCCAGAACGTCGGTAACGTTGCCGTATTTTGTTGACACTGGCCTTCTCTGTGTTTCTTCCACTCTTAGCAGTCTATACCCCAGTAACACAAAATGAAATTGAGATCCAGTATTACGCTGCTCATGCTCATGAGTTATATCAGCATCATTTTCAGTTTGAATAAAACCATCATGTCTTTGTTTCATCTGGCGAAGCTCAATGTAATTTATGCCAGGATGTATAATAACCAGCCAATCTCACAAAAAACGTATCGTTTAAGTAGATATATCACGCCTGCCCCATGTGCGACAGTAACCTTAACCAACTTAAAAAAAATATTATAGAGTATTTTCTCATGTCTCCCTAACAGAATCTCCAAAAACATTCCAACCACTAAAGATGTGGAGCCATTGCTGGAGATAGATGGAGACGTTCGGAGCTTTGAGGTCTTCCTATCATCCCGTACACCGGTGCTAACAGCTCGAGACATTCGCACATTCCTCCCCTGCACGGTTAATTTAGATCCTAAACTGCGAGAGATTATTGCAGGTAAAAAACTATTTTTCAATCATTTATGTTTTGAATTATTTACATTCATCTTATGTAGTCCCAGAAAAATCTAATTTTTTGTTTCTGTATTCTCTGTCTCAGATGTGCGTGCTGCCCGGGAGCAGGTGAACATGGGAGGTGTCACCTATCCCACGCTGCCCTTGCAAGAGGGCCGCCCAATATCTGTCTACAGCCAGCAGTCCTCTGCCTGCTCTCCCACTGCCTCCTACAACGGCCCATATAACCCGCCGGGTGTGACTCCTCAGGCTCACAGCGCTTATTTCAGTGGCATGGCTGGGCCACAACACCCGTTCTACAACAGGGTGAGTGATACTTCACTGATAACACACAAAGATTTTGCTAAACTGATTCAACTTTGGATTTCTGAATAGGTTCACTGAAAGGTTGAAGGAGAATCAGAAATTATTTTTTAGCTTTAATCCAGCGTTCTATTATTAGGATCTCGATTTATCATCTCTTCAGGGGACACTGAGGTGGAACTGATAAATAGTGTCGGGTGTAAATTGATGGCTCAGCTGGGTTTTAGGCTGAACTTTCCTCAGGGGGATAAAACCAAGCATGTTCGCTTGTTAATAGATAAGGGGAAGTCCCCTGATCAAGCACACACCTCAGCCAAACATTTTCCACATGCCCACCCAGACTATTATTCATTCATCTCCCTCTGCTCGTGTTCCAGTTATTGTTTTCTTCATTTTATTGTCATTTTTCAATGATTTGTGTTCAGCCTTGGTTTTTTCTTGCGTCAAACCCCTGATATAACAAACAGGGGGTGTTTAGTGCATGTTGTATGGCACTCAATGAACATATTTATTCATTGCATGTTAATAGAATGCATATGTGTGTGCGAGCCTCATTTTATTTTACAAGTTTGCATTTAAGTATTTCTGCTTTTGTGTTATGTTTCATTCCCTAAATTTTTTGTTTCCTTCACACTTGGTCTGCCAGCCATATTTCCCCCAACATCTTTACCAGCTGCCACGACAGTACGCTGGTAGCTCCATCCCCGCTCATGTTCTTCCACGCACCTTCATTAAAACCAGCTATTCCAAGGACCCTAGCATTGGACCCGTAAGTACTAGTCATAAACAATAGCTGTTAGGCTTTGTGCTCTTTGAAACAGCATAGAAGTAGTGTTGTAGGAGAAAGGATGTCTACATCTTGTCCTGTTAAAGTTTCGCTTGGTGGCATTCTTCTGTTCCGCAGTTAATGTTTAATTTTGTAATGTTTTCATAGAAAACATTCAATGTTTTTCTACCGCTTATATTTCCTTGTTCCTCTACCGCTTTTTTCACTTATTTCAAAGTTGTTGGTCCAGATATAACCTAGTGAGTTGTCTTCTGCCTACATAGTCAGCATATATAAACCCTCATGGGACATACTAGGTGACTAGGAAATCCTTGATGTAGGTCGCAATCTGTGCGCCACACTCTGATCAGGCAACCCAACTTGCAGTTGATTTTAATGTAGTTTTATGTTAGCAAATTGCTAAACTAGCTTCTAGTTAACTGATATAAAAATACATAGCACATACACAAGCCTTGTTTAGTGACATACTTTTCACTAAAGAAAGTTTCTAAAAGATAATGTTTTTGTTTAAATTGTTGCAATGCATTCTGGGATTGCCTTTATGGACGATCCTTATGCTTTAAATCAATTTTGGAAGATCCAAAATGCTGTCTCTGTTGGCAGCTCACTAGGGTTTGGCCTATATTAACAGTCTAATGATAGAATGCTTTTATAAGTGTGATATGTGACAGAGTTTGGGTACATTTACCCCATTTGTTACAGCTTGACAGTGTTCAAACTAGCATTGCACTAGTCACCAGATGCACTAATGTTCACCAGAGCTTTCCGCAGTCCACCAGTTCCCAAATGCCACAGAGAAAGACTCAACTGCTTCTTGTATAAACTCCTCTATCTTTCTTTCGTCAACATGACTTGTCCACCTCTGTCTCTCCTCTCTCTCCTCAAGCAGGGTAAAGTACCGTCTTTGAAAAAGAAGCAGGTACTAAATCCTTCCAGACTCTGCTTAAGTTCTGCTGCTCTGCTGATGCCGCCCCCCTCACATGCCTTCGCAAGCACAATACCTTAATCCAGAGCTCTAAACACTCTCACCCCAGCATGCACAGTGGACAAAATCACACACCCCTTAGTGGGGAAGGAGTTTTGAAGTCAGCTGTAAATGTTTAGTTGAAAATATGCAGATTGACTTTACGGATTAGTACTCGGTCACATGGTTTGCTGGGGTTAAACTGGGATGGAGCAAATTCTGGCACTTTGGATGAATAAAAGAAAAGAATATTTGGCAATTTGGCCATTTTTATTTTCCCCGAATGTTCAACTAAACAGTCAATGGTGTTCACTCTCTATTACAGTGAAATTATCAAATAAAATGTAACCATATGTGCTTTAATAGATCAAGTAACCATTTAGCCAAAAGCAAGAATTTATTCACTCTATTAACACATATCATATAGACATTATTTTGGGATTATAGGACTGGGGTGACGTCATGTTTTATGGCCCAAGAAGCACAACCAGCTTCCCCCACTTGCAAAAATCCTAAATTAACCCCTGCTTGTATGTAAATAGCACCTTATAGATATAACTGCTGACATAAAGAGTAATGTAGTTGGTTAAAGGAACACGGCCACATTTTGAGAATTTAGCTTATTCACCGTATCCCTCAGAGTTAGATAAGTCCATACATACCTTTTTCATCCCCGCGTGTGCCGTAACTTTGTCTGACGCACCCCCCGCTAGCTTGGCTTAGCACAAAGACTGGAAGTGAATGGCTCCAGCTAGCAAACTGCTCCCAGTAAGTGACAAAATAACACGAACATTTTCCTATTTATATGTTGTGATTTGTATAGTCACACAGTGTACAAATACCAAGGTCATAAGAGACAAAGCCATCTTTTAACCGTACACATACAGCGAACTATTTTCTCAAAAGGCGAAGCACTGCTACTTGGGCGGAGTGATTTGCTCGCAGCACCCGAGAAACCCAGTGGTGAGGAGCAGAGAGTTCGCTCAGAGTCACTCCGCCCATGTAGCAGGGCTTCGCCTTCTGAGAATATACAGTAGTTCCCTGTATGTATACTTTTAAAAGATTTCTTTGTCTCATACAAATCACAAAATATAAATAGGAAAATGTTAGCGTTATTTTGTCACTTATTGGGAACAGTATGCTAGCTGGAGCCTGGAGAAAGTCTTTGTGCTAAGCTAAGCTAGTGGGGGTGCGTCAGACAGTGTTACAGCACGCACGGGGATGAAAAAGGTATGTATGGACTTATCTAACTCTGGGAGATACGATGAATAAGCTAAATTCCCAAAATGTGGGTGTGTTCCTTTAAATATCAAACTTGACCTCTGCTCCTTCCCCAAAATTTTCTCTGCCCCCTATCACATCTTCCAAAGAGATCTTTCAAGCTTATAAAACTTTACAGATTTCCCTCTCTCTTTATCTCTATACCCTTTAAGTTGTGGTGATGCATTTGTTTCAATGATGCCTATTCAAGCAGGTATTGAAATAATTTGCCTCGTGCACAGCATGGCCTGGATGCTAAACTTTTTGGGGTTTCTATCAAACCCGATGGTGAACTTTAAAAAGTATAGGAGCCAGGTGCCACTCTGACTTTCCCTTAATGGAGGACTCTATTTATAGTCCACCTGCTGTAGGTCATCATTTTTGGTTTTGTTATAATTAGATGTAGCTATTTGAAAGCAACGTAACACTTAAAACTATATAAACGTGTGTTATAGTTGTGGATGCAACACCCCTGCACTAACAAACTCTTTCTCAAACTCTTGAACTTTGATTTCTATTTTCTCTGTCTTGGCAATGTATCCGAACCATATCATGATATTGCACTAATATAGGCCTCTTAAAAATCAACAATGCTTATACAAAATACACTGCATACATACTCTCTTTGATTCCTCACTTCCTTAAATATTACTTTAAAAATTTTTTAACCCCTTTGGTAGTTTGAATCTTCTAACAATCAGCATGGTAACCAAAAAATTCCTTGTGATATCGGTATGTAGGCTAATGCTAAAGTAGCGTGCACACCAAAGCTTTGTTTTCAATTTTTTCCACCTCCTAAAAAAGCCAGCAGCTGGCATTTTTTTCCACGCTTAACGCTTAGGGGTTGTGTACACCAAAACTTTTACGCCCGCGGCCGGCGCATGTTTTCAATTGTTTCCAATGGAAGCTCGGCGTTTTTCAAATAAGCCAGCCGCAAGCGGGTTTTTTCCGCGCTGAAAACCGGCGCTCGGCGGTTTTTCCGCGCTCGGCGCTGAGCGTCGAAAGTTGAAAGAGATTCAACTTTGGGAGAAAAGCTCCGCTCGTCAATGTCAGTTCTCACACGGCCGCCCAATCACAGTGGAGGAGGGGCGGGACATTACCACAGCAACCAACCGGCTCGCAGCTGAAGTATCACAGCTATCAAAGCGCTCAGCTGAAGAAAGCTGGCACTCAGCTGAAAAACAGCTGGCATTCGGCGTCCTCAAGGCGTTTTCAGCCGCGTTTAAAAGTTTTGGTGTACACAACCCCTTAGAGTTAAAAATATTCAACTTTGGGTAAAAAGCTCCACTCATCAATGTCAGTTCTCACACGGCCGTCCAATCACAGTTGAGGAGGGGCGGGATAATCATCACAACAACCAACCGGCACATCGTTCAATGACTGATAAACAAAGTAGAAGTATCACAGCAACCAAAGCGCACAGCTGAAAAAAGCTGGCAGTCGGCGTCCGCCTGGCATTTTCAGCCGCGTTTAAACCTTTGGTGTGCACACCCCCTTAATGTTATTGTAGTTGGGTAACCATAATAAGTTTGTGTGTTGTGTGTACCAGGGCTCTGCCTCGGTGGTGTCAGGCACCCCATCCTTGCTTCTCAGCTCAATGAGCACAGAGGTCGTGTGTGAACGTGTAAGACTTATCGATGGCATGGACCAAAGCATGCTGTCCCAGTATACCGCCACCATTAAGAAGGTAAGATGTGTACTTGTATTTGTAGGGTTTTGTGAGAAAGAGCATCTAGTTTTGCACTACATTCTTATTTTGTGATTTCTTAGGCTAACATAAACGGCCGAGTTCTGTCTCAATGCGTCATTGATGAGCTGAAGAAAGAAATGAACATGAATTTTGGAGATTGGCAGCTTTTCAGAACAACTGTAAGTATTTATCCTCAAGTTCTATCAGTGTGTAGTTTTTATTGTCCCAGCAACTGTTCAACTCGGTAGGCTAAAATAAAGTGCTGAACATACACGACCGACCACCGCTTTTAATTTAGTTCAGAGATGTTTAATTTTCAAAATTGGATTCAAATAAACTTGAATAACAAAATTTAAGATATCAGTATATATTGGACACTGCCATAATTTATATTATTGTTTAAATAATACCTGTAGTAAACACGCACCACCAGATACTGTTCTAATGGAGTATGGTGTTATGCAGGTGATGGAGCTCCGTCAAGTGGAGAGCCAAGTCCTGCATGAGGAGGCTCCCAGCGAGCAGGGCAGCATAGAGCCTTCCAGACATGCTGGATCCTCTGCTCTCAGAGGAGTGGGCAACACGGACACCTCACCCATGTACAACTTTAATCTCAGTTTTGAGGAGCTCAGTAATGTGGGCATAGATGAACCTCCTAGGCATGTCGCCCCTGCATGGATGGTAAGCATCTACCCATGTCATTTTCCAAGCTATTTAATTTTATGCACTTATTGGGTATAATAACAACCATCCTGGTATCTTTACCCTTTGTAGGCCACCCACCGTACACCCAGCATGTCCAGCCTCAACTCTCAAGAGTCCTCTAATGAAATTTGCAAGCTAACCGACAAACAGCAGGCAGAGTATCGCAACGCCTATGAGGAATACATCGCCTCAATGTCTCAGATCGAGTTAGGCAGTGGAATGGAAAAGCCCATGCCCCCTTTTCCTGGTGTGATGCCCTCTAACTCAGAAGATAAGCGGAAGGATGGAGTTGAACAGGATGGGCGCAAAACCGCTTCAAAACGAGGAAGCACCAAATCGGCAACAGATACCACCGACTACCCCACAGGAGATACTTTAGATCCTATTACAGAAGAGGATGAGAAAGTCGATCATGGGTCATCAAAGTCCTTACTGGGACGTAAGACATCTGGTGAGAAGGTGGGTCTCTTCCAGGGTGCTGACTTAAAGCTAAAGGCCGCTGGTGGTTTACGCTATCAGAAGCTGACCAGTGATGACGAAGAGTCAGAAGAGTCTGACAATGCTCCTCTGCTGAAGGATGGCAAGAAACCAGAGCCTAAAGCTTCTGATGCTGGAGACCGAGCTTTCGGCAAAGGTAAAGATTACCTTTCAGACAAGAAGGATTCCTCCGACTCAGGTGTCCGCTCTAACGAAAGCTCGCCCAACCACTCCCTGCAAGACGAAGAGGCCGACCTGTCGCAATCCGAGAGGGCTAACCTGATTGAGCTAGATGAGGAGAATTTGGCCCGAAAGAGAGGACTGCCCAATAGTCTAAGTGGCCTCCAAGACCCAGCTATCGCTCGCATGTCCATCTGCTCCGAGGACCAGTGCAGTCTTCTGGCCAGCAGCCCTGAGGAGAGCTGGCCTTCCTCTAAGAGCTACAACCTCAACCTGACACCCAACAACACCACCCTCAATAACAACACAAATGCCCAACAAGGTAACA
The DNA here is from genome assembly GCF_030506205.2 of Paramisgurnus dabryanus. Lineage (NCBI taxonomy): Eukaryota > Metazoa > Chordata > Actinopteri > Cypriniformes > Cobitidae > Paramisgurnus > Paramisgurnus dabryanus. Next base: position 16,300,730 of record NC_133348.1, on the reverse strand, counting down.
ACATTCGCCAGCCGACAGATAGCTCCACCACTACTGGTAGTGATGTCATCATAACTCCTAGTTCCAGCACCACCCAAAACGAGAATGTCCGTGTGGTGCACTTGAAGAGGGGGCTTAACCCTGGAGATCCCCCAGAGATCCTAAGAGTGTCCTCGGACACCGTTACCTTTGGAGAGGAGCGAGAGAGCATCCTGTAGGCAACATGTTGATCTACTGTAGTAGTGTCTGGTCTTAGCCAATCAGTATTGTCTGTTGTGATGGCAGCGCATTGTTGGTGTAACGCTTAAATGTGTGTAATCGTGATTGTGTCGTTTCTAAATGTTAAAGTGGTTTTCATTCACACAGTCCTTTAACTACAGTGCTTCACCATCGTACCTTTCTCAGTACTGTAAGTGCAAAATTCATACAAAATTAATAGCTTAATTAATTATGCATGCATTTCTAAATATAGTATGGATAAACTCATACACAGCTGTAGGAAGTTTCAGCAGTCTCCCAAAGGAAAAGATTGTTTTTACCTTTGTCACGATAAAACTTAGCATACAGTAATTAAAGCATTAAACAGTACCAAAACTTTGTGTCCATTAAAAACTACGTATATAAGAATTCATCCATTAGTAATCATACATCTGGTTTGGAAATGTGCTGTATTGAATAGTTTATTGCACGCATGCACACTAGCATTGTGCTGTAGTGATAGTAGTAAGTTACATAAGCAGTGACAAGCATGGGTCAACCTGCACTGAGTCTTGAATTAGGAAAAACGTATTGCATGCCCCGTGGTGTTAGTCTTTAGCAGGTAACTGTGTTGTTATTGATAACCATCTGTAGAGCCAAAAAGTGTTTGATGTTCAGAATGGAGTGAAATAAATCTTCATTGACAGTCTGTATCGTTCTTTAGTCTTTTTTAAAACATATAAATGATAGACATGATGAACATTTTACTGTACTGTACAGAATCAAAGTAGTGTTTCTGATTCTGAATAACTGCAATTAACTTATTTTAGTACCGTGAATTACAGATGGGTGGCACCAGTAGCTCGTGCATTACAATTATGCGCGATCCCACATTCTGAACAAGAATATGTCCTTTACATTACAAACTTAATAACACGAGTAGCTTTATGTATTTGCAAAAAAAAGCACTATAGACAGACATTGCTTTTAATTACAAAAGTGCCATTTACGTTATACTTATAAAATTTCTGTAACATTATAAACATCGCACTTTCAACAGAAATATAATATTACATTTTTACAAAGTCCACAGTCTTTGACGAACTGTAATAGTGCTGTTAAAATCAACCTGCGCTCGTTTTGCGCAACATTTCGACAACATGTGGGCAAAAAAATCCCGATTTTTGAGATTTCTTGCTCAGTTGCTTTTTAAAACATTTTTTTAGTCTTCCTTTGGAAGAAAATGTAGCAAAGTCCATAGTTAACTAAATCTTTTTATGTCCGCTTGAGGGAGATCCTTGTCATTCAAGACGAAGTCCAGGCGAATGACACGGGACACACACAAAAAGGTCCTGTTTATACTCCATGACCGAAACACCTGCGAAAGAGTGGGAGAGAGGGAAAGAGAGAGAGGCGTGTTTAAAAAACGCAAAGGGACAGAGATCCGGACAGACTGGCGCCAGGGAGGAAGCCGCAGGACTTTTTTTCGGACTTTTAACCAAACACTAGTGAAATACCAAGCAATCTCATACAGGACCAGATGGACGATTTAACGCATTTATAACATTTTAACAGTTTATTTATAAAGTTACATATGTTTGCTACATTAAAATTATATCAGTTAAATTCACTTACTATTTGAGAAATAATTCTGTGAGGCATATCTAGTACAGCATCAGCACTCATAATTGAAATGTACAGGTGCGCTATAGCGCGCGACTGGCAAACAGACGTCACACGTGCAAAAGTTTAACTTTATTCGACATAATATCCAACTTACCTTAACGAGACAGGGTTATGAGGTCATCTAAGTTGATCTCTCTTTGGGGGTTATTGGGCTGTTAATGAACAGATGCAAACAATTATTCTTTATCAACATCAATGTTGTTGGTATATAGGGTGAATTCAGGCTTTTCTATAGCATTTTCCTTTAAATCGCCCTACATGTTTTCCTTTACTTCAAATGCTATTTTCTTCTTGCTGTTTTTTAATAATAATATGACGTCTATTCATTTTAAACCACGAGAATAACACTGCGTGTTACACAAACTTTCCCTTACCTGTAAAGAAATGATGCTGATATCAGCGCCAATTGATTTGACAGTCTTTTTTGGAGGGTTCTGGTCCAGTGTGATCTGAAGGTCCAGTATATAATCTATCACATGCTGCAGGATCTCCATCTTACTCACGCTCCTGTTCTGCGGTAAACTCGGCACGAGCTCCGTCAACCTGCTGTAGCAGTCATTCATGTTGTACAGTAGACTGAGCGGATCGTCCAGTGAGCTCTTGCTCCGTGAGATGCCAATATGTTCCGACAAATGAAAAGCAGGTTTCCTTATAGACCGCACCGGACTGACTGCCTTCATAGTGAATACTTATGCTAAATTCTGCTGCATGCAATTTCCTCACAGCTCTGTATGGAGTCTTGTTGTCAATGAGTTTATATAGCAACCGCGCTGGGTTTGTTATACTGGATAAAGGAATAAGCGGATTGGTCAACTAGACGACGTCACTATGTGAACGTCATTGGCCAAATGTTTAGCACGTGAGGAACCGCCCACATCCTCTGCATTCTTTCCTTGTACACACGAGTGTCTGGGCAACTGCGGGTAGAGAGCAATAACATATAAAACCAGGGTGTAGGTATCCGTATGACTTCAAAGCATCGCGAGAACGATTTGATAACTGAACTGTCGACTCGCTCTCGCGGTATTTTGATGCCATACGCCATTCGATCTGCGCACTGAATAAATTAGAACAAAATAATTTAATTCCCGGTTTCGCAGACAAGGCATAAATCTAGTCCCAGACTAAATGCAAGTCTGAGGTGTCTAAACGGAAAATAACTTGATCTGACTTAAAATATATCAGCGCCTAGCTATGTTTGGTCTCAGGACACTTTTTTAAGTCACCTTTATAAAAGATATTGAAATATCCTAATTTAACTAAGACTTAATCCTGGTTTAAGCTAAGTGAAAGCGGGCCTTAGTTTAGGCGAAATAAATTCGAATTCTTCGCATGTTAAACACAAAACAAATGTTTATTGTCAACTGCCTTTATTAAGGCATTTTATTCTATTGAAGGCACTTCTTTACATGGACTTGAGGAATTTTGCAAGTGTGAGTATGCAAGGTGCTGCTTAGCTACAATCCATAGAAAGTGATTTTGTGACGTGAACGCGCGCCACTCTCTGTGACGTGAACGCGCTCTATCCTGAACAGCGCGACTGTCTGGCGCCGTGTTCGTGACGTCATCTATTTACAACAACTCTCGGAGCTTGTACTTCAGTCGCCGGTTACCTTCATTGACTTTCAGAGTTGTGTGCATGTGAATGCTCTAATGTGTTGTTCCAGTTTAAAAACTAATTTTTTTTCGTTTTCAACGATGCTCCTGTGTGTGCGCACCTGCAGCCTGTTTTTTCCTCTTCTTTGTCTCTGTCCCTTTGTGAATTGTCACCTCATACAAATCAATCAGGCACAGCAAATAAACACTGTTTACTTGGCTTGCTATTATGCAGATGCTATTCATCCAAAGTAATTGACAATAGTACACTTTGCAGGTCCAGTCCTGCTCAAGCCACTGGGTCAGGTGCATAGCTTAGAGAGACACAATCCTGATAAAGCAGGATCAGCGATTGTCTAGTCTTCGGGTCACCCCTACCTGACACTAAACATACAACCTTTGTTTAAGCACTGCAGTATTAACTATTAGGCTTCTGATATCCTGTAATAATTCCTACCATTGAGTGGTGTAACAGAAACTTTAAATATGATAACCAGGACATTGTAAAATGTTATTGTTTATCTGATAGGACATTTTCAACATCACAGTAACCTAACCTTAATCTAGCAAAAGCCTAAAAATGCAAAACATTCCTGTATTGGTCGAGTGGGAAATGTTTACCGGATTTATTATGCAAGGGAAATATGTGTGAGCAATCACAACCTACCAATATCTTTAAAATGCACAGCAGTGAGTGTTTTTTGACCTTTTCCCTCAGAGACCAACACTGGCGCAAACACAAAGGAATGTGTCGAACTTCACATTACGGAATGGCATCCCTCAGAGCATCACACACAACCGAGAGCTAGCCTTTCTGGCTCTCCCTGTACCTTTTACTGATGTATACAAGCCAAAAGGAATAGAGTTTCAGGATAATGTTCTTTTCTCAGCTGTTTCAGGGAAATGTAAGCAGAAGAACATGTTTTCTCAAGCCAAAGTTCTCCGAAAGTTGGGCCAGTTTTTAGCCAGTGTGTATTCGGAGCAACATCCATTTTCCATATCAACTCATGGCCCCACATTTTGGCTATGCAGTGTGAGTGTTTGGAAGATGAAGCATGACGCAGTACAGGACAGCAGCAGAATAGTGTTTCTGTATAGCTCAATTGGTAGAGCATTGTATTAGCAGTGTAAAGGTAGTGGGTTCGATTACAAGGAAACACACATACTGATAAAATGTACAGCTTGAATGCACTGTAAGTCACTTTGGATAAAAGTATAAACGTAACCTGTACTTTTAGTAGCTTGTGTTTTTGACATTATATTATACTGACAGTGTATTGCATATAAACCAGATATACCAGATAACTGTATTGTGACTATACCTATATTAAAGGTATAGTTCACCGAAAATGAAAAATTTTCATCATTTCCTCACCCTCATGTTGTTTCAAACATGTGTAAACTCTCTGATCTGATCACAAAAAATATATAAGAATGTTTGTAACCAAATAAATCAGCGGCACCAGTATTATTTTATCCTTATAGAAGTCAATGGTGCCCCAGATCTGCTTTGTTACAAACATTCTTCAAAATATCTTTGTGTAAATAAATGTATTCCTTTAACATCGCTGTCTTGATATGTATTAGCTACATGATAAAGAATTTAAGCAGAGACCTCTAGAAGCGACAGTTACGTGTTTATACATCTAGCACATCAAAACCAGCCAGTGGTGATGCCCTAAGGGACTGGTTTGCACTGGTTTACATATTCTTCTAGTCTGAGTCTGAGAGATGCCTCAGGCGTGACTTCACAGGACAGGTGCTGCTTGCACGGCAGCTACAGAACAGTACCAAAACATCAAATGCCGGAGAGATCACTAAGAAAGAGGTTTAGATACTACATCTGAATTGACCTCAGACCCGTTTTAGGTAGCCGTGTGCTAAAAACGCACAGATGTAGTATAAGAAGAGTCATACTTTCACATGTAGGGGAAGAGCTCACACCTGACTGTTAGTAAAGGATATAAGAGGAAGCTAATGTATAGTTGTGGTATTCATCGCAGGTGATGGATTTGTGGCCCTGTGGTTACGTCTTTCTGTACCAGCTCTGACCTCCAATCGCACGTAAACTCTGCAGGTGTTTTCTTTAAATGTATCACCAGTTGCCCCTCAGGCTCTTTGGGCTTCTGCGCCCATATTAGCACAACCCCTAAACAAATGAACTGAAATACACTGAACTCAATATAAACATTTCCTAATATGTACCATTAAGGTACAGATATGCACCGATATATGTTCACTCTTTTGGTACAAATGTGCACTTTAATGGGCAGCTTTTGTACTATTTCTTTTTTTAAGTGGGTTTACGCACCAGGCAGATGCTTTTATCCATATAGGTGTGCACTCTAATAAAGTTTTTCTCCCTTGGTGTTCAACTTAGTGTGGTAGGTTGGGCGTCCAGGTGGGGAGCCCATATGTGGGTGTCATGCGTGGGGAGTGCGCCTAGCTGGGGAGCTGGTGGTGGTTGAGAATGGAGAGGGCTTTACCCACAGGGAGAACACCTGCTTACCCTGCCCCACTCGCTCCCCCTCCCCCCACCTGCCCCAGCTGCATGCTGCGGGCATCTGCCCACCTCTGGGTAATGAAGCTGTCACTCTTGCTGGCTGCTCACCATAAAGGCTTGACCTAATTTATCTGCCCTGTCTTCAACTCACCAGTATGTCCACTATGGGTCTACATCTTTCATCAGTCTTAGGTTCTGACTAGGTTTGTATCCCTTTGTAGAGGTGAGGTCAAGTTTCTACAAATTTAAACAAAAGAGTAAAGTTAAAATTGGCATTAACTTAGTTGTAAGTCTGTGATAATTATATTGACTGAATAATTATATTTTACGGTTTCCTAGTCGGTTAAAAGAGGTTTTAGAAGTGGAGATGGCATGCACTTTTGGGAGCATGAAATTGTCCAAAATGTCTTGGTATGATGAAGCATTAAGAGTTCCTTTCAATGGAAGTGAACACCTGAATTCAATGATTTTGGAGGGGTGTCCCAAAACTTTTCCCAATATCCTTTGAGCTACAGACAATGCTACAGTAGTTTGGTCATCATGAAGGTCATCCTTGGATATTGTCCACACACCAGATACAGATAGCAATACAGGGTCAACTGCAGTCTGAAGATATGACATTAAAGACTAAAATAAGGTCATGTTTTTATATTGGTCTTTACACAATAACAACCTTCTCCTCTTGCCATCATTCACCTTTGTTCTCCTCCAGCGTTTACAGTAGAGGTCATCTAACAGATGTGGGCACCAACCTTGAATTGTTACTCTTGCGGTTTGAAGTCTGTGCTCCGCAGCGTGCACACCTCTTAGGCTTTATCTATAACTCACCACCTCACAGAGCACTGTCATGCTGTTTCAGTAGGACCCAGCTGGACAGGATAACCTTTATTACACATAGGACTACTTAAATATGAACGAAAAGTTCATTTGGCTGATCCTGTAGCTTAATTGATAAAACACTGCATTTGATTCCCAGGAAGCACACATAATGACAAAAAATGTGTACACTGAATGCAAACTGAGTAAAATGTCTGCCAAATGCATAAATGTGATGTTTATACCCATATTTAAATATTATGCATTTGGCAGACACTTGTATCTAAAGAGATTTAAACACATTCAAGCTATACAGTAAAAAAAGGTACAAGAAAGTAAGTTGTCACTGGGACGGTACCTTTTCAAAAAGTACACTTTTGCACCTATTGGTACCTCAAATGTACACATTGGGTACCTTAAAGGATTAGTCCATTTTCTTAAAAAAAATCCAGATAATTTGCACACCACCACGTCATTTAAAATGTTAATGTCTTTCTTTGTTCAGTCGAGAAGAAATTATTTTTTTAAGGAAAACATTCCAGGATTTTTCTCATTTTAATGGACTTTAATGGACCCCAACACTAAACAGTTTTAATGCAGTTTAAAATAGCAGTTTCAACTGAGTTTCAAAGGACTCTAAACGATCCCAAACGAGGCGTAAGGGTCTTATCTAGCGAAACAATTGTCATTTTTGACAAGAAAAATAAAAAATATGCACTTTCAAACCACAACTTCTCGTCTGTTTCCTGTCCTGTGACGCGCCAGCGCAACCTCGCGTAATTGGGTAGGAACGTAGAAGGGTCATGTGTTACATATATGTAATGCACATTTGCGGACCATTTTAAACAATAAACTGACACAAAGACATTAATTAGTATCATTCGACATAGAACAACGTCGGAACGGTCCTCTTTCTCTTCACTTGTAAACACTGGGGAGTAGTTTCGCATTTGTCATCCGTGACCTCTTGACGTGATGACGTATTGTGGGAGGTCGCACTTCGCATCACAGGATTGAAGATAGACGAGAAGTTGTGGTTTAAAAGTGCATATTTTTTATTTTTCATGTCAAAGATGACAATCGTGTCCTTTAATACTCCGTTGAAAAAAAACTGTTAAGTGTTGAGTTAAGTGTTAAGTGTTGGGGTCCATTAAAGTCCATTAAAATGAGAAAAATCCTGGAATGTTTTCCTCAAAAAACATAATTTCTTCTCGACTGAACAAAGAAAGACATCAACATTTTGGATGACATGGTGGTGAGTAAATTATCTGGATTTTTTTTAAGAAAATGGACTAATCCTTTAAAGATACATATCTGTACCAAATTGGTATATATAAGGACCTTTTTTAAAGTTACCATTCCAGTGACAAATTTTGTACCTTTTTCCTTTTTAACAGTGGCAGCTCGTGACTGCTCATCCGAGGGACGCAAATTCAAAATATTTGTTCAGAGTGTCATGTGTGTTGCTTGCGTTTCAAAATATGTGTTTGTTGCATCACGTGAACCATGTCAAAATATTTGTCAAAATAAGTGCCTTCTTGCACCTGTCAAAACCATTTATTATGAAAGGGACGCTCACATTCACAAAATACACGCAAGACACTCCCTTAACAGTAAAGTCTGATTACGCATGAGATTATACGAGTATCTGGCCAACGCGAGCATCTCTTTTATCATAAACCCCCTTTACACACGTCTGCAGCAGGCACTTATTTTGACAAGACATGTGACGCACATAGGATCACTCCACGCGCAGAACACATATTTTGAAATTACAAACCACACACATGATGGGCTACATACATGTTGTGACAAACTTCGCATTGAGCGCCCTCGAAAAAAGAAGTCACCGGCCGCCACTGCTTTTCAATCAGTATAAATGTACTGAAATCAAACCCATGACCTTTGCAATGATAATGAAATTTTCTTAAAAATGTAGGAACATTAACATGTACTCACAAAGAGAGATGAAATCCACAATAAGGGTGTCTACAACAACAGGACAAGGGCTCTTCAACTGGGTGTGAATGAAACTGAATCAAAATAGCACTCTGCTGTGAAAGTTCATAAGGAGAGATGATTTCTGAGCAATACAATTATTATGAAAACTCTCCCCTATATGCGGCAACTCTCTGACATTCAGTCATCATTCAGACAGCTGGAAACAATAAAAACTAATTTTGAACACAGTCCAGCCACCAACTTGGCTCTCTGAACGTGTCTGTGTGAAAGCAATAAACTTTTGAAAACTTGCCAGCTTGTAGCTTGCTGTTCATCTGATGAAACAAACAAAACAGGGTTGTGATTTCTGTGGTTGTCAAAATCCTTTGAAACAAACTTTAATGGTACTACACACACGCACAGTGCCTTCACTTATCCTCATGTCTAAAACTTTTCAATGAACTTGTTGATCTGAATGAATCCTTCAAATATACAGTCGAGTTCTCCAGTTAACAGGTCAATGGAAATTAAGATGATCAGTAATAACTTCAATTTCAGTTCCTCTCACATCATATGGAATATTTTTATTATGATTTTGCTGCTTTTTCCCCTTTGAAAAGTTAAAACCTTCAGTGCCCGTTTATTGTAATTACATGAAAATGAGTGGCTAGAGCTTCATTAAAAGTAATTTTGTGTTCCACGGGAAGAAAGAATGTCATGGGTTTGAAACAACATCTGGGTATATAGAAGTAAATTATGACAGAATGATCATATTTTGGTGAACGATTTCTTTAACCACACTTGGGGACTGTAATCTTTTATATAAAACAACAACAAAAGCAATAATCCCATGATTCCCATCCCATATTATAAACTGTAATGTTGGTTTTAACCATTAAAACAAAGCTTCATATTGCCGTTATATTCCTGACTATTTTCCACCATTATGGTTAGTGTAGTGCCATTTCGGAGATTTACACTGACAAGAGGTCATATTCTGCACCTGTGATTCACCATTGTCATAATTAGTTAATGGTCTTGCCATGGCGGTGAAAGCAGAAGCTTCTCGCTTCCTGAGTAAGTGCCATTAGAAGCCATCTGTGAGGTTCCTCTGTCCTTATGCCATAGAGCGTTTGTCATTGCTCTCCAAAAATCATAGCACTGTTTGAAATCCACTTCTACTGCATTATCAGAGCCAGATGATATCAAAGGCTGCGCTTACACAGAATAAAATTTTAAGTGCCAGATATAAGCCACAAAAATATTTTATTGCTCATGGCTGAAAGGCGGATAAACCATTAACGTTCATAAACTTTAATACATTTAAAGTTGCCGGAAAACTTTATAGGCAGCAATCAGACCTGACTTGTTAAGAATGTTGACATTTTAATGTTTTTGATTGTTTTTCGTAGCCCTTCCTAGCGTTTTATTTCAAATTTCCAAGAGTATCTGCAAGTCCCCAAACTTAAAAAGGCAGTGATCGAACTAATGCTTAGAGAGTCGAGCTTGTAACCCAAAGGTTGGTGGTTTGAGTCTCACGGCTGGCGGGTTGTACTGACCACTGTACTGGGTGTGTGTGTTCACTACACCCTTAAATAAGTTAAATGCAGAAGTCACATTTTGAGTATAAGCTACCATACTTGACAAAACATGATATAGGCGTACACGGGGCAAAAACTAATGCAGGGTTATTTGTAACACGGACTCTTAACATTGTTGCACAAGGTTGAGTGTGTGTTTATTAAGAAAGCACATAGGTTATAATACAGAGTGTTTTGTTTTTCCGGTATTTTTTTCACGCTGCCAAAAGAGGATCTCCTGCAAATAATTGGAAAGGTACAATGTTTTTTCAGAGAGTTATTGATGAACGAGTGTTTTGGTGGCATGTTAGTAATTTTTTCATCATATGTTTTTTGTTGGGTGTGTAAGATACCAAATCCAATGCTATGTCATATTAATCAGTGTCTTGTTGACTAAAACATAGCATTGTTTGAAATATGTCTGCAGCTCTTAGCAACTTTTTTGGTGGGCTTGGAAATATTTTGACCCAGTGGGGTTAATTGTAACACTGTGTTACAACGAACCCCTCAGCACTTACGATATGAAAACCGCTAATGTAAGTGTAATACTTGCCGTTGTTTTAAATAAGCTACACACAAATGATTGGTCCTGCCAACAAAATAAATGTGCCTGTCTTATAAAAAATTGTGTATCAAATTTTTTTGTTCATATCTTTAATATTGATTGAATAAAGTCACGTCAAAGATTGAAATCATAATGAAATGAACGGCTAAAATCAGACTTTGATGCTCATTTTCTCAGAATTTGATTTTGAGACTTTAGTATGGTTATTACAAACTGGGTCACATATAAAAAATATTTTGTTATAATTGTGCTGCTTTTTCTCACATTTTTAGACATTTGTATCCATTTATAATTGAACTATTGTTAGAAAAGGGCTTGATGAATGAATACAGTGTGGATACCTGTCTATTATTGGCAGATATATAAACAATATCCACTTCAAGTATATAGGATTGAAATATTTGCCTGCAAACTTATTTTTTAGCAAGTGTTACAACTAACCCCCTGCCTGTTACAATTAACCCCACCTATGGGGTAAGTTGTAACGTTTGCACTTTTGTCACGTTTGGTGTAATTGTCCAAGAATGGTAAGTACTAGAAACAAACTTCAAATGTTCATTTGTAGCAGAGAGGCGTGTGTTGCTTGTGTTAAAATATAATTAATCAAACTCAAATATTTTTTGAATGATTCAGCCAAAACCAACAAGCGTTAGGTTGTGCCGTGCTCTCCCCTACTTTTTTAGTATCCCATAAAAATGCATATTGATCAAATGTTAGTCAAAAAGAGTCAAATAAAGATTCAATGCTTGCTGACCAAGAGAAGCTTGCTGGTTAGAATCAGGAACACCAGTACACCAGCATGCAACCCAATCTCAAGGCAACACAACATACATGCTGGTGTCCATCAATTCTGGTTTTGTCAGCAGGAATATCTGAACTGAAAGTACATGGAGTGAATAATCTGCACCTCAAGGCTTCTGGCATCTCAGTTTCAAGGTCAACTTAGATGTTGTGTAGAAAAAACATTATTGTAAAAGTTTTGGTGTATCTCTCAGTACCGAATAGTCTCCACATTGTCTCATAGACAGAACCAAAGAAAATAATGAATCACATCAAAATATGAACAAATTTTCCTATTTTCAAAAGTTAAGGTTGTTTCACAACTGTAGGCTTTTATTAGATGTGTGTGCATGCAAGCTATTTTCAAAGCAATCAAACATTTTGCGGCCAAGACCTTTGACAGAGATTGGAGACAGTGAATCATGTGCAGTCCTGAGACAATAGCTCAGATTACACTGTAACCCTCAGGGTTGGACAAAGTAGTAATCAGTATGAAGTACCTGGCAGAGGTCATTTTGAGGCCTTCAGGATCTCTACAAGAACCTCTTGGATCACTACTAATTAACTGTCATTGGGGAAGAAGATTTTACACTGAGCCTACAGCTATATACTGCTGTCCAACCAACTTTAAAGACGGACAGGGTGTATATCTAAAATCTGTTTATATTTCCAGGATGATTTGGACTCCACCCTGGAATGGTGCGTTCATTTCCCTGGGCAGGGACATCCGCGAATGTGTGTGCTGCAGGCATTGAGACAGATAATCTAATCAGTCACTGATAACACAAAGAGGGAGCTCCCCATCACAGACAGCCTGTTTGATTCCTAACGTACTGCCATCATCTTGTTCTACTGTATTTACAGTATACACATATTTACAACCACAGTACTTACAGTATACACTTGCACATTGTGATATAGTATTTCTTGCAGCTCTTTACTTATATTATCTCAAAAGTTCCAAAGGCTTTGTAAACGCAGAGAAATTCCTATTTTAAATAATGTCTCATCTCTTGTCATTGTCACATATCCTATCTGCTTTTAGAAACTGTAGTGTCTGGAAAATATACAGAATATGAAAGATTAGAAAGAAATTAATCTTGACCCGTGCTGGCAAAATGCGTCAGAATGCGCACAGTCTAAAGGGCCGTTCACATTAGAACGATAAATATAACGTTAAAGGCGTTCTAAGCGAATCTGCGAGACGTTAGTTTTTGTTGACGTTTGAATTGTTTTCAAACAGACGGAGCGTAGCTAACTCCTCCCCCTCCCCTCCCTTCCGTGCTTTCATGAACGCGCCCAACCCCCACCCCCAAATCCTTCTTATCGTTTATTGGCTGGAACACTTTGTTATGGTTTCTGTTTGTAGGTTTGGCCACTGTGTTGTTATTGCCGTTTGTGAAGCCTGGGCTGTCTACAGAGATCGCGTTTTTTTACAGTTTGATCAGTAGACAGGCAGCAAGCAGATAGTGAGGAAATGTTTGCTGTATGTAACAAAAAATGTTTTATGGTCTAAAACGCGTCAATTCGCTAAGAGCACCTTTAACTATAATGATAACTATATAAGCGTCCACATTATAACAATAACTTTATGCTAATTCGTTCACACGCGGGGCACTCGTTGCATTTAATGACATTAATTTTTATTGCATTTGTTTACATGTCACTGAATATGTAAATATGCTGTTCTTGTTGAATTTTCACAGCGGGTAACAATGCAGATGTCCTCGACACGCTGCGATTTGTGTACGTCTAAACAGTGAATCTAGTTTGGCGTAGTCAGTGTGGTAGAAAAAAAGCATTACGTAGTCAGTTTCATAACAACTGCATTAACGTTGAAAACCTGTGGTAATTTTATATTTTGTAGACTTTATAGACCTCCGCATTGAGCTTTTGCACTGTCATTTCAAGTGCGCGTGCACTTAAAGTTCAAATAGATTTAATTGGCTCTCAATGGTTTATCGTTCATCAGGTGGGGAAAAAATGCTCAGAAATTAACCCCAACGATATCGTTTGTTGTATCTTTATCGTTATAGTCATGGTGTGAACTCCGCTTTTGTCTTTAATATAAAACGATTTTCAAAACTATATATTTTTTATAGTTGTTATCGTTATCGTAATAATGCAAACGGTCCTTAATTCTGAGCTAAAGGCGAAAGAAAGTATAAATATCGATTTTGGTCAAAATTGAGGTTTTTCATAAAAATAAGTACATTAAGCCCTTATCTAACATCTAAAATTATCTTTATTTGTACTTTTCTGAGAGGTGTACCATCCTAAATGCTTAATCTAATACAACGATGCCTGCATCCACATGCGCCTTTGGCTTCGGTTTTAAAACATGTAAGAATTAGAAAATAAAGTGCAGGACTTGCTTGATGTTAAAATAGTCATCAATAGCTATAAGTCTTTAAAACGATCTTCCTCATGCTAAATGACAGATCCGAAGCATGCGCACAGTCGCACGTGCTGCTAACCCAAATATATACACACATACACAGAATTTTTCAAATATCTTTTTTGTCAAGAATTTACCCAGATATAGTCTGTTATGTCTTAAGTGAATGTTTAGTTAACTGTTGGGGAAAAATATCTGATTATATCTGATGTCATTATATTAGATCCTTGCATTAGAGTAGATCTTAAAGCTGTCTGTCTCAATGTCAATCAAACAATAAAAGAAAGAAAAAGGGTTTGTATATTTTTTTTTTTCTTTAGATATTGTTTTTGACTTTGTGTGTGCCAAATATATTAGTATTATGTGATTTTAAGGTATGGTTCAGAAACAAAACACTTTTTGTGATTTTGTTTCTGAACCTTCAAAAATCTTTAACTCCTTTTTTCTCAAAATTGACTTTGCTTACTCTGTCAACTTCAAACAGGTATAGTTCTGTTTTTTTTTTTTTTGTTAGATTTTAACAAATCATACATACTTTTAAAGTTTTTTTTTATTAGAGAATGTAAAAATATAAATAACTCATTTTTAAAAATGCCAACACGGGCCACCTTTAATTGAAAGTTTCTTTGGGGAACAAAAATGGTTCTTTTATAAGGCAACACTATAAAGGATCCATTTTAGCACCTTAATATTTAAAACCGTTAACCCACAACATTTCTATGTTCATTCCCATCATTTCCCAAACAATTCAATAGTTTAATGAAAAGTAATTGCCATTAAAAAATTTAATGACAACAGTGGCAATGCTCAATGATATTTGTTATAATAAATGGAACACATTTCTGCTTTTACCATCAAATAAAGGCTGCTTTAACCTGCTGATGGGGCCTTAAGGATACATAATACAAAAAGTTCGGCAAGCACAGCACTGTTCAAACAGAGACATTTCATTTATTACTAAGGGAGAACATAAAACAATTACAGCTTTTCACCCTGTTTGCTCAGTGGTCTTGAAAACAGACACAGATGCAAAGTAAATCTTCTCCTTTCCTGCCTCAGACCTGCTAATCTCCGTACACTGTCCGGTTATCATCCGCAGACTGCCTTTTACATTCCTTAGATTTAACACAGGCACTGGACATTCGAGAAATGCACGTTTCAGCACCACTATAGCGCACATGGCCCTTATCTGCCACTGTGGAGGAAAGTTAACAAAGTGAGGAAATGGCCCACTAGGATGTGTCTTCCTGCAATGCTGGGGGAAAAGTTCATATATTTTTTTCTCTCTAAGCATTCAGGTTACGATCATATGGGGCACCTGTGACCCTGTTTACACCTTGTGTTAACATCCATCTCCAGTGGTGACATCTCAATCTGAGACATTACATTTTACTCCTGAAGGTAACATGGATCTGTGTCACCACCTGTGATACAGACCTATTACAACTATCAAGCCACTTTTATGCTTTATGTTAAATAATTGTTTATATATTAAACAGATCTAATAGGTCACACAACACAAACCAGTAATTTGTGTCGCCTTTAATAATAACAACGGGACTGCATTGTGTATTCTTAATGTGCCATGTATATGCAGTATAGTGCTATCAATGTAATGCACTTTGCTGGTAAGCATTTTGTGGGTTCAGATTTCTAATCATATACCTGGCACATCCAGTGCTGCCATCAGCAGATTCATCCTAAGCCGAAGAGGTGCTTCAACATTTTATTCAGTGCAGAGTAATGGAGCTCCTCCAACACCAATGCGGTCAGGTCACCTAATGGACCACGGATCCATTAGACTGAAAACAGGCTCAGACAAACTTCTCCGTGTACATTTTCCAGGACATAAAATCCTTCCCTGTATAGGCACTTTACAGCTGTAACTACTCTGTATGTTCAAGAAATGTATCTGTTATGTTTTAGTGTAGCAAGAGATGAACTTTATACACGCATTTAAGGAAAAACTCTGTTACCCATGTCCGATCCAATGCATTAGCCCAAAATAATTAACGGGATAGTTCACCTAAAAAATAAAATTCTGTCATCATTTACTCAATCTCATATTGTTACAAACCTGTATACATTTCTTTGCTCTGATGAACAAGAAGGAGAATTTTGAGAAATGTTTGTAACCAAATTGATAATGAGCCCAATTCACTTCCATAAAATGAAAAAAGAATATTATGAAAGTGAATGTGGCTCGTGAATCGGGCTAAAGTCCTTCATTCCCAATGGTTTACAGCTTGTTGTGGTACACCACAGGAATCAGTCTTCCTACCACCAGTATAAAAAAAGGCGCAACAACCCTGATAAATCCACAGCATTTTCCTTTGTACATGTGTGAATTATTCAACTTTTAGCTTGAGACTTATAAGCTGTGTTCTTGTAGGCTTTGAAAGGAGACTTCTGTTAAAGAAAATATATCACCTGGCAGTGAACTTTGAGCTTTATCATTTTGCAGGTATTATTTATGCTGAAACAGCAACATACACACTAACTAAAGTTTGAAAAATGGGATCAGGAAGAACGTGACCTTTAATATAATGCCATTGGCCATCCCAAAAGTCATGTCATTTGCAAGACAAACAATTATGCACTAACCTGTTATAAAGCATGGCTGCACCCGTCTTCAGAAGAAGAATAACCCTTTTGTAACACGCAACAGTAATGCACTGTCCCAGCATTTGAATATTCGTCAGTATGTGTGTATCTGTATATGCATGTGCGTATGCAGTTGCCCGGAGCACTACAGCTGTGCGGTGACCCCAAACAGTGTTTTGCATGTATGTCTGCAGTTTGCAGATACAACTCGACTGACAGGGTAGCTAAAAGGGCAGATAGAGGATAACATGCAAACCGTTCAGGATTATTAGCAAGCTTTTATTGTTGAGCAAAACACATAGGTAAATGGGCGAGCTTTTTTGCCTAGAGCTGCGTGGTGAAGTGCCGTGAGGAATAAAGAAACAGCCAGCATTTAGAGAACAGTTAGCAAAACTGTTAGTATAGGGCACGATTGTTCAATGTTAACAACTGTGTGAATTTTAGGGTTGATGAAAAATGGATAAAAGCTAAGTGAGTTTTTATCAACCCCGGCCATTTTTATTATAAAGGGGTCATATAACACGTATTGCACACCTGAGAGTAGCCTTTTAGTCTTTCAAAAAATTTTTTGCACCTATTTCATTGCTAAAAAACTATGTTATTTTATATATTTGGTATAATACAATGTGTTTGTGTGGTTTACGGTTTAAAAAACACATTATTTTCCACATACCGTACATTTTACCGTAGATTTGAAAAGCCCTGTGTCCCTTATTGGCCAGCTATTCTGTACATTGTGATTGGACTGAATACCTCTGACGTCAGCCGGAAATGTGGGGCTCTTTACCATGTTTGAAAGATTCGGTTGCTAACAGTTAACTTACAGGCTGTGAGTCCGAAGCAGGAGGAATTATGATAATGTTGGTCTTGTCTACATCACCAATCCCAGGAAGTAAACTGTTGCCTACAATCCGTGTGTTTGTTGTAGTCCAAGAAAAGAGATTTATGTTGGAGACGATAACTCGTGTCATCGTTTACTTTGGGGAATGTACCTTTTGCATATTGTTAACATGTAATAATACATACTTACACACCAAAAAACGTGAATCGGACAATAGATGCTCTTTAAGGCCTGTGGCTGATATCTACAGTTTTATCCCATTTAAACTTAAGTTCTCATACTTTTTTAGAAGAAACTTTCTTCAGCAAAAAAAAGTGCCTCCACCTTTAAAATGTGCTTCCATTAGTGTAAGTACTGCATAAATATGTCCTCCTCTCATAAAAGGGCTTGGCTTGGTGCCTGCTCTTCACAGTCCGTGGGTTTGTCTTACGTTGTGACAGTGTTATATTTTGAGCCAAGCACACATTTTCCTTGAGAAATGACATGAGGAAATCCATTCCTTGCCAAACTGCCCCGTCGGTCTCTTAGTGAAGGGCGGGACCTATTCTCTTAAGAAAATGAACAAATGGCTTGGTGTAGAGAAGGAAATCATTAACCCAAAGCAAAGACATCAGAACACCTCCATTAGAAAATGAGCTGATAACTTGCTTAATCAACAAAGTGGATTTTGTTGCTGAAGAACTCGATCCAGATGCACTTGAATATTTCTTCTGATGATTATCTGATGACTGGAAATGCAAACGACTAGATCTCTTATCCAGGCTCAAGAGTTTTTTCTTAGATACAGAAGTTTGAAACAAATTTGGAAATCATTTGAAAGTGATTTTAATGTGTTTGTATTTTTAAAGCAGATTGGGTTTCAACAGTGCCAAAGTCAAATCACTCCAATCCATTACGATGACTTTTAAATTCGCCAGCTTAGGCCACAATCACTATAGGGTCCCAATGTTTTTGGAAGAATTTTTTTGTAATAACAATCAAATCTATGACGCTATCATTCCCGGAACACATTTGGTCTTTCTCAACCTTTTCTTCCCAAGACACTTAAAACTTATTTATGAAAATGCAACTGTCCAAACCGCACTGTCCAGGCGTTCATTGTGGCAAACCAAAGACCTCGCTTCAACATGTGGCTTTGATAAGTCTGTGGCTCCCGGTGTTTTGCGATCTAAATGGGAGTTTGGGGATCAGTGAGAAAACATTTGCATGGACAGAGCTGCGCAGCATTTTCCATGAGCGAGCGTCATGAACTGAGGTGAAAATCTTTTCCCATTTGTAACTGGCCGGCTCTATTCTCCTAACTGCAATTATGTACAGAGTTACAGGAACTTTGGAAAATATAAGATATTCTAGCTGTTCCTGTAAGCAGCTTAAATCTGGATAAAAGCAGCTACCAAACGCAAATGTAAAAACGTAATCCAAAATACAGTACATACAGTAAAATGACTTGCCATGTTATCGTATATACAGATATAACTCCCTCCAGACCAGATCTCTCATTCCAGTAGTGAAGCAACTCTGATCTGTCCTCCGTAGGCTGAAGGTGACTAGTGTATGAAGACGCTGCGGGCGGTGGATCAAACAGGGCCAGGGGAAGGGTAGACACCAGGCAACAGGATCCCAGCTGGGACAAGTTTTGGCTGGCTGGAGTAGAGAGTGCTGGCTGTCTCTTGGGCTGGTGCCCTGTTGCAGGTAGTTCAGCCATCTTGCCTGAAGAGCAAAAAGGGATGAAAGGCAAGCACACAGATGTCGCCCCTGCTGGGGACCGCAAGCCCAGCCAGGAAATGTCATGTTTAGCAGCTGGTATGAAGCCTCCCCTGATTTTTGTCTCTCTCTCCCAGACCCTTTTGCCCCTTCATCCACTCATCATCATCAACAAATACGCGTTTATTTAAATAGACATCTACTGTATTTATATATAAAGAAATGTAATACTGATTGATAATGTTTTGCACTATGAGAAATAATATTTACTTAGAACACTTTTTCACATACATTTCCATGAATGAATTTGGTAGACGCTTTTATCCAAAGTTACTTCAAACTACAGTATACAGTTTGACCTTTGCACAATGATCTACAAAAACTTTTACAATTTGAGAGAAAATTTTATTTTTATTTGTTTGAGGTGTTTCATAAGTGCAATTGCACAAACTGGTGTGGTCCTTGCAAATGTGTTCATCTAAGTAAAGTTTAGAGTGTAGGTCATAGAGGAGAAGCAGGCAGATGAGACTCCTGTGCCTGATGGTGTGGGTGGCAGCTGCACGGGCCAGACTGCTCTCTGTCTCACCCGAAGGGCGGAAAAGAGAGAGAAAGAGAGCGAGAGAAACAGCATCTGTCTGACTTCCCCACGGACGCATCCCTTCTACCGCACCGGCCTGGCCAGGCTAAAACGGTACAGTAAGAAGGTCACCTCTACCTCTCATTCCCCGTTTTCTCTTCTCTAAACTGACCTGACCTGCTGCAGCCCCCATTAGCCACCGTGCTCTTGGTTTTGTTGCTCAAGAGAACAGAAAGTATGACAGACAGGACGGATAGGAAAATTCCCTCCAGTGGTGAATGTAGATTACGACTAGTGTAGTTGTAAGAAATACAACAAAACGTGACAATTTGGTAAGCAGACTAAAAATGAGAACTCGGGCGCAGTAATATTGCTGGAAGTTTGAGCGAGAGGCGGAGTAGTCAGGAGTGATGATGTTACTGCGTGCCGAGGTCGAAGTGCTGCAAACTAAGTGCTCTTCCGCTATACAATATAGTTCTCATTTTTTTATCTGCTTTAAAAATTGACACGTTTTATTTTGTGCCACCATACTTACTCTAAATAGGAAATTGAAGTGCATGCATTAAATTAATTAATCTAAGTTGAGAACATAGTAAAATATTGAAACATGTTGGTGTTCTCCTTTAAATGTGTGATGTGAATAAATAGTGATCATATATGGCTGTTTAAATAATACCCTTTATTAAAATGACTATAAAAAATGTTTTTTTTTTTATAATAAAATAAATTTCACTGTAAATCCAATTTGAAAAAGTTGTGTCTTTTAACGGACCCTTATACCCATAAAACTGGGTTTCCAAGTGAAGTTGCTTTGGTTGCATAATTAGTGTTGCTTCAGAAGATAATAATCAAAGATAATAATATTATTAAACAGAAATTAAAGATTCATAGTGATCAAATAGTATAAACATTTTTATTCTCTGAACAAGGGTTTTTCCGACTTTTTGATGGCAGGGACCCCCATATTGGCACCCCTTTCCTAAAATATATCTATATTTGTTATAAAGAAACATTTAAGCTGTGTTAAATAAACACACGCATTGACGTTTTGTTTCGACATCAGAAGTTACCTCTAAACTGCCGCGGGCGAGCTCAGTTTTGTAATTGTAAACAATGACGGGTGATGACTTCATATCCACGGTCTGTATATTGTTGTTTTCACTTTGGCAGTTGCTTACAGTCGCACAATTGCTTGTGTCCAAACCACACGACCAAAGGTGACTTTAAACACATAAAGCCGCATTCACATTACAAGCGACTTTGTTGCTGTGTGTCGCGGGTCTCTTTCAAAGAAGTCGTTAAGAGGTGTTTTTAAAATCTAAATGTTATCGCTGTGTGTCTCCTGTCTCTTTCAATGAGGCGTTTCTAAATCTGCTTGTCATAAAATGAGTACCATCCACTCCAGTAACTGACGAGAGTAGAATGACGTGAACTCCACGGCTTCATTCTCATTGGTAGTCGCTCCCGAAATTCGCTGAACATTTGCATAAAGTTAAACTTTTCTTAACTTTCTTGCATCGCCCATATGGTCGCTGATTGTCACTTTCGCTCGTGCCGCCGGAAGTCGCCAGGTTTCCATTGAAATAAATGAGATTGCGTCACTCTGCCACTGCTGGTCGCTCGCTGTCTGAATGGGGCGTACATTCACATTATAAGCGACTAGCAGTAGCAGAGCAAAGCGATCTCATTGATTTTAATAGAAGCTCGGGGGCATCAGGTGACACAAGCGACAGTGACCATTGACGGCTGGATGGGCATGTCCAGTCGCGACAAAGTTGAGAAATGTTTAACTTTATGCAAATTATGAGTGACATTCGGGAGCGGCTATCAATGAGAACGAAGCAGGGGAGTTCACGTCATCCGTCTCTCGTCAGTTACTCAAGTGGATGTTACTCATTAGTTTATGACAACCAGATATAGAAATGCCTCCTTTAAAGAGACGAGCAACACACAGCGACAAAGCCGCTTAAAATGTTAATGTACCTTAAATCTGGTTGTCATAAACAAATGAGTAACGTCCATTTTAGTAACAGATGAGAGTCGGGTGACAGCCCTGCTTTGTTCTCATTGGTAGTTGCTCCCAAAAATCGGTCATAAGTTGCATGAAATTAAACTTTTCTCAACTTTGTCCCACAACTGGACACGCCACATTCAGTCGCCAATGGTGACTGTCTCTGGAAGTCGCCAAGCTTCCACTGAAATCAATGAGATTGCGTCGCTCTGCTACTGCAAGTCGCTTATAATGTAAATGTACCTTTATGCCCCATTCAGACAGCCAGCGACCAGCAGTAGCAGAGCGACACAATCTCATTCATTTCAATGGAAACCTGCCGACTTCCGGCGGTACGAGTGAAGTGACCGTTGCCGTGTCCAGCGACGTGAGAAAGTTAAGAAAAGTTTAACTTTATGCAAATGTTGAGATAATTTCAGGAGCGACTACCACTGAGAACGAAGCAGTGGAGTTCACGTCATCCTTCACTCATCAGTTTCTGAAATGGATGGTACTCATTTGTTTTAAGACAAGCAGATTTAGAAACGTCTCATTGAAAGAGACGGGCGACAAACAGCGATAACATCGCTGGCTGTCTGAATGCTGCTTGAGTCCACACATTGCAGTTACCAGTAAATTACTGGTAATCTTACAACCCCTCTTACTGTTAAATTGGCAGCACTGATTTACAAGAAAGGTTCTGCTCACAAATCATCTGTTAACTGCAATTTACAAGTAAATCCTGTATGTGTGTAAGGGAATAATTGTAAAGACAGCAAATTGTTTACAAACGTAAAAAAATGGGCTACACACAGGGTGTGTTTGAATTCATGCGGAGCCACAAGAATTGTTCTGCAGATGACGTACCGAAAAAGCAAGTCGAAATTACACTTTTTTTCTCTTTAAATTTTCTGGGGACCATTTGGAACCTTTATGGACCCCAGTTTGAACAACAAATTAAGTCAATGGTTCTTAAAAGAAGCATTTCTTTCTTACATTTAAAGCACTATTTCTAAAACAGAAAGGTTTACTGAATGTTAAAGTTTATTTATGGTACCATACATGTACAGCCCAAAATGGTTCTTCTATGACATTTTGTTGCATTGTGAGTTCAAGGAGTGTAGTTTTCTAGTCATTCAGAAAACTCATTAACTAACAACGATTATTTTATGAAAATAAGTAATTCTGTGACGTATTCACAATCACGCATTTCCAACAACAACAACAACATGATTTATCATCTACTATGTTTGTGAAGTAGGAAAAGATCTGTCCCTCCTGCAATTTCCCCAAAGTGCACACACAACTATCCAGTTACTGTAGTCATGTCATATTTAATATATTAAATGAGTTAATGGATAAATGTTGAATAACGGTTCTCCATAAGGACCAAAGGTCATCTTGAGAGGGTTCATCTGTATAGTGTGGATCTAGAGCAGAGAGCGTCTGATACGCGAGGCGAAGTCTCCCCAGAGTACCCATCTGTTACCGCACAGCCATGACTGATTCAGAGAAAAGCCAGCTGGGCATGAGAACTAACCCAGCTCCCACTAGTCTAGGCACACTTTTAACATACTCTTACACATACATTCATTCATCTCAAAAAGATTTTACTAACACAGCTATTAGGTGTTACTGAGGGTCATGTACAAACTCTGCTGTTTTACACAAAAGTAGCTGATATTTATTGAGATGAATATGATTTTCTACCAGAAGACTCAAATAGACTCTTGGGAAATATAAGGATAAACAAGAAGTTTGTTGTGACAATTTTGCAGCACAACATACAACATAAAAGAGTCACAGCTTGAAATAGCCCACTTCCTCCGCATTTGGTAAACTAGGATGGTTAGTATTGGCGTTTCATGTGGAGGGAAGAAAACAGTATGCCTACTAGAATTAGCACATCACAGCAGTCAAGATGGGGTGTTTGGTTGAAACATGACTTCCAGATAACAGGGTGGCATTTCATAGACCAGAGACAAGATCGGATGCTGGCTGCAACTGAAAACTCATGGTGGGAGTTTGCATAAGTGTTGAATAAAAGCTTTTGCTAAATGAATAAATATAAATGGGGACTTTGCCAGTTCACATGCTATCCTTCGTAAAAAGCAAACTACATTTAACTTAGTTTTTCTATAGATATAGTACTGTATTTTGTAATAGAGTAACAGTTAACATCAATCCTTTTGATATAACATTGCCCACAAAGTGTGATGGTTTATTTTCATTTTTTTTAATTTAAAGGTGCAGTGTGGAAATTTTAGTGCATCTAGTGGTAAGGTTGCAAATTGCAACCAACGTTTCACCGGAATGCATAGAGAAGCTACGGTAGCTATCACCGGACAACCATGTCATTGTTGTAGACAACTTAATAAAAAAAGTTTGTCCGTTAAAGGTAGGGTAACAGATTTGATCTTGAAACATTTTTAGTTATGCTGGTCTCCTCACATCCTGATAGCAATCACTGTGTTAAGTTGTTTAAATGTATTCGTAGAAATTTATGTCATCTGTGAAAGGCGTAGGACCAAAAAATGTTCAACAAATCATAGATTTCGGTCCGAACGGACGTTTCCTTTTTTGTCCCTCATACGTAAGCGTAATTTGAATTCCCACCGCGCAGCGAGTCCACGCAGACACCATACGTCATCGGCGTGTTCACGTGTGCTCACCTCCTGTCTGTAAACAGCGAGAACAGCAAACTTTTCTGCTGAATTGACAACCTACACAGGAGCTACAAAACTAAAGGCATCTTTTATAACAACAACAGCAAAAACTGCCTGGATCAGCAAGAGCAAAAACCCAAATTAACATCGGTAACTTTACTGCTTTACCACGAGATGCATACAGCTACAGGAGGCAAAGAGTCTGAAAGGGTCGTTGCACTGTTTATTTTGGTAAGGTAGGTACGCGATATGTTTGTATTGAGATGGATTCAGATATTCTACTTTGATGAAACATTGTGTTGCTTATGAAATTTGTGTTCGTTTACGGATTAGCATAACGATATAGTTACTACGTCTAACAACCAAACGTGTGCTTAAACTAATTCTGATGTAAACCAGTTGTTTATGTTGGTTATTTTGGAAGTGTTATTCACTTTGTACTGCAAAGTTTTCTCACTGGTGAATGAGACATGAGATGTGACCGTCTGATCTGTGCGTGTTCATGTGTTTTGAAAGAGGTGTGACGTTGGGTGGCGATTTGACTTGAGGGTGGGATCGGGATTTCATTGCTAGGCGGCTACCGTTAGCATTTTTCAAAATGTGTTACCCTACCTTTAAGGGCTTCTGTAGAGACATGGCGGCACAAAAAGGCGACTTCCATGTAAGGGCACCCTCAGTGTATGTAGATAAAAGCGTCTCATTTTAAGGCAATAAAACATAACAGTTCATTATGAAAGGTCTTTATAGACCTCTGATAATATAGTTATGTATTTTATATTGTATTTCTGTCAAGAGATCCTTATAAAAGTAACACACTGCAACTTTAACTAGTGAACAATGTCAGAAAGCTGCCACAGTGAGTTTTAAATGCATCAAGCCAAAAGTCAATTTAAAAATAATTTTAAGGTAGAAAATTCAAATGTCGGCAATAGCAAAATATACATTGTCAGAACAATATGGTCAACAAATGGTCCCTAGCTGTCACTGGGGTGCAACTAAAGAGTTCATATTAGAGGTATAATGTTACCTCACAGGTACATAATATTGGTACCAATATTGGTACGTATATGAAGAGTTTGGTTCAAAAATCTTTAATTGTTAAAAAATTTAAGCCTTCATAGCTAAGTAGCACAATAAAACACAATAAAAACATAAGATAATAATAAACGATTTTTTGAACGAGTTGGTTCCAAAATGAGTCATCTCATTTTGGAATCAATCTCTTCTTATATACCATTTAGGTGCACATCAGGACCCCTTTAGAGGGTACTGTCCCACTAAAGCTTGGGATCATCTTTGGACATATTTTATGACAGTATAGACAATTTCCTGATAGTTACTTTTAAAAGTAATGCATTACTTATTGCGTTACTTGGTTACTTTTCATGGAAAGTAATGCTTACGTTTCTGTTAAGTTACTATGTGTTACTTTTTCTTACTTGGCTGAGGCTTGATATCTTTCAGGCCTAGCAGGTGTTTTTTATGATGGCAAAAATCTCAAGCTCTGGCCTGCCATCTCAGTTTCTGACTCAAATTGTTCCCGCTCAGGCATAATTCTGCGTTAATATGTTCAGTTTAATTCAGTACATTATTTTATTTTTAAATTTTAAACTGAATTAAACTGAAAAGTAACTTGCATTACTTTTTTAAAAAAGTAACTAAAATATTAATGTGTACATTTATAAAGTAATGCGTTACTTAACTTGTTACTTCAGAAAAGTACAATTATTACGTAATGTGCGTTACTTGTAATGCGTTACCCCCAACCCTATGTTCCAGTGTCTGTGTACTGGTTGTTGTATGGGCTTTCCCAATCGTCAATAAAGTACTTGTAAAAACAAAAAGCGAACAACCCACAGCCTGCTGGTCAATAATTTTGCATTTGATGGGGTAAGGCTACAGAAGAGTTGAGATTCATTGTACCATAAAGCAGAAGGTTTGGTCAGTTGTCACAGTGCGATCAGTGAAGGTCAAACTTTTTCTGCACGTGGAGGCAACAGCCGTGTGACCTTCAGGAGATCAGAGAGATACAGACCTTTAGCTTTGCAAAATTAACTCAGTTAAAATCAGAAATTGAGGTGACAGGACGACATCTATTATAATGAGTCTGAGAGCCAACTTCAATGTCTATTGAAGTTGTAAACAGAAGGGGGCATGAGATGAAAAAAACATGTTATGGTTTAGAATATCAAGTTGTTGAGCAAAATGTGAATGTTAATGATTTAAATCATCTTCGCATCTCAGCATAAACAACTATCCACATCCCATATTACACTCACCAGTGAAACATCTAAACAGTATTTAATTTAGCAGTTGGTGAGATGTGTGGTGGTTTGTCCTAGCAGCAGGCCTGTTTAGGCTTTTCAGGGCATACTGCGGAGGTTGGTGAAGGCCACAGAGGATACAGGGACCATCGCGCCTGCTTGTCTCCATCTGTAGCTGAAGCTGGTAATTATAGTTGGGAGAGGCGCCCGCAGCTTGATGCCATCTGCCAGCGGGACAGAAGAGCGAGGCTGAAGCAGGCACAAAGGCCCAGTGAAGTTCCCTAGCTGAGGCCGACAGGAGGACCAACACCTGCCAGCGAGCCGTTGGGTCTCAGACGCACCGTGCGGCCCGAGGACGAAGCACATGATGGTGTAAAAAAAGTTTTGGTCAAGAGATGGATGTTCGTAGCGAAAGCATTCCGCAAGATGTATTTCACACGGTTCACATGCAAATAAAAGGATGCCACAATGACTGTGAGGCTTTAAAATGCTGACTTCACAGGAAGTGTTTTATAAAGAATGAGGCGTTCCTACCATCTTGTGGTTAGATAAATGCATTGCAACTAAAGAAAAGTGATGCTTCTATTAAGGCCTTGCTTGAATTTCAGAAACTAGTGGACGTTGGTGCACACTTGCTTTAAACATTTTAGTCTGTTTAGTGACAGGCAGACAGCTGTGCTCCTGTCTCTCTCGGTCACTCATACAGTACTTGTTGGCACAGTGCATCACTCTGCAGTCTGCTCTTCTGCGGCCATGCCCTGCTCTGCCCATCCTGCGTGTCACCAAAGCTGGTGTGTGAACCGCTGGTAAGTGTGGACACAGATGGTGCGGGGGGAGCAGTGCATGAATATATGATGCTGGAGGGTGAAGTATAGCAGGTTGAAGCAGATGCCCATTGGCCCCGCGAGAGCCCCACTGCCCGGTCAGCCACGGCCCGTCAGCTTCCCACCAGATGCTGCAGCAGAACCCCAACTAAACCTCTCACGCCCTTTGAAAGATGGACGTTGACATATCTGATAGCATATTTAGGTTGAAGGGAACATTTCTAAAACTAAGACTTCACATGAATTTATGTAAGATTTGAGGTCAATATAAGGAGGGGCAACATACGCTCTCAGAAAAAGGTACAAAAGTTGTCATTGGGACAGTACCTTTAAAAAAAAAAAAAAGTATACCTTTTGTACCTACAAGGTGTATTTTATTTCTTCAAAGGTACATACAGTATTAGTACCTCATCTGTACCTAAATGGTACATAATAGGACCTTTTTAAAGGTTAACTTTGGCACTTTTTCCCAAAAGTGCATACTTTATATCTGTAATGTTTAGAGCACTGAAGTCTAGACAAGAACGAGCTTTTCCAATAATTAAGGGTG
Organism: Paramisgurnus dabryanus; assembly: GCF_030506205.2. Lineage (NCBI taxonomy): Eukaryota > Metazoa > Chordata > Actinopteri > Cypriniformes > Cobitidae > Paramisgurnus > Paramisgurnus dabryanus. The sequence continues at coordinate 16,272,668 of NC_133348.1, read as the reverse complement.
CACCGATAAATGCCGATATACACTAATAATACGCGGCCAACTATTTTGAATCGCACAGCCGATAATATTCACAGCTATTTCATGTAATACGGCTTTTGATCAGTAAGTCCTAATCGATCTGAAATCAATGTTAGTTTGAGTCGTTTATAACATGGATTTGAAAAAGCATCAAACATAATCATTATACATGTTGTTTATTATCATGAAAATACCTGGAAAGGTTTAAAAGAACAACAATATAAATATATCCTTACGCCATTTCCTGGAGCTGCGTGTCTAAGCTTCTTCGTCCGCAGCGCATATTGAGTTTCTGCACGAGAGCGCCCCCTGGCTTTTGGATGTAGCGGCATTTCACCGTAATTAATTGAGAAGCATCATCGGCCAATATATCGCGCACCCCTACCAAGAATTGAAGTACATTGTTAAAAAAATAATGAACTAAATGTGATGCACCTTAAAAATCATATTCACAAGCATTTGTGAAAACTAGTGCACAAGAAAGCAAGCCAAGTGCATTGCAGCATAATAATATATTTAAACGTGAAAAACATGTACATTATATACAGGTAGCTAAAAAAAATTGTTTCATACACTTAAACTGTGCAAAACATAGAATAAAGGTCATAATAATAAAAAAACTTTGTTTGGTATCAACCAAATAGTAATGCGCTAAACAGTGAGCACATTGGTTACACATCACATATTTTGGCAATCTGAATACCCCCAAAATAAATTAATAAATAATCAAACAACTCCTAGCATGACCTGACTGAAAAGAAAAAAGTTAAGCTTCACTGACCTGATTACTTTGACCTTAATTGGCATGCACATGGTAGTGCAGTTTGGGTTTAGATTTATATCAACAGTTTGAGGGAAAACAAAATGCAACATGTTTTATATCAACTGAACATCTCTGTACATGACATCATTTAATGTGATAAGCGAAACATATGATTTTGGTTTTTGTGATAGCGCTGACTGAGTCTTTCTGTAGCACCAACCCTATGAGCTCTGACAAGGCATCAGGTGGTGTGATTGCTACGTCTGTGGTGCTAAACTGATTTATATGGAAGAACAAGGTTTGCTGTCCCATGAAAACAAGCATATAAGGAAGCATCAACCGTAGAAGAGGATCTTCTGTTTTAAAGTCGTAGTCTTGCTTTGGCCTGTCTGATTCCAACATGCATTAAGAATGCACGGAGACTAGAAAAATTAAGAAATACTAAGGTCATGTGACTATGCTACAAAAATACAAGAAAGCACTGTTGAAGAAGAGCTTCTTCCTCTTATTCCTGCAAGATGCTGTGTAGAAGAATATGTCGGTGTTGTGTCCCACAATAAACAACATCAAAAAATACATTTAGTTAGCCTTAAAGGGATATTTTCTCTATCATTCGCTCACCCCACACTGTATTCTGTATTTACACAATAGTATACAAGTTATCCAACAGTGCCTAAGCTATACAATAAAAAGTCTATCCATGGTCCCTGTTTCTTCATACGGAAAGAATGTACTTTGGACTCTTCAATAGAAAAAAGCCATACAGATTTGACACAAAGGTGAGCAAATGAATGTTTCCGGTGAACACCACATAAAGTGAAGAAAAAGTGAATAGTGAGATTGACAACACATACAAGACAACAGAATTAGGAAAGCTACATATCACAGAGAGAACAATGTGCGAATCCTCCAAAACAAACTGTGTCTTGAATCAAAGTCCTTGTTTCCAAACACTATAGACTTGCTTAACTCCGACAACTCTGTCTCTTTGTAAACCTCCCCATTTCAATGTAAAGACCTGAGTCTTCTCCACTAACGTCCCAGTTGGAGCTACAAAAGCAGCTCAGAGATGGGGTTGTAGTTAAACCTCAGTCGACTGAGCCAAAAGGTGAACTCCTGAAGGTGGCCCAGGGCCCTAGGTAGGAAGAGGGTCATCGTCCCCACGCTTGCACTTGCATTTGCAGCAAAGTACAAAGGGAGTGGCCAGCAGAAGGAAGGGGGAGGCAACCAGCAAGAGCAAACCGAAACCAGCGAAGATGCCTACAACCTGTGCACAGATGATAGGAGAAAGAGGGAGATGTGGGAGATCCAGGGGGGGGAGTTTAAGAAAATTGAGGATAAAGAGGAAGTAAATACAATTTGAGTGTTTATACCAGCAGATTAAGGAGGTAAAAATGGCACTTTTTGAGGCCGGGATAGTTAATCCAAAAATGTAAATAATAATTTACTCAACCTCAGGTTGTTACAAACCTGTATACATTTATTATTTGTTCTCCTGAACACAAAGATATTTTAAGCTAACCAAACCCGGTTTTGAGCACCATTGATTTCCATAGTATTTTCCTTCACTACTATGAAAGTCAATGGTGCTCCTGTTTCCTACTTGATTACAAATGTGTATCCAGCAAAACAAAGACATTTACACAGGATTGTAACATCCTGAGGGAAAGTAAATAGTGACTGAATATTTTTGGGTGAACTATCCCTTTAAGTATGGTACCTGACCAGCTAACCACAAGATGGCAGTAGTGGTTTAGACAAATGGCTTAGTTTTGATGTCTTACGGCCTTAGTTATTGCCTTGTAATGTGTTAAAAAGCTTCAATATTTGGGGGTTATTAAATGTAGATGATACAATTTAGCATTTTAGGTAAAAAAAATTAACAAGGGCTTTCATGAAGTAGTATATTGGGTATCTTGCAGCCAAGAATTTCCTTTAAGGTGACATAGAAAAAAAACTTTATTTATCTAGGCATATATGAATAATAAGAGCTCTGTACATGGTAATGACATATCATGAGCCTCAAACACGTTTGTTCCCTCATTCTTATGTAAACCTCATGCATGCAAAAGACTGCTGGAAAACAGGCCAATCTCAACACCGACTGTGATGCAACATTTGAGATGTACGCCCCAAAATGTTTACTATAATGTGAGCTACTGGTGAATTAAACCATGTGTGAATGCCATTGCTACCTACTGTCTGTGCACGCTCTCTCTCTCTCTCTCTCTCTCTCTTTGTCTCACTCACCCACTTACTCGGAAGCCCTTTAAAAATGATAAGTGTGTTTCATCTAAGACCTCTAGTCTGGATGGGCAGGATCATGTTGTACAGCACACACCTGCGTCCGATGCCAGATGACGGAGGCTCTGGAGTGACCCAGTTTGTTCTGGCAGGGTCCTTTATCATAGTGAATCAGTAGGAAGTCATCCTGTGGAGACGGAGGAGGACTGTTAGTGTCACTTAAGATGAATATCATTAACATGGACAAGCAGCACAACTCCTTAAGTAAACCAGCTCAGGTCTAAGGCTTGTTATTAATCTGTAACTGTACTGGAGGAAGAAGACATTTATCTACAAAAGTGCAACTGTGTCTGAGGACTCATGTCAGAATATCATAAAAAGTGCTCAGCTGTGCTTATACACTAATACACAGCTGATAAATAATACACAGCTAAAGCAAATATAGCAATATAGTTAAAATTTCATATATGAAACGTACGTCGAGTGATTCCAGGCAGTACCAGCAGAAGGCGTGTTTGCAGTTCTTACACATCATCTGTGCGCAGCCTTCATCTCTTTCGATAAACACTTTACACTTAGGACAGCGTTTGATTGGGGCCTCGTCGTCCTGATCTTTCAGGTTAAAACTGAAAGAGATGGAGACAAATACAAGCAGGACATTTACATACGGTACTAACTAAAAACTTGCTGTTAATGTCCTCTCCAACTGTTAGAGGTTATAAACAGATGGATTTATGGATTTATTTTCAAACGCAAATATATCTGGTCATTTTAGTTTAAATGCACAAATCTAACATTAGACAGTAACAATCAGCAAAATTGAACTCTTAAGCCCGATTTATAGTCGTGCGTAGGTTCTACGCCGTAGCCTGTGCGTAGCCTGAAGCCACCTCGCAAAAATTTAAACCGCGCGTCAGATCTACACGGACTGCAAGCGCTGTGATTGGTCCACTAGAACCCCTCCCGTCAGGTAAAAAAACTGCGTCATAGGTATTTCCGTTTGTGACGGTGAAAACAAAGATGAGCCAAGTTGAGGAGTGATTTAACTCAAACTGCATCAAAAGTCGCTGTTTATTTTCTTCCATCATTGCTGGTCTTCTCAAATTATTCACAACAAGTTGCTGTTTCTTCTTCGTTTGTGGGTTAACTTGCTAAGCTTCTTCTTCTTCTTTGACGTTTGCACTGCTACTGTGGTTACTGCCTACTAGCGGTCTGCGCGTGTGTTTGCGCGTCGACGCAAAAGTATAAATGAAAACCGACGCGGAACCTACGCCGTCGCGGCTATCCCGTAGGACCTACGCACAACTATAACGAGCCCTTTATTCTAAACTCTAAGGTTTTGTAGTGTGTACCTATTTTCCCTGGGCAGGAAGGTGGCAATTGGAAGGCCCTCCTGACACCCCTGGCCTGTGTGGCAGTCTCTACTGCATGCGGAGCAGAAACGCAGGTTGCACTGAGGGCACTGCACAGGCTGCGCCATTTCCACCTCTTCTTCCTTCAGCTGGCACACAGCTTGGCATGAGGAGGATGGACACCAGGTCCTACAAGGATCCAGGAGCACCTCTGCATGAGCAAAATGAACAAACATTGCAAGTAGATGGCCATCTAGATCACACAATACATTTTTCATAAAAAATTTGTGTGAAAAAATAAAAAACTGCAGCAAATGCAGTATACCAGGGCTATTCAAATCTTACCCTGGAGGGCCGGAGCACTTCATAGTTTAGCTCCAACCCTGATCAAACACACCTGAGCAAGCTTATCAAGGTCTTCATGACCACTAGACAATCACAGGTGGTAAAGTTTGATAAGGGTTGGAGCTAAACTATGCAGTGCTCCTTCCCTCCAGGGTAAGATTTGAATAGCCCTGCAGTATACTAAACATTTCAGAAGTATGGAGCACTATACAGCAGGGGTCTCCAACCTTTTTGTGAGCAAGGGCTACCACAATGGATAAAATAATCTGGAGGGATACTTTTTGATATCGTCCACGTTGGAGACCCCTGATATACAGTATGTATGCGTTTACCTTTACATTTATGCATTTGGTAGACACTTCTCATCCAAAAATCCCCATAACCTTTGTGTGGCTAACGCAATGAGCTACATGAACATGCATGTATGCATCAGGGACTCACCTCGCTCAAATTGGAGTCTCCTATAACGTTGCATGACCTCAGCAGGCACCATATACTCAATCTACATTAGAGAAAAAGATTGTAAATGGGTAAGCAAAAGCCTTGATCCTTCAAAAACACCTAATTGTGCTTCATAACCTATATTCATATTACTTTCTGTCTCTGTGTCTAAATTTTAAGTTACCCTACCTCGTTTTCCTGTAAATGTCCCCGTTTTGGGCAGGCAGAGTCTGGACAGCTAATAGCCGCTTCGAGGCCTTCTTTAATGAGCAGGTCAACATATTGCTTCAAACACTGTACAACATAGATTTTTTTAGTAAAGTTATCTTTCAAAGAACAGACAGGAATAACAACAAAGGAGTTGTCACAGAAGACCTTGTTCACTCTGTCAGTCCAAATTAGATATAGACCGATATATCGGGCCGATATTTGCGAGTTTTATGTGTATCGGCATTGGCCGATACGTGGCTGCCGTGTTCGCCGATTTTTCTGGCATAATTTACAGAGAGAGTGCTGGAAGCCGCAAGCAATTGCAGGTCATGTGACTAAAAACAACCAACCTTTCCATGACAACATCAAAAGCTCGGCCTAAAAGCTGATCATAGCGGCACAAAGCGAGTTTTTATTTCTCCTCTCTATATATATTTGTAGTAGAAAAGTGCTAGAAATCAATATCCTTTGCTGATAGTTCCTCATCATTGTGGAGAGTGCAGTTCATGGTTCCATAGCACCCTCGCCTGTTTTTGTTAAATAAAGTGTTTTTTAAGTTAAATAAATGTAACTTTTTTAAATTGAGACGTGTAACATTTGGCATAATCATGGTGTCATTTTTATGATGTAAATGGAGTGAGCAAAAGCAGTATCGGCTTCAAATATCGGCTCAAGAAAATTGGCATACTGTATCGGCCATCATCGGCTAAGGCTGATGAAACAAAAATCGGTATCGGCACTGAAAAATCAATATCGGTCGATCCCTAGCCCAAATCCGATTCTAAATATCCAATTGGAATCCGATCATATTTAGCAAGTGTGACAAAAAACAACAACACATGAATTACGAAAATTTGTGATGAACAGTGTGGACACAAGAATTGGATTTAAACTGACAGTGTGAACATAGTCAAAGTCCTTACCAGACTGCAAAACATGCACTGGCACTGTGATATGGTGGTCATCTGCTCCATGGGAAACTCTCCCAGACAGAGTTTACAGGACAGAAGGGGCGCCAGGTCAACATCACAGCTGGGTTCATAGCGAGAGATGCTCATGGTACAAGGATCTGGGATGCTAGGAGACAGACAGACAGCATCACTGCAGACAGCATACTGACCCAATTCACTTTATTGCACATCATTGTGAACAATTAACAATTTTTCCACCCCTACAATCACATGACTTCATTTAGTCCTCATATTGCATTCACTCGATGTAAAGTGTGTCTATATTTCTCACTATGCTGCTAGGTAACCCAAAGAAAGCTAACAACTATCTCTCAACAGGAAAGCCATATAGTACATACACGGTACCCCCAGAGAATACAAGCAGCACAGAGCATCTCATTTACACAAACACACACATACAGTTGGCACCTTAAAACCGTTACTAAAAACCACAACTAAGAAATGTCTGTAGTTTAATATACCACCTAATCCATGTGAGACTACATGCCAACATAGGCTCAATCAATTTTTGAAAGATGATCAAATGTGTTTCTCCACAGCAGATATAAATGTGGGTGGAGACAGATGGAGACTGTGTGCTTGCGTCCGCAGTCTCTCATCGTGTTAGCATTGGAAACAGTCGACAGTCCAAAAAGCATCTGAGTGGGCTGTGTGCGTGCATGTCTCTCTCTTCAGGCAGCACACCCACATATCTTCACAAAACACTGAATCTTATATTATGCCCTATAGCAAATACTGTGAGACTATCTAGGGATTCATACTGCAATCTTAAAAAAAACAAGCAGACTATCATATTTTCTCTTGAATGTAAAGGTAAAACGGCGTTACAGCATTATATGGCACGCGACGTTACAGCAACATGTGGCATGCGCCGTTACGGGAAGGCGTGGCATGCACTGTTACACAAGGCGTGACACGCGCCGTTACGGCAAGGCGTGGCATGCGCCTTATGGCAACATTTGTGTGGACGTAATATAGTTATCATTAATGTTATCTTTATAGTTATCATTCTTGGTGTGAAAGGGCCATAGAGGCAGCTGGAGCATTGCTGGAGCACACTGAACTTTGAAATGCCAAAGCTGAGGATGGAGATGTGCAACATCCTTGCCCAGTACCGAACTCCTGTATCCGCTGACAGAGGTAGTCTGAACTAGCACTTTAGCAAATTGTCTTAGTGTAAGCACATTTCAAAGAGCACAGTTTAATTTAATAAGTGTCATTTAATTTTACTAAAAGTGACAGTGGAGATGAGATGCTGCAATGGATAATACGAGCCTGTATAGTGGAAGTATGAAAGAATGATAACAAATGAACTATTTTTAATCTATTTAGGTTAAAGCTAATTTAAGATTTACTCCATTCACAAGCCTACACAACTGTCACTCCAACTGTCTGTCCTGTGCTGATGGCTTGGATGCAGTCAAGAGCTTGGGGAAATAATATCCATAAATATCTTTTTTAACTGGTATATAAGGACATTACATATTGAACTGCTATGTTTTATTATTACTTTAGAATGAGCCATTTTTATCTACATACAACTGCTCTACAGAGCGCGTTTCGTCACTACGTTGTCTCAGACTATGACATTTTATCCTGTGGCGGCATACTGTAGCTGTATGCGTTTCAGAAGGGAGGGGTGAGCTGTGGACCGCTAGATTCCGCTAAAATCTAAACACGGCACCTTTAAAGTATAAATTCTGTTAATAATTACATTTTAAAACTCTTATTAAGATTTTTCTAATAAATTTCAGTCAATCCAATTACAAGTCAGGGCTCCAGACTGCCACCAAGATTTGAGAGTGGGCCACTGAATTTTACATCCAGTCGCACACGTGCGACCAGTAAATTTTGACCTTTTTTTGTCATGTGACACTGAATTTGAAACAGCACATTGTACTTTCTGCCTCTATCATCAAATTATTTATTAGTAATACAGTGGAAATTAGTAGAAATGTGAATATTTGGTTAGCATGTTGATTTACGGTGTGTGCCCCTAAATTTTCTGGTTGTGGTTGCACTCCTAAAATTTTCAGTTGGGGGCCACTGTGCTCCTAGTGAAAAAAGTTAGTTCGGAGCCCTGCAAGTGATCAGATAGAGAGGTGTAAAACATTTTGTGTTAAAACCACAAAACATACATCGTGAGCTTATTTGTAAGCAATAATTGGTCCTGATGCAATGAAGCAAAGCAGCTTTAGATGAAATGAATCAGAAAATGCACAAATAGTCAATGAAAACAGCAATGCGTCTCACCTGACCACTTATGATCACATCACTTAATGAATGAATGCATCTTAATATCGAGTATAAATGATGTCATTAACTTGTAAGCATTGCCATTTACACCAAGATTCTCAGTAAGCCTACAGAGAGCACACAACACACATGCTTGCCTTTGGCATCCTTTGGCAGGATGCGTGTCAACAACTTTAGCACAATGGCTGAATTGAATGACCTAATTGGATTACACTACAAAGTGAAAACCATGTGCCAAGTTGGGTTTACATAACATTGTAATTTTTATTTTATTATGCCATCTTTATCTACTATTTGCATACTATTTGTCTAAAGATGCATACAAACCGTTGGCAACCGGAAGTGGGCATGTCCAGCTGAACGACAAAGTTGAGAACAGTTTATGCAACTTTATGCCAATGACGAGCGACTTTAGGGAGTGACGACCAATGCGAGTGAGTGAAGCAGTGGAGTTTACATCATTCTTTCGTCATTTATTGAGAGGACGGTTACTCATTTGCTGACCAGACCTACATTTCACTGCAAGTAGCTTGGGAATACCCTAGTATGTGACAAACAAATAACATTTTGTTTATTAAATATTGTTTCACGAGTTCGAATTCACATGTAATCACTAGGGAATGAGATAAAGCATATATGGCATGCTGTCCGAAGGGAAGGCTCGAGCTTGGAATTTTAGCTCAAACCCAGAGTACTCCCCCATCTTTAACTGGGATAGATGTACTAACTGAAAGTAAGGCCATGGGATGAAGGAGGGATGCTGCAAAAACTGTCACGGGACAGAGGTGATGGACAGCTATATATAGACACCTCTTTGGGCAGATTGGTCGGATTACATGACTGTGCTGTTCCCAAAAAAGCTTAGTTAAATAAATTTCATTAACTGGTTAAAAACACAAATGATTGCTCAAAGGTTCACAGGAAAGTTTTGTGGACAAAACAACACAATTGCAGGGGAAAGTCTAATATATTTAAGCAAAACCTCTTAAAGAGTAACTAAACCCTAAACCAACTTTTTTTAGTTAATGATCTGTAAGAATGATGCTTTATTAGTGCTGTTCATTGATTTTAGTAAGTTTTTTGACATTTGGGCATAAAGTGTTTCAATACTACAATATATGGTGTAAAAACGTCTGAGTGCTGCCCTCTTCAGGTTGAACGGTGGCTACTGCAGTTGAATTTTCCTATTGGATGTTGGGTCCAAAAAATTACTCGTGACATAAGCAGATTCAAGCTCACCACGCCCTTGTTACGATCTCACCACACACTTAGTTCGTCCACTCTATCTCCGTTGGGATCTGCCCACTTTTCTTGCATTTTTCAAATACTGCCAGTGGGTGGAGTCACGCTCTGACCAGGGGTTTAGTTACGCTTTAAGCAAAGAGGAACAGACAGCAATAAAAACAAAAATCCCAGAAAAGTGTGATTGGACACACAGTTATTCCTGCAAGAGTTCTGGAGTGTAGCGTGTTCCCACCAAGCATAGGAAGTGAACTCTGCCCAAGGAAACAGCAACACTTCCTGCAGTTGGCATACACATAAGTTTAAAAAACAGAGCTGCTCTTTACATGGGAAACAAAAAACAGCAAGCGGCTCCCGCCTTCAGCTAAACTCAATCAAAACATGCGTGCGTGAACAGCAGAATGGCGTTTGTGCCAGGACCGGTCATTTCTCTGAACTGAGATCTGTTTAAGTTTCACAACAACTTATTTCAGTTGCTTCATAGTTAAGAGAACAGCATTTAAACATGACTTATTGGGGTATAGGCTAGTCTAACAATCTCATCTGACGTCATTAAAAGCGCGTTTTTAAGGTGCAAAGTACTGACAGATGTTGATCTGACAGGAAGTTTCGTTTTATCAGGGTTCAAGGTCAGATAATATATTTCATAAAAGTCTAGTCTACAAATGGCATAGCAACCTGTTCTTTCAAAAAAAGTAAAAGAGAATCGTTGGAGTCTTGGAGAATCGTGACACCCCTACGAACACATGACGTGGGAAATAAGATCACAGGAGATAAAAGACATCTGTGTTCTTCAAAATAAGAAATGAGATCATTACAAAGTGTATACAATGACACAGCAGACTGTGCACCAGAAAGCACTGGGACGGCTAAAGAGATGAATCTCTAGAGGGCTTTTCCCATTTCAGTTAGACGACATGATCTAAAGCGGATTTAACAGATTACCTGAATGGCTGAGATCAAAGGATTTGTAGCAGTTCAGAATGCACACACATCCTGTGTCATTTAAAAAATATATAGTATTAAAAGAATGATTATATGATATATTTATAAGTAGTTAAAAAAAGTCGCAATGGACAATACAGTTCCTTTTAAAACCAGGTTGCCTTTTACTTTTTGATAAAACTTTAATCTTTGTTTAAAAGTCAACGTCCTAAATAGCTTGGAGATTAACCTACTTTCCTTCTAGTGATTCATTCACAGATATGTTAACATTCCCTTTTTCTTTGCAGTAATTCCATGTAAGGCTAAAAAATTGTTAGGAATTTTCACATTCTGGTTTGAAGGGCGTATCAAAAAACAAGCACACTTCTAACATTACATAAACATTTATTAATTTAGCAGCCACTTTTATCCAAAGTGACTTACAAACAAGAGAGCATTTACCATAATGACATACAAAAACTATTAGTCGCTTTACATGTCAGTCAGATGGCTCTTCCTTTATGGACTCATGGCCAGTTTTAAGTTGCAAAAATCACAATTCCTTCTGGTCTGGCTCCACGAGACTGATAATAAAGCCAGGCATCAGCATGCAGTGAGTCACCTCAGAGAGCCATTGGCCCTGACTTGAAAATAAGAAAGAACTGAGCGAACTAAAAATTCAAAGAATTCATTTCTCTCTGCCTGAGAAAGAAATCATCTATCTGGGCCGAAAAAGATGCAAAACATCAGCGTAATATTGTATTACTTTGACGCAATGTAACAGCGTGTGTTGTCGTGTAGAGCTGGAAGACTGAAGGCTGGCAGGAACAGCGTGTTCCGGACACAGGAAGTCCATGTGCATTTTATGAAAGGCACATTCAGCACTGACCAGCTGTACTACAGCAAACACTAATGCCCCTCTTTCATGCTCAGTCCGGTTCTTTAACATCACACTAGGTTTGAACAACTTCCCCTCTCTTCACCTTTATGTCTACAGATCCCAGTTGAGGTTACAGACTTCAGATAAGCCACCTATAATGGTTGAGGAACAACTCCAACCACTGGCCTTCAAAGAAAAGGTCAGGCGTGACGCCACTACAACTGTAGATCAAGCACTGGGTCACTTCCAGACTGGCCATAGACCAATAAAGAAACAAATCCTATAGCTGTAGTTGCCAGTGGAGTCAAACTAAGCTGAATGACTTTGCTGGCGTTTATATGCATGAATAGAGCACAAGACCTTTTGAACCGGTGGCCACTGAACTCTACAGGCCATGCAGTAATAATGAAACGTTTACAAGTGCTTGTGTGTGCGTAAGAAATCCTCATTATAACTGCTTGAATCAAAGACAACAGAAGTCTATGGTATGTTTGTGTGTTATAGTATGACATGTCACTAGCCGTTTGGATCAAAGCATCTGCTATATGTAACTGTTAAACTAACCATTTTAACCAGGGGCCGGCGTCGACTAGGGTGCCTCAATAAACTACCAAGCAGGCCACAAGATTACTTAAATTATTTTATATTACACAAAACAACCTTTAAAATAAGCTAAAACAAGTAAAAAGGTGGTTATATGAAAAGTCTATATTTTGTTGATCAGAATTGTCACAGTTGGGTGGGTTGGGGTTTCAAACATTGTTATGGTGGACAACGAGGGGGCTTTGAAGTCATCAGACAGGTTAACCGACTTCCCTAAACAACCCAGCAATAGTAAAAAGTCATTTTTTGACTGATCTAAATGCTGGCACGTTACTTCACTTGTTTCCCAACCAGGGGGCCGGGCCCACAGCAGATTTCCAAGGCGGCCTCAAAATGACTTAAAATTATTATAAATTGGACAAAACAAGCATTAAAATAAGCTAAAACAAGCAAACATCAAGATGTTTCTTTTTTTGGTCATTTTAGTAGCGAATCTGTCTAGTTATTCCAAGCTCTAGTTTATTGTAATTGGAAAAAAATCCTGACTGAGTGGGGGGGCCTTCAAATATTGTTGAGGGCAACTAGGGGGCCTTTAAGTAAAAAATGGTTGGGGACCACTGCTCTAGCAGTACACAACACTTCACTAAATAAATGTTTTTTATTCGTATAACTGGCACCCTTGTCAAAAAATCCTATAGGATTTTTAATAAGAATCCTGTACAGGAATCCAATTAGAATTTCTATCATATTTTGGAACCGTTCCATTAGAAAAATCCTATAGGATTCCATTAGAAAAATCTTATAGGATTCCATTAGAAAAATCTTATAGGATTCCATTAGAAAAATCTTATGGGATTCCATTAGAAAATTCTACAGGATTCCATTAAAAAAAATCTTATAGGATTCCATTAGAAAAATCTTATAGGATTCCATTAGAAAAATCTTATAGGATTCCATTAGAAAAATCTTATAGGATTCCATTAGAAAAATCCTAAAGGATTCCATTACAAAACATCTATGGGATTCCATTAGAAAAAATCCTATAGGATTCTATTAGAGGATATTTCTAAAGGATTTTAAGACACGACAAAAATATCCTTTAGGATAATTTGTAGAGGATTTTAATGGGATCCAATTAAATTTTTTGTTTCTTAAAATATGCTTTCCTCTTTTTGATTTTGTATATTGTTGTTACACTGTAAAACCCGAAAAGTTAACTCAACTTAAACCGTTTGAGGAAACCGATTGCCTTAAACCAAACATTAGTATAAAAAATGATGACAGAAAAGGGTAAAATTATTACAGTTTATTAAACAATTGTTTATTTTACAAACATTTTTTTGCTTTTCTGTCCAAATTCACATTAAAACTAATATTAGATTTACACATTCCTTTATGAAATATATCCAGTATTCCTTTATGATTTTAATAGACTCAGTGTATTGCGCACTTTTAATAAATCAGTGTACTGTTCCTTAACTCAAACGACATTTAAACATTTTTAAGACGTACACATTTCCCATGAAATTTCCAAATTACACAGGGTCACATTTGTCTATGCCAAGCATTGAGAAAAAAACAAACATTATTGTTTCACTGATAAAATTGTGGTGTACTCACAGCATAATGAGTAACTGAATAGGTCCACTTGTAGTAACATTTCTTTAGTTTTTGTTGTGTTAATGACAGTTGGTAGATGAAAGTCAGTCAACCTCCTCAATGGTAAAGATCCAAAACTGCTCTAGACACGTTCATACTTACCTGTGAGAAAACACAAAAGTATGAATAAATGTTTCACTAACAGAACTGTGGTATACTAACAACTTAAATAAATGTGGTACCTTTAAAGTTTTTGCATGTGAATAATGGTGGGTTGAGAACAGTCAGCCAGTCTCCTCAGTGGTAAAGATCCAAAATTATGCTGGATGCATTCGTGCTAACCTGGGAGAAAACACACAAATATGAATTACTTTTCCACTTACAGAACTAGGGATGTGCATTTATGTCATTTTTTCATTTCGATTAATCCATAGGTCTGAAGAACGAGTACTCGATTAACTGGGGCGGGGCAATCAAAGGGGCGTACACGTCATGGTGAAAATTAAAATATTTTTATTAAAAACACTGAAATAAAACTTAATTTTGAAGAAACTACGACAGAACAATGAACACATACTAGATTATTAATGAATTAAATGTTTTTAACAGAAACCTCTAATAGGAATAGCTGCGTGATGAAGTGAATCTAAAGGGTTAATAAGCACAAACCGCTTTCTATATGACACACTCTAAATATAGTAAGCCTTTATACAACATAAATTTACATTGTGCATCTATCTGCATAAAATGCTAGACTTCAACTAAGTTTTCAACTAAGTTATGTACAGAAAGTTTAACTCCCATTGTGGATGTGCACCATAAACAGCGCCCTTTTAAACACGTCCAGTCAAAGCACAAGCTTCATAACATTAAGCAGCTTTAAGTCTTTTGCTATTATTTTAGCGATTAGCTGTGGCGTGTCATCCCCTTACCTGTTCTCAGTCAAGATATAATGTTAATGCTCGTATGGCTCTCTGGTATCTTTTTACATTGATGTTTAAATATGAGATGATAACCTTCCCCTAATCTGTTCTCAGTCAAGATGTAATGTTAATGCTCGTATGGCTCTCTGGTATCTTTTAACATTGATTTTTAAATATGAGATGATAACCCATTGAACTTTTGACGGCGCTGTACTTTTTCACCTGACTGACTGTATTTCTGAAAATCAGGGCATCTTTTTAAACAATAATGCCTCAGTGATGTGAGGTGTGACCGGCTTCACGGGATCGGCGAGTTGCCGCGCATTGCGCGGATCGAGGGGTTGCCGCGTGCACGGCGGGTGCGCGGAATTATCTGTTTGTTTTTGAATCATGCATGGTAATGTTACTGATGTCATACGCCGGTCTGCATAGCTCAACACAATGTCAAACACGCATCTCCAGACCCAGCCTTTACTACCACATGCGCTTGTAATGCTAACCAGACATCCAATGCCGTCATATCCACAAAAAATAAATAAATAAAGCCGCATGATCATCGTTTTTGTGATCGATCATCGATGCCACGTTCGAGTACTCGTGCCCATCCCTATACAGAACTGTAGTATACTCACAACATAATAAATGTGGTAATGTTACCTTTAAAAGGTTTTATGAGTGAATGGCCATCCGTCAGTCCTTACTGAGAGAAATTCTAATTTGCACGGGAAACACTTGTGCTAAACAGTAAGAAAACACACACAAATATGAATTAATTTCCCAATGAAAGAACTGTTGTGTACTGAACATAACAAATGTGGTAATGTTACCTTTTAAAAGGTTTTATGAGTGAATGGCCGTCCGTCAGTCCTTACTGAGAGAAATTCAAACTTGCGCGGGACACACTTGTGCTAAACAGTAAGAAAACACACACAAATATGAATTAATTTTCAATTGAAAGAACTGTGGTGTACTAAACAATATTAAAAGAACAAATAAATGGGGTAACGTTACCTTTAAAAGTTTTTTATGAGTAAGAATGACCGTTTGGTCGAGAACAGACAGCCAGTCAATCAGTCCTTACTGAGAGAGATTCAAACTTGCACGGGAAATGTTTTTGCTAAACAGTAAGAAACACATAAATATGAATACATTTTTCACAACTGTGGTGTACTCAAAACATAATAAATGAATGAATAAATGTGGTAACGTTACCTTTAAAAGGTCTTGAATGACCGTTTGGTTGAGAACAGACAGACAGACAGAAAGTCAGTTAAAGTTAGTCCTTACTGAGAAAGAAACACACATAAATATGAATTAATTTTTCACTTACAGAACTGTGGTGTACTCAAAGCACACTAATCTGCTGATAAAAATGAGTGTGAGGTCAAATTGCTGTATCAATGTCGTGTTGTTTCATCGTATGTCCAACATTACACAAATTACTGTAACCGGGTGAGTATTACAATGTAGAGTCACGACAAACAACATGTTTTTAAAGTTTAAAGATGCTTTAAAGGACAAGTTCGGTATTTTAGACTTAAAGCCCTGTTTTCAGATTGTTTATGGTGAAATAGAATGGTTTTGACTGAAATTTCGACATTTGCGGCTGCCCTGAGAATTTTCGTGTGTTTGTGTTTCAGCTCAGACCTCTACAATGGGTTTAATGGTGCACTGGAACAATCCTTCCTAAAATGCATTAAATTTTCGTTTACAAAGACGTGAAACTCACCGAGTGGTCAGGGGTGTTCACTGGTATGCTCACACAAAAATCGCTCCAAAAGACGCATTCCAACAGGTTTTATCGTAGTTTTTGCCAACTCCATTGACTTGTATTAGATGTGCTGTGAGGTACGTATTACTCCGCGCCGGGAACTTTGTTTCTATTCTTGCAATTGGCAAAGGCGGATTAGCGCCACCACCTGGGCTGGAGTGTCTATTATTCAAGCTCTAAGCGGAAGAATGTACGGGTGTGAGGCGTTTGGAAAAATAGGTCCACAAGTTAACAACGAATGCTAAAATAGCTGTTGGAAAGCATCTTTTGCAGCGATTTTTGTGTGAGCATATCAGTGAACACCCCTGACCACTCGGTGAGTTTCACGTCTTTGTAAACGAAAGTTTAATGCATTTTAGGAAGGATTGTTCCAGTGCACCATTAAACCCACTGTAGAGGTCTGAGCTGAAACACAAACACGCGAAAATTCTCAGGGCAGCCGCAAATGTCGAAATTTCAGTCAAAACCATTCTATTTCACCATAAACAATCTGAAAACAGGGCTTTAAGTCTAAAATACCAAACTTGTCCTTTAAAAAGGTTGAAAGAGTTTGCAGTGCTTACCTGTTAGCTCTTCATATCTGTGTCCTGGCTGTTGCTTACTTATTTGGTTTAATTTATGGTTAATCATTTGCAGTTTTTGAGTTCATATCACAGTTTTTATTAAGTGAAATTTACTTTAAAAAATAATAAGTTTAAAAAACTCATTTCGTTTAGTGACTTACACTGTTAGGTTTTACAGTGTATATACATAAAAAATAAAACAAACAAGGCTGAAATAAGAGGTTATGGGCTAAATAACCAAGGAGCACACATACTAATAAAAAGTATATGCTTTGGATAAAGCCGTCCACCTAAAGCATACATGTTTCCACCTGGGTGGTCCACCTGGGGTTACATCATGTGTATATATAATATTTATGCATTTGGAGACGCTTTTATCCAAAGCAACTTAAAGTGCATTACAAGCTGCTTATTATTTGTTTCAAACCCACAATGACCTTTTGCATTGCAAACGCAATGCTCTACCACGGAGTTATACATGAACAGCTCTAAGGCTCTAGAAGCAGAAAGGGCAGTCATGTTGTTTTTTGTGTTAATAAGAAAACAATTAAAACCCAGCAAAACCATACTTTGTAATTATGCTGTGTTTGAACAAAACAATTTCTTACCTCTTTTGAATAGAGTATTAGTGCTGATAACAGGTAAAAGATAACAGACACAGTGATAAATGCTTATAACTGTAATTATTTTATTACATACTGTAATCATATTATATTTGTTACTTTCAAAAGGTAACAAAATCTATATTACATTACCGTGAAATATCTTTTAATGCAAAGCAGTAATTTTCACAAACAATGACTGTGGTGCCTTTTTGACATCATCTGCACATTTCTGGGAGATGGTCTTCCACTAAGTTCCATATGGAATTCATTTTTGAGGTAGCCTATAAAATAAAGAAATAGAAAACATATTTTAACAAACAAAAATTAATAAATAATGTCATTAGTTGTAAATTCTGTTCATAGTCTAAATTTAGAGATTTGAGAAAGTAGAATTGTTTTAGAAAAAACAGATCTGTGGACATACATAGTAATATACTTTAAGTAGGTTGGTTTCTACACAATTTGAGACCTTTAATGGCTGATTGTTTAAATTGAATGAAATAACCAAGAAAACTCTCTTACAATGTAGTGAGCAGATCGCATGAAGTGTCAGTGTTGTTAACTGTTATTCTTATCAACTGAAGATTTAAAGTTACCACATTTACACCATTAGTACTTTATACACTAGATTTACATTAGAGAACAACAAGCTGACGTGCTGAGCCACGCGCTGATGGTGTTTGTTCATTCATGTGTTCACATAAAGTATGACTTTTCTTTCCCATGCACGGAGAAAAGACAGTAACATTAAACATAACTGCGGTGTCCATAATAGTTGCCATGGCTCTCTCTTATAATAATAAAATAACAATTGTAAAACTTTGTTTGTAGTTACCTCTATTCTGGTTAAAAAGGCGAGTTCAGTTTGAGAAAAGTGACGCAAGCTCTTTGACGTGCAGCAAAGCTGTTATGAACTAACATCAACAAAAAGGTCGATAACTTATCATTACTAGTTACAACAAACATTTAATGCCTATCCAGTTTTGTCGTTTTATCACCTGAATTTGCGTATTTTGCACGGATACTCACTCTCTCGCTTCATTCATAACGGTTAAGAATGTTGCTGGGTAACGGGAACAACAACAGTAGCTTATAATGAGAAATTATGTTTTACACACGCTTACATTTCTAGACTGTGCAAAATATTGAAAAAATAGTAAAACTTAGCCACTTACCAGTTGTTTGTGCTCCTCAGAGTTTCAGTTTCCATTCAGACGAACTGAGTTGTGGCTAGAAGGGATACTAACCGGCTTACAGCTGTGTCCAAAATCTCGTGAGCTCTCGCCGAACGAGCGCTGTTTTCAGCTAAACCCAACATCTCGCGAGATTTGGCCGTAGCTGTACTTCATCTAGCCAGAACCCTCAAACTGCTGAAGTTTTTGAACAGGACAAAGGATGCCTATGCCCAATGTTAATGACTACAAAGTGTGATAGGGAAGTGTAGACATTTTATGTATAAATATACAAATTATTTTATTTGTATTTTATTATGATTACTTGAGAAAGACACAATTTATTGTTGCTGTTGTTGTTGTTGTTGTTGTTATTATTATTTATTACTGGTGCTCTTTGCAGTTAACTACATGTGTGATTTCTTATATAATAGAAATCTAATAAGTCAAATATGATCCTATAGGTCAAAATGAAATTTCGATAGGGTGTATAACAATGTCAAACAGGATTTGTAAAATCAAATACAATTCTAAAGGATACACTGAAAATCCACTAAAATAAATCTGAATTTCCAATAGGATTGTATAATCCTTTAGAATCATACAGGACAAATTAAAATCCATTAAAATAAAGCTGAATGCCCAATAGGATTTTAAGAATCCTTTAAAATCCTACAAGACAAAGTTAAAATCCACTAAAATATATCTGAATGTCCGATAGGATTTTGAGAATCCTTAAGAATCCTACAAGACAAAGTTAAAATCCACTTAAATATATCTGAATGTCCAATAGGATTTTGAGAATCCTTAAGAATCCTACAAGACAAAGTTAAAATCCACTTAAATATATCTGAATGTCCAATAGGATTTTGAGAATCCTTTAGAATCCTACAAGACAAAGTTAAAATCCACTAAAATATATCTGAATGTCCAATAGGATTTTGAGAATTCTTTAGAATCCTACAAGACAAAGTTAAAATCCACTAAAATATATCTGAATGTCCAATAGGATTTTGAGAATCCTTTAGAATCCTACAAGACAAAGTTAAAATCCACTAAAATATATCTGAATGTCCAATAGGATTTTGAGAATTTTTTAGAATCCTACAAGACAAAGTTAAAATGCACTAAAATATATCTGAATGTCCAATAGGATTTTGAGAATTTTTTAGAATCCTACAAGACAAAGTTAAAATCCACTAAAATATATCTGAATGTCCAATAGGATTTTAAGAATCCTTTAGAATCCTACAAGACAAAGTTAAAATCCACTAAAATATATCTGAATGTCCAATAGGATTTTAAGAATCCTTTAGAATCCTACAAGATTCTATGAAATTCTAAAAGGATTTTTTGACAAGGGCAAACACATGTACAACCATATGAACATCACAGTGTATTAAATCCTATAAGCGGTTATTTAATAGAAATAATACAGTTGATATAAAAAAAAACAGTGACTCGGGACCTGTTGTATAACTTAGCCCTCATAAATGACACGTAAGTAAGGTTTTATTATGGAGTTCCCCCGGATTATGTTAATCGAATGAGCAGCAACACTAAGTTACATGCTGAGATTTCCCAAACGCCCAATTAAGCTAACACCTTAAATATCTGTTGCATACAATAAAAATAAGTCTAAAGGCAACAACTGTTCATTTTATTATACAATGTGTATCGTACCGTGCAGCAAAAAAAAAAAAAAAAAAAAAATCACAGCTGTTATATCAGAATGACGTGTCAATACCTCGTTAGCTTTTATGATCACAAAACATCGCACGCACTGCTTACCTTTGGTTGAATGCTGTATGTTAGTTGTCAATCTGTCACCGGAATAATATCGGCTTCATGCAGAAATAGGCTCAACGTCTTTTTATATGTCCGCACTTGCAGGTAGATAAAATCATGGCTAACAGAAGACAGCACAGAAAAGCGAAAAACACATAAAATCCCAGGGAAGCGTTTTTGTCCTCAGCTGGACGGACTGTTTGCCGTGACTCTCTGGAGCGGCGCCATTTGACTGCGCTTGAAAGCGAGCGACTCTTGAGATGTGCTGTTTTGAGATCAGACTGCTCACTAGAGCCCTCTGCAGACTATACAGAGAGATTATTTTCATTTCTAGGCACATATAGATATGCAAATATTCTTACATTTTAACGTGTATTTGTTTGTAAATATGTACATTTAACGATTCTTTGGCAGGCTCTTTTTACCATGTAAAAAGGTATTTAAATCTTTAAACGTACAATCTAAAAACTAGACAACAATCACGTACACATCAAAATATGGTATAAAAATTTGCAGAACACATATATAAAAATGGAGAGAAAAAAAGGTATGAGAAAAGAAACTGTTGGCATAATAACTAATAACAGTAAACTGTAGTATAGTGCCATCTGCTGGTGATAAAGAGGTTGTGAACATTCTCGTGCTTTGACCGCAATTGAAATAAAAAAAGGCAATTCTTTAAATTCTAATGACAGTCTAGATTAAATATACATTTTTAAAGGATTTATTACTGGAGTATATGAAACAATGAGCAATTAACATACAATGTAGTTATAGTTTTGTAAATGTTTGTTTTTACAATAGACTGAATACACTTATGGGGTGGTTTCCCAGAGAGGGATTATCTTAAACCAGGACTAGACCTTATAAGTTTTATTAGGAAATATAACTAGTTTTAACAAACATGCCTTCCTAAAAACATTACTTGTTGTGTGCATTATGAGGCAAAACAAAGGGCACTCATGTATTTTAAGATATGTCAGTGCAAGTTGTTTTCAGTTTGGACAGCTCTTACATTTATTTTAGTCTAGGACTAGTCTAATCCCTCTCCGGGAAACCGCCCCTAAAATGATTATATAACAAATTATAATAGTAATAAATTATAATAGAATAAAAAAACACAAGATCAAATTAAGTAGGCTAGAAGATCAAATAGGTAACAAAGTTACATTTTTACAGAATCTTCTTTAAATTATGAAAGATGATTTTATGTACAAAGCAATAAATCACAATAAAATGACTTCAGTTGGATTCTTACAGATGCATCTACCCTTAATAGCTTATAACAAAGTTTCCAAACAAAGACTACATTTTCAACATTTCACACAGCTCACCTGAAACACTGGGGCTAAACTTTGCAGATGTTTCTGCGTAAATCATTTCAGAAAAATGAAAGGCCTTTTTACTGTATGCAATGTTTGGAACGACAGTGCTAAAGTTCACCGCTAGGTGTCAGTGTGACGTTACTAACGATGCATATGGACCATGATATGGACCGTCACAAGAGATTTCATTCATGGAGCTTTAAAAAAACTACACTTGTCTAGTTTCATTTGCTTACAGGGAGGCAGACTGCAGATCATGCCAGGACACGTTACAAATGTTAGATTTCAGCATGTCGGTTGTTTGGGAAGTCTGCACACTAATCTACATTCTAATTTGATGCCTGAAATGATGTCCAGTAAAAATTTAAAAGCATGCAAAATTACAGGATGCTGCTGGAGGCAGTGAGTGCCCTGTATAATTATAAAATCATGACATTTTGACATAAACAAATTGCTAATGCGATGACAGAATTATTGTCTTGGAAACAATTAGATTTTGTATGATGTAATGGTCTTGTTTCTAACTTCACTTTTCTTCCTGTGTGGTCTGCATTATATATCTCATTTTATAAAACACTGAATAAATGTAAAAAAAAAACATTGTAGGATTGGAAAACATTAATAACCATTTTGTTCCAACTGTAAAATCAAGTTATTCTGGAGTATTGTAACACTGTGCTATTTATAGCATGTAAAGCTGCCTCATTTTGGCTCAAAATTATTTGACATTTCAGTAGTCATCTAATCAGTTTATAACCTGATTATGTCAGAAACAGGTGGGGTAAAATACATGTATGAGAGTAAATGAAAAAGTAAATGAATCCCTTCCTGTGCATTTAACTGCTTATGCCTCAAGGCCTACAAATCCCTTTACAAGACAGCAGTAGATGAAATAAGCTGTAAAGAGACACAGATAGGATCTAGCATGCATCCTTCTTGGTGAAAAATATTGGAGAGCACAGCGGGTCAGATATTGCCTTGTGCTTTGGTGTTTACCTTTGCACTCAATGTAGCCCAAGGCCAAGTCACTATGGCAACTTCCTTGCACCAGGAAGGGAATAATTGCAGTTCAGAATTTTTAAATGGATGGTGTGTTGTTGAAGGCAATAGTTTTGTGCAATCTCTCTGTCTATTGAAAACAGTCACATAGCAACCTACATCTTTGTAATAATACAACATAAATGGTGGCATGCTTTTTGTCATAAGAATAAAGGGGGGGTTTGAATGTCCTCAGTGACAATAAAAGACCTAAAGGAAATAAACAGATGTTTTAAGGATTTTCCTTAATCCAAAGCAACAAATGTAAAATGGGAGAAATATTTAAAATTCTGCACTTTTATTAGATCACTATTCAAATGAGCAAATTTGTGATCTTGACTATGTTAATTCCTTTTCTGCATGGAAAGTCAGGTTTCTATTGAAGCATGCACAATGTTTATTGGAATGTTCACAAATCATGCGCGGATAACATGGATCATCAGGTTTTGCATAATCTTATGCCAGCTTGAGTGCATGTTGTCATTAATGCAAAAGGGCAACATATCAAATCCTAAAATGAACTGAGATTCCTTTAAGCTTTCAATTCATCTTTGAAAAATACAAAACTGTACAATTGGGTTGGATTGTTAACATTAGTAAATACATTAGCTAACATGAACTAACAATAAGTATTATAGTTTATCAGCATTAATTAATCTTTGTCAACACTAAAAAAATCTTTGCTGCCTTATTTTTATTTATTTTGTTTAATCAATTTACAAGTCACTTCAACTTACTATTATTTATCTTGACTAGAGATGAGATGTTATAACTTCAGATGAGATGTTGTAGCTTATAAAATTAATTTGACTATATTTTATATTTTTTTCAACTAGATTTTATAAGTTGTAGCGACTCATTTCTAGTCAAGATAAATAATAGTTGATTCAACAAAAAAATTAAGGCAGCAAAGTTTTTTTTTTTTTTTACAGTGAAGGGTTGTTTATGCCAATACAATTGTGCATGTTAGTTCATTGTGCATAATGTTAACAGATGTGTTATTAAAAATGTATTAGTAAATGCTGAAATGAACACAAACTAAGATTAATTAATAGCCTACTGTAGATGTATTGCTCAATGTTAGTTCATGCCAATGCATATAAAACACAACCTTATTATAAAGTGTTTATTATTATAAAGTGTGTACCAGATTTTTTCTAGTAACCTCAATGTATATAAGTGGGTTTATCTTACTTGCATGTGTTAAAACTGGTAAAACACAAGTTTTTGTTACCGAAAACCATTTAAAAAAGCAAGTGTAAAACCCTATTAAAGGTCTGAAATGGTACTGTATGCTGGACAATTTTACTGTATAGACACGCAGGTCTCACCATTGAAAGTCAGCAGTATGAATTAATGTACCTGTGTTTCTACTTCATGTCTCATTATGTTGATTTAAACACAGATGTCTGCCAGTTAGCATAAATCTGTTCCTCAGCTATATCATGATATAGGTGCAACTACCTGCAAGCGAAGATCTCATGTTCATGCTCCTGTTAAGCATGTTTGGATTCCTCAGTTTATCTGACCCTGGAATAATTTCCTTAAAGAAGATGGAATAGGGTTAGATACGGGTTAGAGATGCCAAACCTTCATGTCATACCGGCTGACCGCTTTGTTTTGCTAGGCCCCCACATGCCCATTACAATTTCATTACGTCCAATCAATACATCTCTTTTAAAATCTTGATTAAATCTTCATGGTTGAGCTAACTAGAGACACTGATCCATCTAGCTGTCTCCTCTGCTCCTGCTTTAACCTCTGGGCTTGTGTGTGCACAGGGCCAAACTCAATGGAGTCCACTGAACCTCTCTGACACTAATTGAATTACTGGCAAAACAACAAAGCCATGTGACCTCTTTATGATATTGGAAAAGATGGGAACAGATTTTTGACACTGTTTATATTAATGTTGCGATGCATCTTAACAATATAGAAACTTTTCTGAACTTTTTCATGCAAGAGAAACATCTTAAGTAGGACATTGTTGTTCTCCACTTTCTCAATTCTGTCTAGGAGAAACATATCACTTTTTAGCTGGCAGTTAACTGGTTTGCAAACTTTGACTCTAGAAACACCAAATCCTGGGTCTCTTTTCATCTACAGAGACCTGATTACAGGACTGCAACAAAGCAGAAACCGGCAGCTTGGATCCGTTATCCATCACCCTTCCTGACACCGGACCACCGCAGGCCATTCAATCCCCTGTCCTCTTTCCTGTTCCGTAACCATACATCTCCCTTCTCTCCACCTGGCCCAAACAAATGAACCACCCAGGTCAAGGGTGAGGGTAGGGGCACCGTTATCAGTCAGACAATGTCCAGATGACCCCGCTGTCATTTTCCCCTTCCATCATCAAAAAAATGGTCTGTGGTATTTTTACTTAGTCCCATTTAACATTGATTAGACTATATGTAGGAATACCATCTCATCATAGTTTCACTTAAGTTCAGGAAGTCTCATGACTTTATTCTTCCAGTGTATACCCAAAGCCCCTAGCTTTAATTTCTCAGAATAATAAATGACATAACCAGATGGTGCTGCAGACACAGCAGGAAAGTCCAATGTTTTGTAGTCTTGTTATTTACTAGATGAACAGGGCCGGTGACAGACTCCAGGGAAAGAAATGAGAAGACCTGTGTGTACGGATTTGTTACAAGCTGTAACATTTCTTTCCTCAGCCCAGCTGCACATCTTTTCCCAGTAGAAAGCGACCGGACTGTGCCCATCACTCGAGCTGGAAGTGATTCCATTAGCAGCTGTAGGCTTAAGCCCCATAGGCTGGAGAGGTTGTATAAGATGTCTACATTAATCCCTGAACCTATCAAAAAACCTTTAAAACTTCTAGGGGTGAGACTTAAAGAAATGTGTACAAGTGAGACTTAAAAAAGTAAATATATACATGATGGATGGATTTTAGTTCAATCTAATGAGCATAATAGTATTTTAGTAATTTTCAATTACATCACAAACTGATAAAATGCGCACTTTGGAAAAAAGTGTCTGGCAAATACATAAATGTAAATATACTGTATAGGCACTTAGTAGATACATCTTCATCAGGTTAACCTACACTGAAAAAAAAATAAAGGCTGGATTTACTTAAAAATATTTTTATTTATTAAAAAACAAGTAAGTTACTTAAAAAAGTGTATGCAAAAATTATGCAATATTTTTAGTAAATCCAGCGTATTATTTTTTTACAGTACAATTGTTTCTGGTGTTTCAGATTGTAAAATACAAGAATAAGTAATATTTTCCATGTGCAACAAATAAATGAATTATAAAACATACTAATGTTAAGATTTATTTGTGTTTTATGTGGTTCAATTGAACCTAAACACACAACTTTGCTAACCCCCTGAGTAAATTCTTGTTTTTTACATTATGTGGGATATTAAGAGGTGCTATTTTTATTTTATCATAAAAATTTTCTTACCCCCATGTTCACATATTCAGTTATCCTGACAGGTATATTAAAATTTATTAATATCAACTTTGTTAACTTTGATTTAACTTTCATTACAGGCCAATAGATTTGCTCAGCAGTGTCCAGTCTGTTTATCAAATAAACATGAAATAGAAAACATGGGTTTTATTTCTTCATTATTAAATATTACTTTATGGATCAGAATTTGACTCTTATTAGATTTAACTCTGATCCCAGACCTGCAGAATAAATTAAAGCATATCCACAACACAATAATTAGCTGTCACTTCCACAAAATGTTCTTCTTGTATTTACTTTGCTTGGTGCATTGTATACAGTATGATAACAGCATATGCAACTATCAGTCTGACCAAAATGACATTAATGGTGACAATTTCAGGTGAATTTAATAGATAAGCCCCTTATTTGAGTGTATTTCAGTGTATGTATGGGCGTAAGGCCAACACTGGGCTTATAAAGTGACAGTCTGGTTTGTTAATAAGCAAGAGACAGAGTCAGTCGAGTGATGCTGAGAACTGCAGACAGATCCTGTAGCCAGAGATTTTCTGAACAGAAATATCTCTCTGGGCAAGCTTGTGTCATGCATTGTGTGCTCATAATGCAAATGCAGGCTGATCCCATTGTCACTTTGCTTCGCATCGCAGACTTAGAGACCACTTTGTGAATAAATGGGGATAAGCATCAGGACAGGTCATATTAGGTCTCTCTCAACCTTATTCATGTTTGGGAGACCGGAATGACAGATTCATTAAAATTGTGCCTTTCATTCTTAATGAAAGATATCAAAACATTATTAATCAACATAAATAAAAATAAAGCTTTATCTATAAGTATGCTTAAGAAAAGTGCTTTAATTACAATAGTATACTGTTAGACAAAAAGTGTCACTGGGCCGGTGCCTGCCCTTTTAAAAAGTACACATTTGCACCAAAAGAGTTCACATTAGTTCCTCAGAGGTACATATTGGGTACCAAATGTATACATATCTGTACCTAAATGGTACGGTCCCAGTGACCTTTAGTTACTGACAGTGTAAGGTCCTCAAACCTGACTGAATGTGCAATGTTTCAAGAGCGCTCATATAGGTTGGCAGGAAAAAACAGGATGTATATGTCAGAGAAATTGTAAAAAATTGTCCCTAGCTGTCACTGGTATGGTATTATTTAAAAAACTAAATTTTTACACCTAAAGAGTTCATATTACCAAATCTATACATAATCTGTGTAGGACTTTTTTAAAGGGTACTGTCCCAGTGACAGATTGGGAACAATTTTTCTCACACTGTAGAATATAACATCACTGGAATGCTTGCCTGTTTTTTTTTTACTCTGCCACCTTAATCTTTGAAATAATGTATTAGTTGCAAGTGCCATTATCTATTATAATATCTAGACCTGCTGCTCCCCCTCCTCACCACTAGAGGTCACCTTCTACTGAATTCTAAGACTGTTCTTCAACTTACCCATTTCCATCACCTCATGACTCTGTATACATCGTGTGACAGTTTTTATAAACACTTTACCGGTGCACTTTGGTGTCCCATGACATAAATTAAAAATTGTTTTGTTAAAAAAAATCCTTGGTGAGAACTATTTGATTTGCTAGATCCAACATAAAATCAACCTACCAT
This sequence comes from Paramisgurnus dabryanus, assembly GCF_030506205.2. NCBI lineage: Eukaryota > Metazoa > Chordata > Actinopteri > Cypriniformes > Cobitidae > Paramisgurnus > Paramisgurnus dabryanus. The sequence goes on along the minus strand of NC_133348.1, from coordinate 16,244,614 downwards.
AAAATTCATTAGCCATTCAACCCTGTCACCCAATTTATTGTAATCTCTGCATACAGAGCTTAATCCTTTAGTGGTTGAGACGTTACAAGTCTCTGTGTCCCTATAAGGACCATACTGTAGCGTCACTGAACTGTTTCTCTGTTAGTGGAGCTTTGAAAGATGTGTCAATCAAAATGTACCAAGCTTCCTGCACATGACAGGTTCATTGCACCCATCCATCACTTTTTAAGCTTTCTATCCAACCTACAGCTAATAACACTCAAAAGAGCACACAGGAACAATCAGGTTCAGACCCATGCGGACATGTGCCATCCAAGATCATCTTCGTATTAATTGTGATCTGTTAACACAGAATGTTGTTATTAGGGGACATTTAACAAGACCTTTTTAAGATGTGAAATAAATCTTTAGTGTCCCCAGAGTACGTGAAGTTTTAGCTCAAAAAACCATATAGATCATTTATTATAGCATGTTAAAATTGCCACTTTGTAGGTGTGAGCAAAAAGGTGCCATTTTGGGTATGGCATTTAGCATGCAAATGAGTTGAACTCTGCACTAAATGGCAGTGCTGTGGTTGGATAGTGCAGAATAGAGGGTGGTATTATCCCTTTCTGACATCACAAGGGGAGCCATATTTAAATGACCTATTTTTTCACATGCTTGCAGAGAATGGTTTACCAAAACTAAGTTACGGGTTTGATTTGACATTTTCTAAGTTGATAAAACCACTAGGGACACAATTATAGCACTTAAACATGGAAAAAGTCAGATTTTCATGATATGTCCCCTTTAAGCCTCTTATGCTGGGGTCTCTGAACTTTTTGTAAGCAAGGGCTACCACAATGGATAAAACAATTTGGAGGGCTATTTATTGATATAGTCCATTCTAGTCTACTTTTACTTGTTGATTTACCTTGTTGATATGTTTAATCCTTGTTAAAATGTTAACATACATAAAAGAAGCCAAGTTAATATACACATTTGGTGAGCAACTCACAGACTTCACTTATGATTATGTAATAGAAACCCATCTGAATTTCGTGTCATTTGGTAACGTGAATGACACATTTATATGTATGCATTTGACAAATGATCCAAAGTGATTTGAATACATTTCCTAATCTTTTTCATTTGTCACACGAAATTACACACCTATAGTCAAGTAATTTTTTGATTCTTTTTCGTGATAATGTCACGAATGCCCAGCTGCACTACGTCCTGAACTTCAGCCAGCTCCTTGTTTCCTGTCTGCCATTATTGGACAAACTGATTAATCCAGGTGTGCCTGACCTCAGTAGTCACAAACAAACTAATTAATCCAGGTGTGCCTGACCTCAGGAGTCACAACAACAATAATCAGACACACCTGGATTAATCAGTTTGTCCAGTAATGGAAGACAGGAAACGAGCTGGCTGAAGTTCAGGAAGTAGTGCAGCTGGGCATAAAACCTTTTTCCGAGTTTTTTCGTGATCGTATCACGAATTTCTGTTTATGTGTCATTGTCACGTATTGGTTACTCAACTGTTTTGTCCTATTTTTTTTTTTTACCATTTACACTTCGGTTTAGGGTTAGATTTACATAAAATGACATCCTTACCAAAACAAAACTCTAACCCTAACGCCAGGCGACAATTTAAATTGAGAAAATAAAAATAAAAAAAATCTGAAAAAATAGTATAAACAAATACTTAAAGTGACATCCTAATGCAAACACCAAATCTAATCCTAAACCAAAGCGAAAATGGTTTGAATATAGGAAAAAGCAGTTGAGTAACCAATATGTGACAATGACACATACAGTAAACAGAAATTCGTGACACGATCACGAAACAGTATCACGAAAAAGAATAAAAAAATTAACGTGACTATACAGTAGGTACATAATTTTCTGAGACTGGGTAGCAATTGTAATGTCAAATCTTTCAGGTTGAAGTTTTATTTGAATCCCAAATTTTCAAGATTTTAATACCACTCAATCTACGCAGGCATTATTAGCTTAGAATCTCTTTTATAACAAGCATATCACCATCCATTCACAAACCACATATTACAAAGCCTGTTGGTTATAATATCCTTATCATAATAGTGTCACAAGACAAGACTTGTGTGTGTACTCTGGGATGTGGCTCATGGTCAGAAGCAATAGAAAGTGGATGAGTCAGATAATGAGAAGGTAAGTGAGGAATGCTAAAACATCTCTCGAAGATCAATGTCATGCGTCTCACACAATGACTTCTACACAATCCATCCAGAGCCATAGGCTAAAAGCCTGAATAAAACACACATAATGACTGCCCAAACTTTATCATGGGGCTGGCTCCCTTCGTCTTTGTTACCTGGCCTCTAGCCCTCAGCACTGCACAAAACCAAGGCATCGACTATTACAAACTCCATTTTCTCCACACATAACCGGTAACTGAGATGGTCCCACTGAGCTCTTAAGAAACGGAAATGTGGCATTGTGGAGTTCTTTCTATTCAATTATTCACGCACGGCCTCCGGCCACTACTGCCATTTACAACAGCAGTCGTCTCTTCAAAGCCCAGATAGGGCTGGGCGAGATCCTGTTTCTGTGATTGTGGAGTCAGTGAGGGGAGTGGAGCTAAACCTCGACTCCCTCTTCTGTCTCTCTCTATATCTCTCGCTATACAAAGTAGTCACTTCAGGGCTTGGCCCATTCAACTCAGCAACATGATACAAACGTGGAACAGAAAAGGAGTAAAGAAAGGCATACTGTATGCTATCAAGAGCATTTCTGTCAGTGTAAAGTCCTCTGGGCTGGGAGTTATAAATTAACGTTAAACAGCAGGTTGATGTCTCATTTGGTGTGGAATACAAAGACATTTCAGCGAGGAAAATAAGTCGACTCATGCACGTGAATTAACAAAATGCATTTGTTATGGGATAGTTGTTATCAGTGTTGGGCAAAGTTACTTTTAAAAGTAATGCATTACAATATTTAGTTACTCCCCAAAAAAGTAACTAATTGCGTTACTTAGTTACTTTTCATGGAAAGTAATGCTTACGTTACTTTTAAGTTACTTTTAAGTTACTTCTTACTTGGCTGAGGCTTGATCTCTTTCAGGCCTTGCAGGTGTCTTTTATGTTCGCAAAAATGTCAAACTCTGGCCTGCCATCTCCGTTTCTGACTCAAACTGTTCCCGCTCATGCGCACAGAGTGTGTTATTCTACGTTAATATGTTATGTTAAATTTAGTACATTATTTTATTTTTAAATTGAATTAATTAAACTAAAAAGTAACTCGCATTACTTTTTTTAAAAAGTAACTCAAATATTATTGTGTACATTTATAAAGTAATGCGTTACTTTACTCGTTACTTTAGAAAAGTAATATTATTACGTAATGCACGTTACTTGTAATGCGTTACCCCAACACTGGTTGTTATCATTTACTCACTGTCATGTTACAAACTGGTATGACTTTTGGATCATGGATCACAAAAGTAGGATTTAGAATGACTGATCAATATTGGGTTAAACTTGCAAACGTAAAAAAAATCCAAAAAGCAGGAGGCCCAGGTTAACAGAGAAAGCCACCTGTGCCCTTCAACAGATGCAGGCACGTGCACCCACAATATGACATCACTCCTGACCCTCTATTGCCCATGGGGAGAACAGGAGATGAAACATCCATGTACTGTATATAAGGTCCATCCATCAGCAAGACTTCCGATTATAGGAACATTTCACTGAAATTAACCCTCGAACCAACTGAATGCAAACTAAATTCACTCCCCGTACCTAAAATGTCAGAAGGGAGTGAATCAATCTTTCAGTTACAATATGTGACAGTTAACCTACATTATCCGTTGTTGTGCCCGTAGAGGTTTGTAACCTGGGGCATGTTTGTTGCGTGACCATGTCAGGGTGTATCCCAGTGTGCCTGCCCAGGGCGGTGGTAAGCGGCATTAAGCACTAAGTCCCATTTTCTTTTTGTATGCCCTCAGGTGAGTTTATGCACACACACACGGAAACCATCCACAATTCCTTGCTTCATGACAACAGTCATTCAGGCCAATGGTTTCACAATGTCGCACAGGATTACAGCAACAACCAAGACAGACACTGCAAGAAGAAAGAATAAGCATAGCATAGCCACGGCCCATTTCCTCACAGTGCATCCACTCTTGAATTCAGTCAAAATGAACCCTATGGACCGTAAGTGAAAGTCTATGGAGTTCACATGCTGAATCATTAATGCAGAGCTCATCCATTAGACACAGATGACATAAGCGGTACATTAGCTTAATTGCTAGAACTTTATTTGGACAATGTGCCGTTAAACCACAGCATATAAGATGCTGTCAGGGAGCCAGTGTGCAGTAATGTAAACCTATGTAATTAGACACATACTGTAATCAAATATTCATGTTACATTTAAATGCTTACGGCACTCCACGTACTTCTGTTCTAGATGCATTGAAAGTGAGGTAAACAACGTTATAAACCACAGCACACAGCGTGGTTGATATAAGGTGAGATGCATTTTAGGGATCATGACTATGAATCTTTGAATAAATTAGAATGTGTTTTAAAAATGTATAAGTCATATGCATGTCTCAATGTTTCATACTTGCAGTGGGCACACATGCAAAGGCTGCATAATGCAAAACCCAAATACATTTTGCATGCTTTCAGTTTGATAGAAACTTCTTGTTTTGTCAAAAAAAGTGTAACAGCTGCTATTAACAAACACATCAATGATTATTTTACTGTTGGGTGATTGTCACGAAATCCATATTTAGAAGGTGTCCAGCATTAGAGTTTTTAAAAAGCCCTTGAAGCCAATTTTTTTGCACATATAAGATTAAGGTCTGAACTTACTATAACCATTATTTTTATAGGATTTAAAAAATATTTCCTATAGAATTATTTTCATTTTTTAGATGATCATTATCAAAAATTATCATTACCGCAACATGTTATTACATTAAATATATGCATTTACAAACTCATGTTTCGGTAATGAGAACTAAAAAGTTGTCTAGGTACTATGATAAACAAAATTTCAACTTTTATCTGGAGAAAAAAATAAGAACTGCTTACCCGGCAGCCATCTTGAGTGTCACAGTCAATTATGTCCCTTCCAACAATTTTTTTTGAAAACGCTAGTTCCTTGAGGGTTTAAACAATGATTGAAAATTGTTGCGGAGGATGAGAAAATTGGTCTTGGACACATTTATATTCCTTATTATTGTCTCTACATTTACCAGTGATCACCAAATACCACATGTTTCTTTACTCTAAATGTTTATAGAATAAAGTGCACTGAAGCTTTTTATTTTTTAGATTTTTTTTATAAATATTTCCATGTCAAAGAACTCAAATCCATTCATGGACACGTTGCGGTAATTACATTTTTCCCCTTAAATTTGGAAAAAACAACAAAATTGGTTTGTATGATGTCATTTGAGATCATGAAGAGATATTTGTAACTGTATGCTTCTTATTTTGATACTCTATTACTTTGCATTTACTTTTTTTATCAAAATGTTTCATGACACCCCGTAAGTCTAATTTTGCGAGAATCACCCCATTGCTTTTACTTATATTTTAATTATTTTAACCACTAGATAAAACATAAATCTGAAGCATTATATAACAATATTATATATTATTATTTAAATTTTTCATATATTACCATTGATAAAATCATAAACAATCACATAGAGGAAATGTAAAAAAAGTTACAACAGATTCCTTACCCAAGGCAATGGTCTTCATTCCAAAATGAAATCATCAGCCTGTTATTGCGCCATTTTGGATGTCGAGAGGGAAATTGTGTGCATATTTATTGATCCTGGAAACTAAAGAGCAGTCAACATTTTCAGTTACATACGAATGAAACAGTCTTGAGCTCAATTACAAGCAAAAAGGCATTTGGATCACAAAGACAACTACTGTATTTACTTTAGCAGTTTAAGATCAGACCAAGAGGTTTTTGGCAACATCTTCATGACATGCAATTAAAATAAACTGCCGTTGATGTAGCGATACAGTGCTGTTGAAGATGGAAAGCAGCAAAAGTAGTGAAATGAAATTTTGAATACATTGTCAACCTCGAGCAGATTCTTTAACTGATGTGCACTGGAGATTCATGAGACAGCCGTGACAGGATTGTGCCTGGTGCAGACTACTTATATAATGCACTGCCAGGAACTCATACATACACCAGCTCCATAATGAACAAGTGCCATATCTGACGAATAACAGGGAGACAAAAGTGCACAAGATGCAATAGTCTGCCTCTGCATGATTATAAACTGATGAACATATCACATAGGCCTAGCAAAATATTTCACGTGAAATATTAGGATTGTTATTTTGTATGAGCCGACCGCAAAATTACCCACAAATCAGTGAAAAGTCATTAGGAGCAATACATGGCCTGTTGTCTGCAGGGATATTACGGTAAGTTACCGGGTGACAATACTGTCATTTGATGCATGTTCTGGCCTCTTTTCTTGCCTGCAGGTCTCTATTGCGGGTGATGAATTGCTACAGACTCACTTTAATAATCTCGCCGTGGGAGGCCTGCAGCTGATGTGCATCACCCTGCCAGCCGCACCAACCCTCCCAAACGAGAGTTTTTTTTAAAGTTACTCATTTAATACAGCACAGGGACCATTTGAAACAATTTGTCATAGATGTGCAAGTTATGCAGAGGGAGGGAGGCGGGGCTACCGTGTGCTTAAAAGCAGTAATGAGAGCAGTCACATTCATCTTCAGGTTGCTTATTTTTCTACAGTAGTGTTAATGAGGAAAAGACATATCCTGCATACTGACATATGCAGCGCATTAGGGAAGAAATATTTGAGTTTCGCGTAATTGGCTTAGCGGTCGTTCTACATCCTGCAAGTATACAGAACAGTCTGTGTGCTCGTGTCCACACACAGTATACTGTGAAATGATTTGATGCAGCATGTTACTGAGTGATGCCTTATACAGAAATTCATTTTTTCCCATATTAAATACTGGCACACTGTATATTTGTCATGAAGTAGCAGCTTGGTGATGATAGAAAGCTCTGGCCACATGGTGATGGAAGCTGTTTTGATTATTGCCCAATTTATTTTATGATTCATAATGCAATAAACTCTTATAGCAGAATAATGAACATGACCGTACATAGTGATGATGGAGCATTAGGGAATATTTTCACACGGGCGACAGCAGACCCAAGCACTCAGCCAAATGTTTAGTCTGATTTTCACCCCATTCTGCATACGTTTATTAAATAAACCCTAACTAGGACTTAGGCTATATCTGCATTAATCCAGATAAGTTGAACAACATATCTTATTTTCAATGTTTTGGCCTTCTGTCCCGCTAAAACAGAAAACACTCATCCAAATAAATACTGTACATATATGTAGATTTACATAATTGTGGACTGGGTTATCCCAAAATGATTGTATGCTTAGACACGTGATCAGGTCATGTGATCCATTCACAACATAAAACAGAGAGCAAGGAAAACATATTTTGTGAGCAAAACCTGGAAAGGAGTTTAATGTTTTAGCACTTGCTAATTTTTTGTCCAGAATTCAAGGTTTAAAAAAAATAGGGTTTTGGTTAAACACCTTAGTTAAAAAGCACCTATTGTCCAATTCACGTTTTTAAATTTCTCTTTTCTTGGACTACAACAAACACACGGATTGTAGGCAACAGTTTACTTCCTGGGATTGGTGATGTAGACAAGACCGACATTATCATAATTCCTCCTGCTTCGGACTCCTATAATAAGTTAACTCCTGTAGCAACCGAATTTTTCAAACATGGTGAGGAGCGTCACATTTCAAGCTGATGTCAGAGGTATTCAGGCCAATCACAACGTATAGATTAGCTGGCCAATCAGGGACACAGAGCTTTTCAAAATCTGTGTGTTTCAGGAAGAGAGTAAAATCTTGAACTACAAAAATGTACGGTAGGTGGAAAATAGGTGTTTTTTAACCATAAAACACGCAAACACATTGTATTATACCAAATACACAAAATAACGATGTTTTATTTAAATAGGTGCTCTTTAAGATCTTGGGTTAACACAAACTCAAGATATTTTCATGTTTTAGTCCACAATATAAAACACACCAGTAATAATCACACTTGGGACTTTTTAAAGTTTTTATGCAAGGGTGGTTGCAAACAAGTTGCAACATGGGACTACAGACGTTGTTGGGGATTTTAATATCATCATGCACAAAAATATTAAAAACAATGCAACATTGGTACGATGTGCAAAAAATATTCATCCACAGGGCATTTCCTTATCAAAGAACATGTTATAAATGTTTTTAATAAAGTTTAAAAGAGTTGTCGAAAGCTTGAGTCGAGCTACCACAGTTTAGTTTGCTTATATGGTTAGCTTTTGTTTTCTAGTCGCATTTAGACTTCGTATTCCTAAAGTTGCGTTTCGTGAAGATTATCTTGATGGAAAAAATTGTAAGTATCATAACCTTTTGTTGATCACAGAGCTTATATTTCGCAATAATTCAAAAGCCTATGGAAAAATCCCATTGGCTTTTGGTGTGAAGCTAAATTCCGGTTTGGCCTATATGTCATCCCTGTAGTCTCTTTACAGATATACAGTACTGTGCAAAAGTCTTAGGCCACCACCACCAGACCTGTTGTTTTAGAAGTTTTAATGTCCATCCATATTTATTTTTCAATCTATTTTATTAAGACACCAACAGAAAATACAGGAAATATGTACAAAAAATAAAAAAGTAAATTTTCAGGACTAAATGTCTTCTAGGCATCATCTGTGTTTAGTGTGACCTCTCTTGGCACTAAACACATCTTGAGTGTTTTTGAGCAGAATCAAGTAAAAAGACTAATTTCTTTCAAATTTGAAATTAGGATTTAATTTCATTTAGGTTTAAGAGATCCTGCAGTTTCCTGCTATTGCTCAAGTGGAAGGGGAGTTTACCCTAAAAACTTGACACATCAGTTTACATTTTTATAGAGTTTTTAATACTACATACACATTTCCTGTATTTTCTGGATGTATTCTATTAAAGAGACTGAGAAACAATTATATATGACCACATTGCAAAAACAACAAATCTTATTGTGGCATGGTGGCCTAAGACTTTTGCACAGTACTGTACCAAACCCAAATATTTCTGAACCGAAGAGAAACTAACATAAACAGATTAATGTGGACGTAGCCTCAGACTGCATGAACACAACTCCCATGAATTAAATTTGCATACACACATACAAAAAGGCCATAAAAACACAGATTTAAGCTTGAGGGGACTGAAGAAGAAGGGAAATTTAATGTATATGTGGACCCTGCATTTATAAACTGCCTCATTGAATGAGTAATTTCCTTATTAAGTGTATTTTTTTCATGTGGCCACATCATCATGTGACAAGTATTGTACAGTATCTCCTTAATCACCACAGGGGTTACGATGAGGCATGGTGTGTTAAAAGGTTATGTCTCAGTCTTTGATAACAGCTGTCTAGTAATTTATGAAGGGGCGAAGGGCCCCTGGTCTCATTCAATCTGCATTAATGTATGTGTCTTAATGAGTGCTGGACACGCTAATGATAGTTTGGTTACAGACCCATATCCATTATCTAAGTGCATTTTGCAGGCGTCTGCAGCTGGGACCAAGCCATTAACACAGTGCTAATATGAAATTTTGTAATGCTGATTTCCAGGTCGTGTCTGTAATAAGATAACGGCACAGTGTTTTTAGTATAGTACTTGTGGAAAGACTGATGAAAAGATTTTTTTGTGATTTGAGTGTAAGTCACCTGTCACTTAAAGTTATACAGTGTTATGTCAATATATTTTCCCCTGTCTCAGCTTTATATGCAGACACAACTATAGTAAGCCATTTTGCTTCTTAAAGGAACACGCCCAGATTTTGGGAATTTAGCTAATTCACCGTATCCCCCAGAGTTAGATAAGTCCATACATACCTTTCTCATCTCTGTGCATGCTGTAACTCTGGGCGCACTCACACTATCCAAACCAAACCGCGCTCGGGCGCGTTTGACCCCCAAAGACTGGTTTGTTTGACTAGTGTGATTGCTCTGTTCCGTGCCCGGGCGCGGATTGGTTATTTGCGCTGCGGCCGGATTGCAGAGGTGGGCCGGAGCGCGGTTCACCTGGGCTCAGGCGCGGAAGGCTGTGGTGTGAGCGCAATCGTGCCTGAGCGCGATTCAAAAGGTGAAGACGTCAGTTGCGCGACCACTCACCTTCATCTGCCTCCGTAAAAACCTTTTTATGCGCGCAGCGAGGTTACGTGAATGTCCGAGCTGCACACGTGACAGATCAACTAAGTAATATGATGACATGTGAGAGGGCTGTCTGTAATCGCGCACCAAACGACTCCGAATAAAAAACACAGACTTATCATTACGGTGGGTTCCAGTGTTAAGAGAGCGCTTTACTTCCTGCTTTTTTCAAAACAAACGCATCTTAATGACGAAAGCGCGCCCGAACTCGGATCGATAAAAAGTACAGTGTGAGTGCGTGCACCTGGGGGAGTAGGGAGGGGTGACAATCGCGCTGGGGCATGGTTTGGTTTGGATAATGTGAGTGCGCCTTCAGTCTGACGCAGCCCCCGCTAGCTTGGTGCGCGATTACAGACAGCCCTCTCACATGTCATCATATTGCTTAGTTGATCTGTCACGTGTGCAGCTCTTACATTCACGTAACCCCGCTGCGCGCATCAAAAGGTTTTTACTGAGGCAATTGAAGGTAAGTGGTCGCGCAACTGACGTCTTCACCTTTTGAATTGCGCTCAGGCGCGATTGCGCTCACACCACAGCCTTCCGCACCTGAGCCCAAGTGAACCGCGCTCTGGCCCACCTCTGCAACCCGGCCGCGGCACGATTAACCAATCCGCGCCCGGGCGCGGAACAGAGCGATCACACTAGTCAAACAAACCAGGCTTTGAGGGTCAAACGCACCCGAGCGCGGTTTGGTTTGGATAGTGTGAGTGCGCCCTTAGTTTCGGGTGGGGGCATCTGTGAGGTAGCCAATGGCATACAAGTGTTTAAAGTTTAAAGCTAAAAAATGGTAACCAAACACATGAATAGAAACGTTACTATCCAATGTCTGCATTTGGTGTGGAGTTAAAGTGTGTTTTAGACAGAAGCTGCCTGGGGCAGAGAGCAAATATGAGCCACTGATTAGGCAGCGCCTCTGCACAAACTTGATGAGGTCATTTCCTCATCGTCTCTCTGAGGACGGCTGTTCGGACCTCTCACTTCTTCTCTCATCCAAAAATCCTGTAATAAGAAGCTACAACCTTTTGGTATTTTAAGTGTTTCTTATCTGAGATGTCCTTTATATACTCTAAGCAACAAAGAGGAGAACTCACTGTATTCCTGGTGTGTTTGTGTATGTTCATGAATATCACTTTGCACACTTCATTTGTACCATGTCAATGTTGTTGCATATCCATAAGTGCTGACTGTACAATAGATTAGACATGGAAGAATGAGGCTTGGGCTTTCTGGGACCAAGAGGTGAAGAGATAAGCCAGCCAATGGTGCCTCTACACAGGGGAACCTCTCTGGGCGGAGGGGCCTTCAAGTGCAGTACCAAGCAACAAAGGGGCCCCTGATAACAAGGACTACTGTTTGCATTAGCGGAGCGACTACCAGGAGAGGATGTGGAGAGGATGAGTGAGCTACCATTGGATGATGAAGGTCTGTGAGAGTGTGATAAACTACAGCTAGCATTTGACATCCGACATATATTGGTTAACACAAAAGTGAGCCTTCAATAAGATGTTAGCACCTATTAAGACACTTTACACACATACAACATCATCAGTCCTAGGGTCATTGCATCCTATTGCTGTTTTCATCACTGCACACCCCTCACTAGAGAATTAGACTGAGAAACAGAAAAAGAGAAAATGAGACGAGTGAGAAATAAGGGACTGGATAGCCATCTGTAAGCAGTAAGGGTGCAATGTTTCTGTCAGCCTGTGATGAAGCAGACAACAGAAGGAATTTCGTGGTAATACATAAACATTTAAAACCATCTACAGCCCACGGATCTTACCAGGCATATCAATGAGAGAACGAGAGACGATAAGTGTCCCCGCGTGTGAGGGACAGATAGATTAAATATGTGTTTACATCATGAAAGATTGTATAATCAGCAGGGATGTGCTGCTTACCCATTATACATTTAACTAAAACAACCATAGCCAGCAGGTGGCAGTAGAGTTATCCAGTATGTGTGCAACAGGATCGTGGCTCTTTAGGCAGCCAGCCAAGTGTTTCAAGTTCAAATGTCTGGAGAGTAACCTACATCTCCAATTCCTCCAGCCACAGGCGCCACGAGGACCTGATTCAGCGCTCGCTTCCACCTCCCATAAGCGCAGGCTCCAAACAGACACACACAGTGATGCAAACTCTATCGATCCAGCTGACACTGCTACTGTAACTATCACAAACAACCTGTACAAAAAGTACTGCTGTGTTTGTACCACAGTACAAAGATATCTGGCTGCAGGTCCTGAAATACAGTACCAGCTGCACTAATATTTGAGAAAAAAGTATAAAGTTAAGCTAAATGTCGAACTGGCCCTTTGATAGCTTTGTAATGGAAGCATCATAGCAGAGTATGTACTGTAAACACATGAATATGACACTATGTATGTCCCAGAGGAAAGCTGTATGGCTCAGATGGTGCTCTTTTATAGCTCAGGAGATCTGATGGAGTTCTTAGTTCATTCATTTAAGTATAAACTTAGTCTAAGATGTTTGTCCTAAAAGAAGACTTAAACAAAACTTTCCATTTGCTCTTCTTTTAATCTCATTGATGATCTCATTGACATCTGGGATATTTAGAGATTTTATCTGTGATGTTATTGTAAACCACCTTAAAAACACAATACATGTTCACAGGGGCTCACTGCTCAGTCTTGTTATCTATCAGCGATCAAATGGCCTATAAACGTTTGATGAACCCTTAGTGAAAATCTGAAACAAAATTACAAACAAATATATAAATGCATATACATTAATGCATACAGTAAAGCCAAGTCATTGCAGGAGTTGACGAATATCCCACACGTTTCCATGTATAATCAACAGCTTTCCTGCTGGGACTTTTTATAGCCCCTGCCCTCCCACGCTAACACACAGATGCAACACTGTTTGTGTAATGTTATTCCTGCGTTATCATGTTGCTACGGGAACATGACTGATGGTGTGAAAGTGCTATGTACTCACCGGTCACTTTGCATCGGCGTGCTGATATTATCGCTGATGTCTGAGAGTGGGCAGCCTATGATTCATGCTCTATCTTCGCCTGTCAGCTTCACAGAAAAATAATAAGTAAACACAATACACAATGTTCTGTATGGTTATTCCCTCGAAAACATGTGAAACACCGACCCCCAAGTAAAGTGACAGCTAAAACTCACAAATGAATCATAAGTTGTACAAGTGTTATATAAATCACGAAATGGTGTGCGGTGTTCTGGTGGTACATTTCAGAAAAGCACACATGAAAATATTTTAGTATTTACTGTAGTATAGTCTTATATAATATATTATATTAAACAACAGTTCTTTCTGGTTCTCAAATCTGATTGGCTAAGAGCCCTTCCCAACCGTGGGATATTCTACTGATAACATAACAGTAACCGCTTCACTGTTTGTATCAATTCGCCACCTACTGGTCATTTTAGAAGTGAGGGAGGCTTTTTAAACACTTGAGCAATACGCTCATATCGGACTGGAAAAAACGGCCACCAGAGCGGATGGTCACGCACACACATCCACGTGCACAAACGCTGTTTTTTTTAAACACTTTCCGAGTGTCTCAATAAGTTACCTAGCTTGTAAATCAGTCTGTGAATCCCAATTGGAAGTGACATCCTGATGCCCTAATCCCTTCGAAGTTCGGAGCTTCTGTATGTAAACTTTTGACCGCAAAGTACCGCAATAATGTCACATCGTGTGAACGATTAAAATACACTTGCCGACTAAAGCAATGAAAACAAGAATTTTCTCTTTATCTGGAGTGTCTGTTTACACGTCTCTCCTACCTGAAGTGCCCTTAAAAGGAAGCAATATTGTTTTCGGAATCATGAAATGTGATCCTTTAAAAAGGTCCTATTTACCATTTAGGTACAGATAGGTATACATGTGGTATCAATATGTACTAATATGAACTTTTAAAGTGCAATGGTCTACTTAAAGGATACTCAGGGTTCCCACACCTTAGTTAACTTTAAATTCAAGGACCTTTCAAGGACATTCCAGGTCCAATACCCTCAAATGTGTCCCCACATTTCAAGTGAGAGCAAGGTTACATCGTGTTACCTTTTAAGATACATTGTTACAGTTCCCTTTCGAGGGAACTCACGCTGCGTCACTGCGGTGACACTTTGGGGACGCCTCCAGGGGTAAGTGTGTCTGAATGTGTATATCAAATTCAGCCAATGGGGAGGCTTCACGACAAAGACAGGGTGACACTGAAGCCAGGAAATATATCGCTATCTGAAATATTGCCAAAGATGACGTTACAGGGACGCAGCAAGTATGACAAGGGAGATGCAACGTCTCGTTCCCTTCTCAGGGAACAACAGTTACATACGTAACCCGAGACGTTTTCATGTTTCAAAAAAGCATTTTGGTATGAATCAACATTTGCATACAAAAATATAAGCATTTAAACGAACAGTTTAGTACGTGTGCTTAAAAAGTCTAGAATTTTTATGATATTATCCTAAACTACACAGGGAATAATATGGATTTTTTCCAGAAAACTTCTTGCATAAAATAGATTCAAGCACTTGCAATGCCCTGTATCTATGTATGTATATTTTCAAAATCATCCCAGGGCCTTGAATTTTTCCCCGCAGATTCACTAACTTTCAAAGATTTCAAGGACCCGTGGGAACCCTGGGTATTGCCCTAGTGACAACTATAGGGACCATTTTTTGCCATTTTCTTTTTTTGCTGACAGTGTATATTGAATGGAGCAAATACTGTCTTATACTTTAATATTTAAGGTAAGGTTAAAAACACTAAAGTACATAAAATTTTACTACAGTTTACTAGAGTAAATACTTTAGTATAATACTGTATTTTTTCATGTGGAGAACGTAATTGGTGCTTTATTGAATGCTGTAACAACAGTACTTTTGAATAAGAGAACTGTTCTTATACTGTCCTATGATATCACAACCGTTTCTTGTACAGCTCCCATTCAGCTCTGTATTTCTCCACCTATTAAAAAAAATCACAGAAGATGTGTCTTTTTTCAACTTGGTTTCTTTCAGCTTTCAAATAGCTGTTATCATTATTGTATCATTACATAACCCAGAACATCACTGAAGTACAGGGTGTATCATTACCTTCACAACGTTAGGTGAGACCAGTGATCCACCATGCTTAAAAAGTCTTATTCTCTGAGTGATTGACCCATTACACCGCACACCCACACACTTCACGACTAACAGAGCTACCGAGGAGAGGAGATGATGTACTGATGAACAGAACAGCATGAAATGAACAGAATGTACACACACATAGAGTCACACAGCATGCAGGAGCCCACAGACCGAGCCGCACCGCGAGGTGGGCGCTTTATTGCCAGAAATGACATCAATGTCATGATGGATTCTTGTTTGTGACCCCAATCTTTGCCGCTCTTACCTTCCTTTTATTCTCTTTTTCATCTGCACAATCTGGACTGAAATATAGAATCATACATGAGGCTTTTTCATATCGAATACTCTTAAAATTATGTAATGATGCAATTAAAAATATATTTAGACTTTTACATTTATACATATGGCAGACACTTTAATCCAAAGCAAGTTGCAGTTCCCTGGGAAATGCAGGGTTGTTGCATCCCATTGTTGGATCAAATATGAACATTTTCTAGGTTAATATAACCAATGGTTGCATTTGACCATATTATACCAACACAGCTTGTATTGTATGTTAGCAACATCAATGGCATATGGGCACAAAATACATAAAAACGATGAAATGCACTACAAGTCGTTTTGGATAAAAGTGTTTGCTAAATGCATAAATATAAAAGTGCTTCACAATGCCTTACAACACTTCCTTAGTCAATTGATCATAATGCACAGACAATAAGCCAGATCTTAAACACGACAGACAAACATCCTGTGCAAACAGCCACCACTAGAGGTTTGTCTGAGCAAAAGCAATCATATCTGAAAGATCAGAGAAAATCTCTGGAGCTATGGCATTGTTCCTTCCCATAATATGGTTCTCATACTTCTCAAATAAGGAATCTCTGAATCAGATATACGAATCATTCATCAAAGAGCACAAGAAATATCCCTGTAATTATTCCCAGCCTCTCTCCACTTTTTCATCCTTGAGATAATGCAGCTTGATTTCGTATCTGAATAAATGATACGAGTCACAGCCCATTGCTTGGACATAGCCAGTAATTTCTATTTAGCCAATGAAGAGGCCTAAGGGTCTAAAGTAACTCATGATAGGTAACTGGGGTTAATGTGAGAGTTACTCAATGTATTATATTACAGTTCAGGGAAAGTTTCACCTATTGAGTAAAACTTCACCTTCAGTTTCTATGAACTGGGATACAAAGAGTTCACAGATATCTACAGCTCAATTGGTAGAGCATCACATTAGCAGCGCAAAAGGTCATGGGTTTGATTCCAGGGCACACACATACTGATAAAATGCATTTCTAATGCACAATAGAATTTATAAAATAGTGAATAACCATTTACAGACATCACACTACCTATTGCCTATTATGGTCTTATTATCTGTCACATAAAGATCCACATACATGCTCATGCACACAAACAGAGGTCAGTCTCTTTTGCAAACATAAAGCTGTTTTCATATCCCAGGCAGGCTGAGATAAGCAGAGCTCCTGCCGGTCTCTTTCAGGTACACTGCAAATATGCAAACTGCCTGTGATGGTAGATAAGGGGGCCAAAAGCAAAGCTTGCACTCAACAGAGAGCCATAATTAACATTCTGTCATTAGGGACGGCTGATTAGTCATTTCTAATCACTCAAAGTGCTGGAACTCTTTCATTTTCCAAGGCTTTGGGTCACCATAAATGACCATATTGGCTTTTTAAACTGACCTGGGGTCACTCGACTACTTGGATCTTTAATGCCGGTGTATTTATGATTAGCATTCGTGTGCTACTCCGAGGTCCGAAGGTCTTTGAATCGCAAAGATGATCGAGTCTTTGATCCATCAGACAAACAGGACTAATTTATGCCTTAGAATGTAAAATTAAAGGGAGAATGAAATGTTGCACTGTAAACCCATTGACCTCTTCACAGCAGGGTTTCCTGAAGAGACACATAGAGCCGGTTGTATGAGCAGACTGATGCCCCTGAAAGCCTGTGAAGAATCATTGTGATGGATGAACGCAAATGGACTCACTGTGTCAGAGACGGAGGTTGAGAGGAACTGTGTCAGACTAAACTCTGATTCTAAGTCGCTATTTCTCTGACCTACTTATGGCTCTGGATCGATACTCATAGTCCCTGTGGTGCTCGTGTACAGGCTGTGTATGAAGCACGGGACACTTTAAATGGCTTCTCTCATCGAATTACTGAGATGGACAATCCTTGGGTAGCATGTGCATTTTTCATATGAAATACATCCACATTTAGATGCATTAATCTATTTAATTACCAAATCAAACTACGAAATCTGATTCATGCATACCTGTAACCACATCTTAATAAACTTTACAATATTCATTTCTAATACTAAGACTTTTAGTGGTTCAAGTCCTGTCTACATAGCCTATAGCCTCCAAGTTGGTCCATTCATTTAATTACTTCAGCTCAAAATTTTTATTTTTTATTTATTTATTTTTACATACATTGGTGCACGTCTGTAGACATATGTGTCCATGCCTCATCCTACAATTACATTCTGCGAAAATATAATCTTGGCGTCTTTAATATTGATTGAGTAAGAGCATGAAATCAGTGATTGAAATCAAACTCTGATGCTCCTATTTCAAAATTTGATTATGAATCTTTAGCCTGGATTTCACCATTTTGGCATAAAACATGACAGCATTTGTGATGGGTAAGTCAATTATTAGAAAATGTTCTTTATTTGGTGAACTACTCCTTTAAAGGAAAACACCACAGTTTTCAATATGTTACTATGTTCTTAATTTATACATACCTATCAATGCGTGCACTTCATCTTTGTTCAGCGCATCATAAATGTGTTAGCATTTAGCCTAGGCTAGCCCCATTCATTCCTTAGGATCCAAACAGGGATGAATTTAAAATCCACCAAACACTTGTTTTCCATATTTAAAGACTGTTACATGAGTAGTTACATGAGTAAGTATGGTGGCACAAAATAAAATGTGCCGATTTTTTGTGCCAAGTGCTGCAAACTAAGTGCTCTTTCGCCATACAATATAGTTCTCATTTTTTATCTGCGTAAAAAAAACTTTTATTTTGTGCCACCATACTTCTTGTGTAACTACTCATGTAACGCCCCATTCAGACAGCCAGCGACCAGCAGTAGCAGAGCGACGCAATCTCATTCATTTCAATGGAAACCGGCGACTTCCGGCGATACGAGTGAAAGTCACCGTTGGCGACCGTATGGGCGTGTCCAGCAACGCGAGAAAGTTAAGAAAAGTTTAACTTTATGCAAATGTCGAGCGAATTTCGGGAGCGACTACCAATGAGAACAAAGCAGTGGAGTTCACGTCATCCTTCTCTCGTCAGTTACTGGCGTGGATGGTACTCATTTGTTTATGACAAGCAGATTTAGAAATGGCTCATTGAAAGAGACGGGCGACACACAGCGATAACATCACTGGCTGTCTGAAAGAGGGGTAAGAGTCTTTAAATAGGGAAAACATGAAAGTGCTTGGTGGCTTCTAAATTCATCCCTGTTTGGATCCTAAGGAATGAATGGGGCTAGGCTAAAAGCTAACACATTCACAATGCACTGTACAAAGATTAAGTGCAAGCATTGAAAAAAGATGGGTATGTATTAATTAATTTAAGTTGAGGTAAGAACATAGTAAAATATTGAAAAACTGTGGTGTTTTCCTTTAAACCTGACAAAACATCAAACAAACTCCTTAGCTCTGATATAATTCCTCTAAAAAAACAAACATCCTCATAGCTTGCATATTGCTCATTTGTGTATCTTAAAATAAAGCAATGACAGCACTCATGTTACTGCTTATACAAGCCACTAAAGTGTTTCCAGCCATGCACAGTGATTTGAGGAAACCTGATATGACCTTTTTAAAGGGCCACTTCCTCTATATGGAAAAAAAATATCTCTCAGAATAATAACCTAATTCTGAACAATTTAGCAAATGGCAAATAAGCTTAATAGAAGGGCACCCCGGTTCTCTTCTTTGAACTATGGGCCAACAGGTTGTAAAAATACAAGCTTTTAAGCAGGCACAATGAAAAAATGGCGCTCTAGTGAAAATTTGCCCCTGTCTTTGGCTTTATAGTTGTCGGGCATGGTGGGTGTCTGTCACTGAGTGATGATGCTTAACAGGCCCAGGGTCGGGCAGCCACCAGAGGTTTAGTGACAACAAGCTAAATGAGCCACTTTGACCTATTTCTCCCCCCAGGTAACTTAAAAAAAGATATAAATACCTGTAGCCCTGTCCACATCTCATCGCGGGAAGGATAGAGGGTCAAACACGTCTGGTGCAAATGCAGAAATAGCACAAATCGCGGAATAGGGTGAATATGTATGGATAAAATTGTTACATTTTAAGTTCGTTTCACCATGTTATACCACACACAATTTAAACATCTCATTCTACATTCACATTTTAAAAACGCAGCATTTGAAAAGCAAGAAAAACTCTATTCTTTTCATAGTTCAGAGCTCTGGAGGGTCTATCAAAGCCTTTAGGCTCTCACTGATGAGGCTTAAATATTTAAACACGCTCTGCTCTCTGGCTTGTACCACATTTGTCTGCAATTATGTAATTTCACTGCAGCTTTCAAGTTGAGCTCAGTTTGATAACTTTCTCCATGATGGTTTGAGGGCAAGTGCACATACACAGACAGAAATAGAAAGGCAGAGAAAGATACTTCACTCAAACTTTATTGAACAGATAAGAGGCATGCAAAAAGAAGGTACAAGAGAAATAAAGCCATTTATGATGGACATTAATGAGACGGTTGATCCAAACATTAAAGTTCTGTCATCATTCACTCACTCTCATACATTCTTATGAGAGTGTTTTGCAGAAGGGCCTGTTTGTTCGTCTTTATACAAATCTTGCATTTGATACAACTGTGGATGACAAATGCAAAAAGAGGAATGGGGAAAGGGAGTCTTCAAAGAAATTTAATAAGCAATGAAATACATGCTGTGAGAGCAATGTCACACTGACCACATGCTGTATTATCTACAGAATTTAAAAAGCAAAGGCCATGAGAACACGGTCTGTCTTGTGTTCTCAATAGTATGTATGTGTGTTGCATTATATGCAAAGTTGTGTGTGGGTGTCTGACTTGAAGACGTAATGTTGACAGGCTATGGAATTTAGCAAACTTTCTCTGGAAAGATCCAGCAAAGCATATTTGCAGCACACAACTTAGTTTATTCACTCTTCAATCTAAAATCTATTTCATCTGTCTCCATGTTTTCCCAATTTGGGCCTCTAAACTACTCAAATTTGTGAGCTTAATTGTAGCCCTGTCTGAAATCTGGGCTAAAGTCTTTAATTAGGAGGTTAGGAAGATAAATCTTTAATTTTACTGATTGATTTCACTTTAATTTCTATATATGAGATATCAACATCAAAGATATCAGGGTTATATTTTTATAATGTTTATTAACATAATTTACGATGATGATTTTATGTATAAAACAGTAAATAACTTTAAGGTTTTCATAGACATTTACATTTTTTTTAAGAGAAAATTATTTATTTTTAACTCCTTGCAAGTTCAAATTCAACTACATTCCAATAGATGATTATCAGTAATGTGACCTTTTACGTCATCCGCCGTTGCTGCCGCCACCTTGAGTACATACCGAGTACCAGTAGGCTACTGACAAGCATTGGCTAGCTTGCTACGATTTACGGATTTCTTATCTTTTACTGTCTATAATTCTTACGGATACAGGAAATGGCTACGAAAGACAAAATTTTGCACCTCGACTGTCATGAAAACAAATGCTACTTTAAAAAAATATCTTGGTTAGGGTTGATGCCTACTCGATCCCTGATGCATTCTT
Source organism: Paramisgurnus dabryanus (assembly GCF_030506205.2). Classification (NCBI taxonomy): domain Eukaryota; kingdom Metazoa; phylum Chordata; class Actinopteri; order Cypriniformes; family Cobitidae; genus Paramisgurnus; species Paramisgurnus dabryanus. The sequence goes on along the minus strand of NC_133348.1, from coordinate 16,223,361 downwards.
CTAGCTGCTGTTCGCTGCTACCGAACTACTACTATTTAACACTAAGAAGGCTCGACACAACATGAAACTTTGCTCGAAGTATCACCTGGACCTCTACACATGAACGCGAGCATTGAGAACATTGTTTGTGTACACAGAGTTTACTAAAAAGAAAGAATTGTTTTTGAACAATTGATTTTGGCTGCGAATGAATGAATCTCATATGAGGCTCCTTTCTTCAACTAGAAGGTCAATATTGTTTTTCACTTGCGACAAAACAACGAATTATCCATGCATTTATATGGAACTATCCTTTATCCATCTTTACTCTCCTCCCTTCTTACGTCGCATTCGGAGATCAATACATCTTGACTGGCAAGATGGCAGCGAGCGGACACATCAAGAAAACAGCCAAAGTCAGTTCTTAACTGTGTAAACTCTGCGTACACAAACAATGTTCTCAATGCTGAAGTTCACGTGTAGAGACACAGGTGATACTTTGAGCAAAGTATCATGTTGTGCCGAGACTTCTTAGTGTAAAAATAGCAGTTTGATTCTCACAACATATTGAAGGCATAGCTTCTAGTTCTTTTGCGACCACTTCAGGTACTCAAAATGGCGGAAGACAAGTTTGAGATGTGAGTGAAGTCAGCTGATATTCATGAATAGCATGTGTAGAAGCAGGTCATGTGCCACTCTGGAAAGTCAGGGACCACATAATAATACAACTGCCTGACATTAAAACACTACTAAATCGTTCTTTGATCCGGTTCATTCACTGTACTGTACAAACCAGTTCACGACAATCCAAATCAGTTGTCTCACTCACTACTTCTTACACCCCTGCCGTTGAAGGAGCTATGTCCCATTAAACTCCTGCAAGTCAAAAATGACCCCAAACCAATGAATGGGGCTCCATTTGCAAGCCTCATTTTCACTGACTTCACTCTTGTATCGCTTTCAGTACAACCCATCACTGCTGAGTCCCGTGATCTTCTTGCAAACAGCAAGGGTAACAGATCGGATCCCAACTGTTTGCTAGAGTCTGATGAGAGGAAGCTGCAGGCTGAATGGACGTCATTTTCTGCAAACTAATCCAATGATTCAGAACAGCGTGTATCACTTTCTAACACACTGACATCATCTACAGTGCCAACATACTCTATAAATACATGCCTGTGCTCTCTTCCATGTGAAATCTAAGTAGCACGATACTAAGAACTGAAAGGCGGTTTTTAGTGAGTTTTTGATAGGTTTGGTATTATTTGAAAAGATTTTTTAGAAGGCATACCTTTCGTTGGGAGTTGAGAATTGAAGCAAACTTGGGATTTTGATTTTCTTGATGTCTTCTTACACCGTCAGAAAAAATGGTTACTGGGTTAGGCCCCTTTGAGGTACTGAAATGTACCCTTTGACAACAATTTGTACCTTTAAGGTTATAATATAAACTCAGTAGGTGCAAAGCGAGGGGCAACCTTTCGATCTCTCTAATGAAGCCAATACGGAAGTGATTTAAACTGCAATTCATCAATTGACCATGTGTGTTTGTAATCAAAGGTGTTTGACTTTATACAGCACTGTCATTGCGTATGACATCAAAGTACAGTGAGAGTGATTCAAAAGCAGATTGCGCCATATGCTGTTTTAAATTGCCCTTGTGGTCATTGATGCCATATGCTGATTGGTCTGCGGTCTGAAAATAAACTTAAATTCTTGAAATGTGGACCTATGTGTTAGGTGTTCTTTCATCTACTGTAGACTTAAAATAATGGGGAGCCTACCATCCCAACAAAAAGTATCTCAAGTATGGTTCAAGATATACTTGTAGTCATTTTTGAGCCAAGGCTCATATGCTGTGTAATCCTGCCAGGTTGTTGGTGAGTGTTGATTGGATAGGCTGTAGCTCAGAATGACATAATGTTCAGGGAAAGGATGGCTGATCTCTGTTCAGTGGGGTTGATGACGACTAAAGCCACTAAAATACTACACAACCCCAAACCCAAGAACTGACTATCAAAATGCCACAGTGGTTTGCCTTGTCAGTAGTTCTCTTTAAGAGTTTAATAGTCATTTTGAATTTAAGCTGAGCTGTTTTATGTATGAAAGCAGAATCAATAAGCCTCTTAAGTTAATGTGTAAAATTTTATTTCAGGAGCAGTGCATATTAGAGATTCAGTTCCATTAAGATATAAAAGAATAATGGATTTATGTTCAAGTGTTGCTATTAAGTCGAGAATAAAGCTAAAACAGTGAAGGGAATATCTATTGCTGGTCTCAAATGGCTTATTACTGGAAATGTGCCTGGACGTCAATGAGCTAGACATACATGAGTGACAACCTGCTGAAATTAAACTCCAACCTATTGTGTCCGCACTGCACATTGGGTCGAGTCAAGGCTACTTAAACATTTAATGGCAGCAGGGGGGCTTTAATAAAGTTCTGTATGCTTCCTTTCATAACTCACAGCTAACTTCAACTATACATTTTTTGTTTAAGACAAAATTGAAATACTTACACTAAAGATCTGATCACAATATTGTATTAATGCAACAAAAAAATTATGCGGTTAAAGAAATGCAGTTGTGTGTCACTTTTTAAAGTGGATTCAGAAGATTCAGAAGACTGCTTTATGAAGTCCCCACATAGCAGAGTTTCAATAATCCCACATACACATTCCTCAAACACAGCCAAGTATAGCAAGGGAAACATGTTCAGCAGAGCATCCAGATGAAAAGAAACTCAGAGGAGACTTTGATCAGACACCCAAGAGCGCTGACTTAAAGTGATCAGACCTGAGATTTGATTAACTGATCCAGACTCAGTCAGAGTGTTTTATATGTATCTATGGGATTTTGCACCTCTGAAAATTGTGCATCTGATTTCTTCAACAATGCAGGATTAGTCAAAAGTGTGGTTACACTTTATTTGGATGGTTCACATTTCTTATTTAGTTGATAAAAAGCAATGCTGCACACTCTAAAAATGGCTGGATCATACCTGTGATTTGAAAATAAGGAAAATTTCCCTAACCCTAACAAAAAATATCAAAGTTAAGTGAATTTGGGCTTAAAGGAAAACACCACGTTTTTCAATATTTTACTATGTTCTTACCTCAACGTAGACGAATTAATACATACCTATCTATTTTTTTAATGCGTGTACTTAATCTTTGCACAGTGCATCGTAAATGTGTTAGCATTTAGCCTAGCCTCATTCATTCCTTAGGATCCAAACAGGGATGAATTTAGAAGCCATCACTTCCATGTTTTCCCTATTTTGCTTGAAGCACAAATTCACTGAAATGTGATATTTTTTGTCTAAAAACTAGACATATTTTCTGCAAAATCAAGAAAATGCATCTTGATTTAAGAATTTTTAAATATTTGGACTGAAAACAAGACAAAATACGAATACTCTGGTTTTTGTAGGGGATTCAGTTTGTCAACCTCCAAAAACATGCTCCAAAGTCTCGATGTTGGCAATGTTATTTTATAAAGAGCACTGCACACCTGCGCACATTCTCATTTTTCTACAGAGCAATAAATACAAATAATCAAGACAGGGAAAGCATAGAGCATTTTTGTTTAGACGAACAATGAGATTGGTTTATTACTACAAGTAACCCTGAACTACGAGGCAACATTTTGTAAACTTTGTTGGAGAAGCTTTAATAAACTCAATTTCATGAGCAGCACAAATATACAGTCTTGTAGGCCACCATTGTTGTTGTAGTCATATATGTGGACATACTGAACACCTAATACGCACGTGCATGATGTTTCTGTTTCCACAGATTAGCATTTTTGCTGTTAACATGGAAACAATAACGGTGTTGTTTTTAAAAAGTTGACTCTAACACAAGTTCAAAAGTTTGCCATTGTTGTGTAAACAAAACGCATACAAGTTTGCAGTTTTTAGATAAAATGTAAAGGTTCTCATGTAAACAGCCCCAAAGACTTCATAATACAACTAATCAGCAGACATGACCAGGGGCGTCAGTTTGTGTTGAAAAGTGGTGGGGACAAAAGATCAGATGAAAAAACATGACAGCAGGACGGGAAAAATATTGAATAATGACGCATAAAAAATGGGCAAAAAACACACCATGAGCACACAACGCAACTTATGTGACCCTGGAACATAAAACCAGACAAACACTGCAAAAAATGATTTTCAAGAAAAAAAATTCTTAGTATTTTTGTCTTGTTTTCAGGAAAAATTTCTAAAAATTCTTAAATTAAGATGCTTTTTCTTAATGAGCAAAACGACCCAAGAAAATAAGTCTAGTTTTTAGACCAAAAATATCAAATTTCAGTGATTTTGTGCATTAAACAAGCAAAAAAATCTGCCAATGGGGTAAGCAAAATAATCTTAAAATTTTTATTAAACACTAAATTCAGGAAAAATTTGCTTACCTCATTGGCCGATTTTTTTGCTTGTTTTATGATCAAAATCACTTAAATTTGATATTTTTGGTCTAAAAACTAGACTTAGATTTAACTATATTAAATTATTTTAGATATTTTTACTGAAAGCAAGACAAAAATACTAAGAATTTTTTTTTTCTTGAAAATAATTTTTTGCAGTGTGCACTCAAATAAAATGACTTTCTTACTTAGTATTTTTTTCTTGTTTTCAGTAGAAATATCTAAAAATTCTTAAATCAAGATATATTTTCTTGATTAGCAAAATGATGTAAGAAAATAAGTCTAGTTTTTAGACCAAAAATATGAAATTTAAGTGATCTTTTGCATGAACAAAAAATCTGCCAAAGGGGTAAGCAAATTTTGAATTTTTCTTGAATTTAGTGTTTTTTTAGAAAAAGTTTCAAGATTTTTTGCTTAACCCATTAACAGATTTTTTTTTTTGGCTTGTTTTATGCACAAAATCACTTAAATTTTATTTTTTTGGTCTAAAAACTAGACTTATTTTCTTTGGTCGTTTTGCTCATCAAGAAAAAGCATCTTAATTTAAGATACTAAGAATACTAAGAATTTTTTTTCTAAAAAAATCCTTTTTTTAAAGTGTAACACAAGCCAAATTATCTGCCAAAGGGGTGAGAAAGTTTTGCTTAAATTAAGTTTTTAAGAAAAAACTAATCTTATTTTAAGATTTTTTACCTCACCCCATTGGCAGACATTTTTGCTTGTTTTAATCACAAATTCACTTAAATTGTATGTTTGGTCTAAAAACTAGACTTACTTTCTTAGGTCATTTTGCACATCAAGAGAAAGCATCTTAATTTAAGAATTTTTAGATATTTCTACTGAAAATAATACAAAAGTAGGAAAAGTAGGAAAGTCATTTTTGCAGTGTATGTCGCACAGGAATTGCTTGATTTTTCAGAACATTTTAACCAAATGCTTTCAAAAAGTGGTGGGGACAAAATCAGCCATTTCAAAAAGTGGTGGGGACATGTCCCCAGCGTCCCCAGTGTAAATGACACCTATGGACATGACAGAGAATGAGACAGTTAAAAGTGTGTGGTACTGAGGTTACCGCCTATCAGTGTGAGTTAGCAGGAGTTTGCACCTGCCTAATTAATTTCCACCCCAAAAGTTCCATTTGTGTGTCTGTGCAAAAGCAGGACTGACCTGATACAGCTGTCCTTGTCCATTAGAAATCATGCCATATGGTGCGGAGGGCGTATGTGAGGTGTACAAAGATGGAGGTGCTGTTGACAGTCGCCGCGATGCGCTACCTGGCCCAATTCCACTCCATAAATTTAAATGAATGAATCATGCTGGCGACATATGCTCCAGTGATTTTTCGTGTGCCAGCAGCCTGCAGGACTGCAACTCCTGTAGCCCAATAGTAATTCCACAATCTGTTCCTCTGCGGCCTCAGGAGGAAAACCCTCCAATTTCCCTTTGAAATAAAACTGGTGTGAAAGAAGAAACAGAGAGCGTGAAGACTTTATTAACTAATATATCTTAAACCACCACCCTAGCACGGAGGTGCGCTCATCAAAACTCATACTTTTTCCCGTGCAACCCTGCGAAGGCTGTAACTTTTTCTTCCTTTCTGATAATGAGTGTTTATTATCTCATTGCTTGCTGCGAGCCTGCATCCCTAAAGCTATCTCCTGTGATATTAACTCATCCTGAGAAGAAGTGACTGAGTGGATGAGAGAGAAACACAAATTGGCCTTTGCCTCAGGCAAGGCTTCCTCCCAAGATGGCACAATAACAGGGACATGCAGTACAGATCGGCCTGGTGCAAAAACTGTTGCTGCTCCAACACCCCATCTCAACCAGAGAGAATAAGCTTACTGCCAAAAATCGGTGATGATGAGCTGCCGTCCATCTCTGCCAGTGAGCGCTCTTGCAGCACTGCAGGTTCATGCCCAGAGCTGATGTAATGGTGCCACTTTCACAGATGGCTTGGGAACTCTTTGCCATGCTTGCTGCTTCTCCTGCCCCTTGAGCTGGGTTTCTAAAAGCACCTGCAGCTTGTTAATGATAAGTGTGCTTTACACTATGAAGTACATTTCATGTACCAACCATCAAAATGTTTTAAACTTTAAAATGTGGAATTTGTTGTGTTTATCAACTTATCAACAAGTTTATCCAGTATCCTCAATATCACTTTTATTGTGTCTCCATTTAACTAATAAACGCCAGAGGATGGTTGCAACAAACTCCTTATGTTAAGACAAACCTTATGTAAATATAAGAGTATTTCAACTACATTTGCACATTCGTCGGATGCTTTCATCAAAATCGACTTACAAGTCCATTCAATCAATTCATTTCATCAGTATATTATGTGTTGTCTGGAAATCGAACCCCTGACCTTTTTTGCCAACTGAGCTACAGGAACACCAAGAGTTTGTTAACTTTCAACCAGCTGCAGTTCCTCATTGGCATAATCATCAAGGGTACAGCATAACAGGACGACCCCTAAGACTAAATCTCAGTAAAACAGATCAGTGTAAGTGTTATAACAGCATACATGTTCAGCACTGGACACCAGGTGCAGTCTTTTAATGCAATTTATTCTACCAGGATCAAATATTATAAGAGAATGTAGACGGCAGGGGAGACGGCAGGAAACAGAAAAGTCACTACAGTAGACGACAGGTGCATGTCTGTGTTGAGAGAAATCCATCTGGTGTTTGTGAACAGACAGAGATAAGTAGAACAGCAGAAACAAGTCATAAAATCTGAGCAGGGATGTATAAGTTACCTTTCACGCAGTCTTAAAGTCACAATATGTAATTTTCACTATTAGAGGTCACTAAACAACAACAACAACAGTGTAGTCAATCCGACATGACTCACAAATCTGGTTCATGGACGACGTGATAGTTTTAAACTGTTACATTATAATGTAAGCCCACAGCGTGGCTTGATACACTCAGAAAAGAAGGTATATGAATGTACAAAAGTTGTCAATAGGGTGGTACCTTTTCAAAAAGTACACTTTTGTAACTTAAAGGTACATACTGGTATCTCAAAGGTACGCATTTGTTTCTAAACAACATGATCTTACAAATCATGATAAAAAAATCAGTGTTATAATCACGGAAAATGTGATCACTTTATCAGTGTCCATGTCACGGAATTCAGCTTTTTCCGTGACGGAGAATGGATGTCTTTTCCATGTCACTCCCCCGGCTTTCTCGTGTCATTTTATTTATTGTTTTCTCATTGTTTTTCTTATTTTCAAATCATTGTCACTTGGGGTTAGATTTGGGGTTTGGGTTAGGATGTACTTTTATGTATTGGTTTCTACATGTTTTTCTTCCATTTCAAAACTATTCTTGCCTGGAGTTGGGGTTTGGGTTAGGATGTCTAAAAATGTAACAGAAAGTGATTCTAACCCCAACCCCAAGCGACAATTTTAAGAAAATAGAAAAAACAATGATAAACAAGACATCAAATGAAACGAGAAATCCAAAATACCAGTACATGACAGCACTGACAAACAACACTATATTCTATAAACAAACGGTGCTAAATAGCACTAAAATTAGTTATTTGCTCGTAATCATAGAAGAACCATTTTAAGTGCCATGTGAAGCACATGTGTAGAACCATATAGTGCTATGTAGAATCATATGTTGTGCTGTAGTGGTGCTATATGGCCCCCATAAGGTCTCTTTATAGGTGCTTCACTGGTGCTATATAGCACTAAAAATGGTTCTTCTATGATTACGAGCAAAGAACCACTTTTAGTGCTATTTAGCACCGTTTGTGTCAGGATCCTGAATGTCATTATATTTGTTTTGTCTTGTTTCTAGTACCAGGATCCTGACACCCTCATAAGTGTTTGTGTGGAGAGTCACGTGACCTATTTGTTATGTGTGGCACGTGCTCTCATGTCTTTAGTCTTAACCTTACCCTCCTGTATCCTGATTATGTATGATTAGTTTCCTCACCTGTTGGTTATTGTCCCCTAATTAGTTCCCCTATTTAAATGCCATTGTGTCTCTTGTCTTTGTGGTATCATTGTATGTATTCATGTGACACTGTTAGAGGTTTTGTCGTGTTTTTGCCATGTCTTTTATTTAATTCTTGTCTTGTTTACCCCCTCGAGGGAGTTTTAGTTTATTAATAAAAGTCTTTTGAGTTGAGAGCTGTCTGCACTTGGGTTCATCCTCCACCATCCCTGACAGTTTGTTTTTAGAGTGTATGAACAGGGGCATAGATTTCAGAGAATTTGCATTTTTTTATTTTTTTTTATTTTTTATTGCTGGTTAAAAACAGCAAATTGTGAACAAAATATATAACACTGCAGTATTGATTTTGGAAGATTTTAATGCACTGGATAACTTATGATTCACTACATGTTTGTGTTGTTTATATTATATGCACTTACATTTCCAACATAATACAGATGCAGTTTTACTTACCCCCTGCGACTCATGACGTGGTTGGGACTTTTCAGCAAAATCCAGCATTTAGCAAACACACACGCAAAACGCCGCTATTACCCCGGATAAACAAACTATATCCTTTCTTGTCATAAGGCTGGCTTGCTTGGAAAGCTAAACAAGGCTTTCTTCTCCTTACATCCAAAAACACACTTCTTTTTTCGTGCCATTGTTGATATAAGTCTTGATATAAAACAAAGCTGTTGCGTGCAATGATGCCTGTGGCTTCTACTCGAAGGAACAATGCTAATGATGTCGTTTTCACTCTTGTTCTGATTGCCTCTTTGTCGTGCTTTCTTGGGAGGAGCCCCCATGAAAGGAATATAGGGTCACTGATACGTAACGGGTACCCATGTTCGAAAAAAACTTTCTGAAACTTGTTGGAAAGAGTAGGGGTAAGTTTGGCCCACCAATACTCCATCACAAGCTCAATGCTTTTTTGACACTTTTTTTTACAACTCTTAAACTGTGTTAATAAGTAAGAATGCATAAAATACCACTAACGTCCCCCCCAACACTGGTAAAATAAACGTTTAATAGATATATGCATCACATTCTTTTACTTCTGTGAAAACAGACCAAAAATACTGATGATCTGAAAATTAATTGTGTCCATGAGAGATAGACTGTTCATAAAAAGATACTGATAGGACTAAGTCTAGGGTTTAGATAACCAAAATAAGGTGTGGTCAAATTATAAAACCCACAGAAAATGTCAATCCGTACAGATCCAAAGCCAAAACAAATCCTAACCAAGTGACCACATGCAGCCCAGCAGAGGAATCAGGATATGTGGCTCTGTCAGATGAGGGAGCTTGACACAGAGATGCACTTTCTGCTTTACTTTCACTGAACATTACTTTCACAAAACCCTTTTTGTAAACCCTCATCTGAATTATTACTTTAAATATCATAAATTTAATATATCTTATATTAGATTTCGTAAAAACGGGCAACTCCGGCTGCCCAGTATAAAAAGTCACACAGTGACCTAAGAGGCAATAACTCTGAGTTATCTTGTAAAAGAGCTGCAAGCTAAAACATGTTAATGCACATATAAATAAAAGCTGCACATTATTTAAAAGTATAAAAAAGGGATGTGGTAGTAAGGCAGCCGTCCCACTAATGTCCTCTGTGATAATCCACTCATTGGTCCTGGGGGACGAGGTCTTATCCATAAAATGTATCATTGGCCTATGAAGTATTCCTATTCTATAAATCCTGTTTCTGTTATATAATTATGTTCTCTTTGTTTATATCTAACACCTTAGCAACATTGTACAATATAGTGATGACAATAATGTGGCTAAGTAAGGGAAAGGGTACTGTATGCCAGAAGTGGTTAGGAGCTTCTGTATCAGATTATTGCTACGCCCGTTTCCCCTCCCACACAGAAAACCATATACTCGCTCTTTTCAGCCAGGCACATTTTCAGTAAAGAGGTCCGCACAAAAAGCAATGAAAGTTGGCTGTTGCATTGGCCCTTTCCATCAGCATTTGCCACTTGAGATCAAAGCCTCCGGGGCCGTGCTCTCTTTCTCCTTTTTCCCTCTCTCTCATGTGTGGGTGTGTGTGATGTTCATTAGCACCCCGGGCCTTATCCATGCTCTTAAACACGACAGATCTGCTTTCTGCTATAACTTGAGAGCTTCAAATTCACTCTTTAGGATCAAAGCAGGCAAAAGCAAGGGCTATAGCTTGTCAGAGAACTGCACTAACAAACTGCTGGCGCACTAAGATCAATGTGGATTCCTTACATTTTGAGTGGGCCCCTTTTTCATGTTCTTCTTGCCTTTTTAGTCTGTAAATGCGGTTATTAAGGATTATTTATTTAAAATTATAGGTGTTATTTATGTTTCTGTATATGGTTCTTTATACTTATCCCTTGTATTTTGATGTCGATGTACAATCTTGATTCATGGTTTTCCATTAGACACCTCAGCAATTTTTAACAAGCCAGTATAAAGGTTTAGACAGGTTTACATTTATGATGAAAACGTTTTCATACCAGTGTATTACTTATCTGTGCTTTATGTCGATATCGTGAATTTCGCAAATGAAAGACGTTTTGTAAGGTATACAAAACAAAATGGATCCATAGATATGTACACTAGATGTCACCATTGGGTTCTAAGCATGCGTCAAAACCGCCGCCATCTTGGAACAGGGGTCTTGTCATAGGAAGTAGCTAGGTAACGCTGCCATCTCCACCAGTACTTTGAATTCCTGGATGATGCCGGACTTTTGTGCTACGTATGGATGTTATGCCTACTAGCAATAGGGTATGCATTATATTTAAGTAGATTTATCAATTTTATGATTTTATTTCCGTTATTCCTTTGCCTACATTGACGCTGATGCATTTAAGAAGAGGGGCTCCCCTGTTTTAAGATGCGGCTCTATTTGACACATTCGTTCCAATGAACTGCCGTAGCCAAGGCGACATCTAGTGTATATATCTATGGACAAAACCCAGGTTAGATTCAAATTCAGGTCCACGAGCCAACATTTGCATGTCTAGGACAAGGGGCACCACTGCAGAGTCCTGCAACGGGTCGGGTACCCGCGGGTACCCACATAAAAGTGCCTAAATTTGGTGGATTGTGACATTCCTAAAATTCACGGGCAGGTAGTAGCGCGAGTGTTGCAGGAGTATTTTTTCTTGTTCTTTATTTTATTAATAGGTCTGTTTGTGTATAGTTATCAGGTTCCATAGCCTATTTAGGTGCTGATGGTAGGCTACTTGAATGGCGCAAAAAAGTGCACTTTAGCCTGTTTCATTAGTCCATTCACAACGCTGTTGTGATGTTGAGAGAGGTACGATATAAAAAAGTAAAGTACTTTACTTGGAATGATTTTAGCGTGCGCGATTTATGCGGGTAGGGGTCGGGTAATGGGCCAAATATTAATGGGTCTGGGCGGGTGCAGATTTAATTTTAATATTATCACTGGTGACGGGTCGGATCTGGTGCTGAACTTTGCGGCTACGGCGGGAGCGGGTCTCCAAAAATGGACCCGTGCAGGACTCTGCACCACTGCTCCAACAATGAATAAAACTGATCTCTTGGTAAATTAAACAGTAACAAGAAAATATAGCTGAACATTATGTTGTATATTTATAAGAAGCACCAACTTTATTGCTTTGTCTTGGCTGCTCAGCAATGGATGTGCAATAGTAATGTCACTTTTTAACTTTTAAAAAAGACTAAACATAAGTTGTAAAACAATTTTCGAATGGTATGAGTTATTTTTCTCAGTTTAATGTGATAAGTAAAATCTGTGCTGCTGACAGACTTGAAACCAGAACACCAATAGAACAAAAGCCTTCTTTGTCTTTTATTTTAGGACCCAACCTCTTACCTTACATTCTTCTTTGCCGCTTTAAAAAAATAACACCTAAATACCCTTTACAGAAATGATTTAATGTTAGCCTGCAGCCATTGTTAAGTCAGAGTATCATTTCACAGCCAAACCCTCCTGCAACATCTCAGTTAACAAGTGCAACACCAAATCCCATTTGAAAAGTTCAGAGCGTAAGCCCAACAAGAAGCTTGTCTCTTCAGAGCAGAATTACAAGAAAAGCGTAGGCTCTGATACTTTCTGGGAACCCTCACACAGAGGCAGATACTGATAACTGTATGTGGCACAATAATTAATCAGACAGCCAGCTAACGCTAACAAGTAATGCATCAGTATGGTGGAGCCTTGGGTTATGGATGATGGGGGGGTGGAGAGTGGTTGTGGGTGAGACAGATCTGGTGCACCTGGGCAGAAAATCACATGCGCTGCTCCCAGACGGCAGACCCATGAATCAACTCCACACTGAATGAGGACTGCACTGCTTCCATGTCATTTCATCTCAGCCAAGAGACACACACACAGTTCAAATACCCCTCCACATGTATAGAGCCAAATGTACTGTATTTGTGCAGGATAGGGAACCGCTTCTTATTTTCCTATTGATATTTTGTTTTGCAAATAGGTCAAGATTAGAATTTAAAGACAATTTATGTGTTTTAGTTATGTTTATTCAATGCTATCCTAGTCATTGCCAGGCCTGACTACTAGCCTATATATTATAATTATAGTCTAATTTAATAATATACTTTATAATTATAGTATAATTTGAATTGCTAGTTTCAGCTTTGGAAACCAGTTCTTTAAGATACAAGTGGGCTAGTTAGCCAACTTACGTTTTTCTCATTATCATGCACACATAAGAAATCATATATGTATTTTACTTTTTTATTCTTAACGTCATTCTAGCATCCATGACTATAAGCATGGGGAGAACCGGTTAATCTATACACAAGTTAATTCACAAACGTGGGTCTATACACACAAGCAATTTGATAACTCCTATTCAACTAACCTGCATGTTTTTTGACTATAGGAGGAAACTAGAGTATCCACACTGAAACAGGAACAGCATGCAAACTTCACACAGAAAGGCCTCCTGACCCAGCCGAGGCTTGAACCAACCTACTTGTTGTGAGGCAGCCACTGTGTGCAAACTCCACGTAAAAAGGAATGCCACCACTATACAAAATTTGAGTTTCTCTGGTAGACTGCTTTATCTTACAGAAATGACTAGCATGCCTGGTTACCTGGTCCACACTGACACAGGAAGAGCATGCAAACTTCACACAGAAAGGCCTCCTGACCCAGCCAAGGCCTGAACCAAGTACCTACTTGCTGTGAGGTCGCCACTGGTGCCCCCACTGGTGCCGCCACTGTGTGCAAACTCTAGGGGTGTGCAAAAAAATCGATTCACATTTGAATCACGATTCAAGCTTTGCCGATTCAGAATCGATTCATAGAATTCCAAAAATCGATTCATATTTTTTTGTGATGCAGTGTTACTATTGTCCTGAAATTAGTTTATCTCAGTATTCCCATAGATGGCGCTGCGTCGAATTCACACTGACGCCTGCACACTCTTGTCACAGTGTTTCCCACACATTGACTTTACTTTGGCGCGCTGCCCAGGTTAATAAAGAAGTGCCCAAGTATATCTGGCATCAAATTTTGTCTTTTTTGTTTTTCCGTGATGATGACACTCTTTAATAATGACATTTTGTGTGGGACCTGATGAGTTTGGTGTGCGTTCACGTGCTCTCTGTTTCTGAATGAATTGGGATGCGACGCGAACATGCTCGTGTCACATTGTATCCTTCATGTTTCTGAACTTGAGCAGAGTTTTACCATTAGAGGAGTTCACGGAGCACCCACGGCCCGTATGGTCCGGGCTTGTATTTGAAATGGTCAGTCAGGTCCAGGTCAGTCATAGTTAAATTACTTCGGGTCCCAAGTCTGATTAATATTGTGTGTAAAACCCGAGTCAATCGTAGAATGGCCGTGAGCGCTACCGCGCTAAAGCTCGCGTGCAGTTTCAGCGTGCCGACGGTTTCTATGGCGATAACAACTGGCTCTTGTTTTGAAAGTCACGACCACACGCTGGATTTTCTTTCTTCCATTTTTTTAATACTATTTTTATTAATAAAACATATCTTTTCTAAAATCTAAAAAGTTTGCACAAAGATGGTAGCAAAAAGACAATGCTAATGATAAGCCTATTGCACTGAACGAGCAAAGCTCAAGCTGACTCAAGAGATTTACAAAACACAAAGCTGTAACGTAAAGTCCCCTGTCTCTGGGACAGCAAGTCGACTTTTGAATCTGAAATAATGAGTGGATTTATCTTTTTTTAATCGGCAAGAGAGAAATAGAAAGAGAGGCACTTTTCCTGCTTCTGCTCTATCTAATAGAAATAATAACCATTATAACACCACTCACATTTATAATCTATAGCCTGCACTGTCTATCATTAATATACCATATTATTGTATTTAATAGAGTTTGATAAAAGCAATCTAATTGCTTCATATCAGTTTTTATTTTTGCATAAAGACAAAGTAATATCAAACTACATTTAATTTGTTGTGTTTCTTTTCTTTAAAATTGTATATCTACTACAATCAGTCACATAGGAAAAAGGAAAACTACATTTACATACTGTGAATCAGTTTTTTAAAACCGAGAATCGTTTTTGAATCGAAAATCGATTTTGAATCGAATCTTGAGCCTAAAAATCGGAATCGAATCGTGAAATTTTCTACACACAAACTCCACATAAAAAGGAGTGCCACAACTGTGCAAAATTTGAGTTTCTCTGATAGACTGCTTTATCCTACCGAAAAGACTAGCATGCATGGTCTTGAACACCGGTAAGGTGATCTCATTTGTAGAATGCTTGATTTCCACATGCATGATTATCATTTGCACCAGTTTTAAAGCGTCCTTTTCAAAATGGATGAAAAATTGCATTTGAAAATGGCCACACTGTCAGAAATAAAGGTACAAAACTGTACATTTTCTGTCACTGGGGCTGTACCCTAAGTTTCCGTTTGGTACCTTTACATGAAAAAAACAGAATACAATTTTAGGTAGATTACTGTACCTTAAGGACCTACATTGTTAGAAAAAAGTCAAAATATTTACCCTAGCTGTCAGTGGGGCAGCACCCTTTAAAAAGGTAATTGTATGGACCATTAGGTACAGATTTGTAAACATTTAGTACCAGTATGTACCTTTGAAATACGTATATGTATTTTTGAGGTACTAATAAGCTCTCTTTGGTCCCAGTACCTCTGAGGTACTAAAATGAAATCCTTAGGTGCAAAGCGGTACTTTTTCAAAGGGTACAGTCCCAGTGACAGAAAAGGTACAGTTTTGTACCTTTATTTCTGACAGTGCAGCGTGTCCAGCTGTTATGTGTATATCAGTGAAGATCCCACAGCAGGGCACGTCATGAACAGAAACAATGATACGACACAGGTTTTCTACCTGCTGATTAAATGGATACAGAAGCTTTAAAATAGGTTATTGAGGGCGGTCGGAGCCTAATTGCCTTTAATTTCACACAGGATGTCCACCGGCCCAATTAATTACGGTGCAAATGAGTCCTTTATAAAGTCCTTTATCCCCATTGTCCTTGATTTTAAATCATGTAACCGATAAAGTATTCAATGGGAGTAAGTGCCCACATCTCCAGTTCTAATTAGAGGTTAAAACAGAAAGGTGAGGGTTGGAGGCAGTCAACTGTATATGGTTTTCCTCCAATCGCACCCTTAGCATTTAACAAGGCCCAATCTTCACTGTCAGGAAATGAAGCATTACCATATTTAATGACCCAGGCTATTGCGACAGGGAGAGACACAGGACGTATTTGTATGCAGGATGAGTACCGGGCGCATGACAATGTCAAACGCAGTGACAGCACATTGGAAATGACTAACTGAGAAACAAAACGCTCGGGCTTGGGGCGGCTCAGGGGGGTGAAAATAATTCTTCCAGCAAACATTGATGTGAAATAATGTGGAGATAATTACTTGGAAATGTCATGGTTTTATCTCAGCCATGCACAGAAATGTAATTTCATTCAGACTGAAAATGAAACAACATTTTTAAATGGGGTCACGTTTAAATGCATTATGCTATAGGGTTCAAGAATGCATCGTTTCTACAGTCTATAACTTACGGCGATCGATATATAAAGCACAGCATCTCCTGTACAATGTTTTTATTTAAAAAAAGTAATTTGTCAAAGCTCCTAGTGTGATTAATAGGCACAGAATATGTGCAAACATTATAGTTTGAAGGTGTGATTTGATTTCACACAATCCCAAAGAGAAAGCAAACCAGTCATATCAAACACAGATAAATGTATATATTTTCAATATGAACCATTAAAAACATAGTTTGTAAGTTCGTCAGTTTTGCAACAAATTGCTTTCTTATGTGGGTCAAATGATGAAATGATCCTCAAACACAGCAGCGGCAGAAAAAGGGAACATTTACCCTGCCGCCCTATTCGAAATCACACGATAAGTCCATATCATATCTCACTCTGTACTAAAGTCCACTGGGTTGCCCTCTATCAACGCTCCTCACAGTCTGCAACCTTGCCATCTCTCCCATAATGCTTTGCAATGAATATACATACACCATGCTCAATTCTCAAATATCTTTCTTTATGTAGAGTTTGGTACGAACCAACTCCAAAACACCTTCCTATAAATTTCAAAGGAATCCAAAGAAGTTTATGTGGTCCAATTGGGTTGTAGAGATTAATGGCGTTACTTTAGTCTGTAGCCTTGGTCCACATGGGCCAACTAATAAGGTGCATAACTGTATTAAAGTAATACACTGAATGCCCTAACAACTAGCTTAGCAGAACACACACGCATCCTCTTGTTCTGACTCAACCTACCTGTTGCCGGGTGAATTTTGGAGGTGGACCCTAGGAAGCTATCAATGAATGGAAGGTCCTTTCACAAAAGACTTAATGTGACTCTGCTAACCAAAGATTGGTTTCCTAGCAACATGGTATCCATATTAATTTGAAAAACTTTCAAAGTTTCAAAGTGCGTCAGGCCAAACAAATATGAATGTGAGTGCACTGATATAGGGATAACAATGTGCAAAATGAAAAAGAAACTCAGGAAAGAAACAGAAAAGACAACTGTTGCTATGATTACATTGAATTGCATGTTGTTATCGTTGTATTCGCTTGGCTGTGAAATACAGTAATCAGTCCAGCTATTGTCATACTTGGTGCCAAGAATCCTTGATGTGTTGATTGTAGTTGAGAATAAAGAAGAGGCAATGATGGTGCTCATCATAAGTAAGAGCTATTCATATATTTTCAGATACAAGTTAGGATTTAGTAGCGAAGCATATATTTTGGTTCACTGTCTAACCAACCCATTGGTAGTTTTAACATCATATTACTGCACATTTGACTTTATTTACTCACAGACATGTTTCTCTTTCTCTCCTCTGGTATTGGTCATGTGGTTGGGGTTGATTGTTTCCACACAGTCAGCTAATAACATAGACTCTTGTAAACTGTTTTAAGCCAATTATCATGTGAACGGCACCAAGAAACAAATAAAACACTGTTTAAAAGACAAAACAGAGTCGAAGTAAAAACACACAAGTAGCCTCCCAGTGCAGAAAAACATTAAGCATGTAAATAGCCGGGTGAAAATGAGCGTATAATCACCTAAAAGCATGTCAGTAAATTTGGGTCATGCCTTCAAGTGATTAAGGGCTTTTACACAGATAAACACTGTCAGTGTTGTTTACATCATCCTCTGAGTGTTCATTAGACCTGACTACTTTCATGGTTTTAATAATACCTCGCAGAATTCTGTGGGTTTTCTTGTGGAAAATCGCTGGCTCTTATACCTACACTATAAATAGATTTTATGAAGCATTACAGCATAAAAATATTAAATTGAAAGGCAAAGGAAAATGTTATTGCTCAATGCTTGCTGTTTCAAATATCAGGAGCCTCAATATAGGTCTTAATTGGTTCATATAACTTTAACTTTTGTCTGAAATGTTTCTCCTGCATTCCCTTAGGGGAAATACAAATAAGCCAAAGATAAGAGAATTGTCAGTGAGAATAAGAAATATAAAAATAAATGTAAATGACAGCATTTACTGAGACACATTGCACTGTGAAATAAAGGTCCTTAGCTGTCATTGTGGCGGTACCGTTTCAAAAAGTACACCTGAGTTCATATTAGTTCCTCTAAGGCAGTGGTTCTCAAACTTTTTCCGCGTGCGGCCCCCCTTGTTTACGGTGCATTCCTTCGCGGCCCCCCTAAAGAAAATGTATCACAAAAAACTGTTCTAAAATTTAACATTTTAATTCAACAAAACATATTAAGTTATACAAAGTATTGCTGTTGGTTAGTAGCCTTATTTTTTTTTAGGTTTAATTACACAGAATTCATGATAAATTAATGTATTTTATAAAATGTCATAAAATTGGGGCCCCCCTGGCACCATCTCGCGGCCCCCCTGGGGGCCCCGGACCCCAGTTTGAGAACCACTGCTCTAAGGGCATGTTTACACGAGAACGATCAAGGGTGAAAACGTAAAAATATTTTATCGGATGTGCCTTTCGTTCACACTGCGACAGCATTTTTGGGGCTTAAAAATGCAAAAAATGAAACCACCCTCCAGAGTGGAAATCTTAAAAACTCTCTGTCCCGTCAAAAGGGTAAAAACGTAAGTCGCTCATGGTGGCTCTTGTCTCCTTCGCATTTACGTAACAGGCATGTGCCAGTTCAGGAAAATAACAACAAACATGTCGAGTTATTTCCACAATTATATTACACAATTTGGCATCACCATACACTCTAAAAAAACAAACGGTGCTATATAGCACCAAAACTGTTGCTTTGGATCGTAACCATAGAAGAACCATTTTTAGTGCCATATAGCACCGGTGAAGCACCTGTGTAGCACCAGTGAAGCACCAGTGTAGAACCATATGTGGTGCTATAGTGGTTCTACACTGGTGCTTCACTGGTGCTTCACCGGTGCTATATGGCACTAAAAACGGTTCTTCTATGGTTACGATCCAAAGCAACAGTTTTGGTGCTATATAGCACCGTTTTTTTTTTTTTAGAGTGTATGCATGCAGATTTCCCCCCAAAATGCTCTTATAAATACGGAATAAAAAGTGATAACGCAACGCCACCTTTGCGTTTTCTCTTCAGATCATTTACGTGTAAACGTAGCCTAAACCCCTTTTCGGACGGGATTAGTTTTACAGGGGTAGATGGAGTAATGTAATTTTACCACAGGACGTTATATTAATGGTCAATTCGGACGGGATTAGGAATCTCAGTAAAACATTCAAAAGTGGGAGGGGTAACTCGATTGCACAGCGTGTCACCTCTCGTCATCACGTGCACATTACCTTGCTTCCTGATATCAGATGTGCAAACAACATGACACAGACGAGGAAAACACAAAACACGGTGTTTAATTTCAGTTTGGGGAGAACTTCAGTTTCAGAAACAGTTCTGTGCCTCTGAGAAGTAAATTTGACTTAAAAAAAAAAGTTTATGTCGTGTTATATAGGAACTGACTTGCCACTGACTTGTTTTTCCGCCTAGAATGCAAATAAATGCTTCTTTAAGCGCTTTTTTATTTAAAAGAAACCAGCAAATTAAAAGGAAATTACACAATTTACGTGTATATTTACAGCTGATCTATTCGCACTGGATTAGTATTACCTGAGGTAATTTCTCCGGACCTTTTTACAGAAAAACTAAAATCACTGAGAAGCTCTGATAAAAATTGCTTTACCCCACCTTCCTATGTAAAACTAAATCCCGTCTGAATAGTGCTTAAGGTACCAAATGTATCTGTACCTAAATGGTACAAAGTAACCTTTGTAAAAGCACTGCCCCAGTCACAGCTTGGGAATATTTTTAACAATTTTTTTTGGACAGTGTACAGATCATTAAATAAATTCACAGACTTTGTTATTTATAGCAAATCTTAGCAGTTTAAGACTTAAATCTCTAAAACTAGAGGAGACATGTGAGATTACCAGTCTCTTTATCTAAGGACACTGGAGACTTTAGGAAAACATCTCCATTGCTATCAATTTAATCTCATTGCTATCTAGGGGAAACAAGAGCTCATCTGAGATTTTACTTTTCTGTAAGAAGACTAATACTGGACTGGCACTGACAAAACTCAAGGACAAACTGCAAAATGCTGTATACTTTTCAATCGCTTTCACGGCACTTTATACCCACTAGTTCCTATATAGAAGATAGACTCTGTATGCTAAGCATATTTACCATGGTAATACACCTAACTGCTGAGGTAGAACAGAAATCATTACAATATGCAAATGTGTGCTTGTCAATAAAGATTACCTTAAAATATCAGTATTTTCACTATTTTCCAAGATACTTAATCCACCAGCAAAAACAGTGTGATCATAAAGTTGCATGCTTATCAGAAAAATAAATAACTTTAAACAAAAGAACATCCAAATGCCAAATGGCTAGACCATCTTGATATCTGAACTTAAAAGAACAGGGTGTCCTGGTGATCACATGGTTCTAGGTTGAGGATTGAGGGACTGAAGGTAAGTGATGTAAATGATGCTAATCACAGTGATCTAGCAGTTAAGATCCAGCTGCATAAACAAAGAACAAGCAGGAAAAGCTGTATATGAGACCAGCAAAAGGATCTGATCTTTATAGTGCCAAATTCTATTGTGGGAACTTTGAAAACAAACATATGGAGCTGATCAGTTTTGTCTTCTCACCTTCCAATTACAACATGACTCACTTTAGATACAATCAATTGAACAGAAAATGTTTATTTTTGAAAGAACATTCTCTGATAGATTCTTCATTATGTTACTTAGTGTTTTATAAACAAAAATATTTTACATGCGCAGGGTTTTGGTAAAATTAAGTTTGTTCTCTGCAATGAATACAAACAAGTCTTGGCATGTCCAGATGAGTACAATAAATTGGAAGTGAATCTAACCTTACTGACTAATGGTGCTTTCCATCGCATATTACCTCACGGTTTGGTTTGGGTCAGGCACACTTTGGCTTGGTTAGCTTTTCCATCGAGTTTAGTAAATCTTGGAGTGGGAGGGATTATAGGCGTGTCGTTATATTTGCGCTGCCTACTGCTGTGACATCATACAAGGGAGAGTGTCGATGTACATTCCCATACATTCATTTATTTCTCAGTCCGCCACAAAATTTAAATTGACCACCACAAATAGATGTTTGCACATCACATTTATCACTACCTTTGTCTTACATGACAGTTTCTGTACAAACACCCACTGAGCCTCATTTAACGCTTTCCCTGCCATTGATGAGTTAACTCGTCAATTAAGAGAAAACGCGTCTCTGCCAATGACGAGTAATTCCGGCTTTCCACAATACCGCTGTTATCCACCAGGTTCCGCATACAACCCGGAAGTAAAAAAAAAACGTTTAACAACGCTGACAGGGAAAGTGTTAAGCACATATGCGAACACGCGCGTTGCGAATGTGCCGCCACACACTGCAAATCTGGAAAAAAATTGGTATGGTGTTCCTGATTCTCAACCTGTGGATGTTTTTCATCGCTAAAAAGGAGTTTGGGAACTTATAGCAGAGCACAGATGACAACATTTTGCTTGAGACAGCGCAAGCTAGCACAAAGGCAAAGCTAATCTTTTACGATGACGCTGGTAGTGACGATTCTGTCAGACCAATCAGTGATCTACAGTGTTTTCACGTCACGTTTTGGTATCAGCTCGGGTTGCTTGGAACCCCTACCGAGGTGGTACTAAAAAAGTATTGGGTACTATGTACTGCACCCAAAGGAAAAGCTCACAAAAGTAAGCTGACCCAAACCAAACCGTGGGGTACAATGCAATGGAAAAGCGCCATAAGGGACCATTTATATGACGCTATTAAAACCGGAAAACTAAAGCATAACATTTTGTATGTATTTTTGCTATTCATTTAAGTTACACAATGTGGCGTATTTGGACATCACAAGCATGCATAGTCTTTATTACTTTACAGTGCCATCGCCACCTACTGGCCTGATATGCTTAATACAGCTTTTTTGTCATTTTTACAATGTGGATCTTTCTGATTAGGATCAAAACAGAGAAACGTTTCCGTTTTAAGTACATTGTTGTCAGGTAAATATACCCTTATTTAAACTGAAAGTAAAATAGTGCAGTCTGAATGTTTATATAAATGTTTAAATATATTATAGATAAAGGACATCTTGAGCTTTATTCAGAGAGGGATCTAATCTTAACCTTAGCCTATACTGGCCCCTGACCTCTAAATTATAATTATAAGCAGTGACCTCTGACCCAGCAGACAGACGAAACTGAAGCAGGATGGGGCCACTCTAATTATAGACAGGATGCCCTGTTCATCAGCCAAATGCACATAGAGAAAATTGAGACAAATATTCCCCTCTATGATCGACATCGCTTCTAAACTATAGCTGGACAGGTGCCCCCAAATGGATAAATGTGACTCGCTGGATAAATGTTATGATAATGTCCACCCAAAATAAATAAGCACAGAAAATAGCTTTGGTTGTTTTGCCTGTAAGGCAGGACACTTGGCTGGATAGAATATTTTATATGAGCCTCCACAGCTGGTGTATGCTCAGATTTAAATGCATAAAGATGTGTTTGTTTATTATCACGTCAATATTAAAATCAACAAAACAAGGGAAGGTAATTCCAGTCTTTGAGAAAGAGCAGCATTAAATTCTCTTTCTTGGAAGCACCCTGTAGTTCACCTTGAAAACAAGGTTTATAATAAGTGTAAAACTATGTAAAACTCTAATAAATGCATTATCATATTTAATGTTTTGCAGCTTTAGATGGCACATTGCAACTGATTAACATGTACATACATTATTTTTCTAATTATAAGCTATAAATTATATATTTTAACTTAAATATCTGTATAACCCTGTGCAAACACACAATCCTGCCTATAGTGCCATTAAATAGTTAGGGCAAAGATGGGGCTGTTAAGGAGATCAGGAAGCCGTGATGGTCCGTGTAACAGCCTTATCCTCTCTGTACAACTACATCCCTGAGTTATTGAGTAGCCTCAGGAGATTTTGATTAATCAATGCCAAGTTCATACAAACTAAGCTGTCGTGCTGATAATTTATAGCACTACCCTGGATTTTCCCTCTTATTTTTCCCTATTTTTCTTACCCTAAGACCCACAGGAATCATGACAGCCTTGTACGTGAATGACCCATTCTTTACAGTGTGACAGACCGATCAAAACTAGAGCAGCGTTTCGGCAGTCACCCGCACTGTAATGCAAATAAATTATGGCCTGCTCACTGATTCAGAAGGTCAACAAATTTTACAGGCTGTCACAAGGTTATTGACAAGCCAGCGCAACCTGAAAATAAGGTTTGTTTGGAGAAAATGATGCTCAATTTGCAAGGCTTTAGTCTTCATTCTATGTTGCTTTTATGGGTGTTTCTCGTGTGACTTATAGCCACATAAGGCCTTACAACAATGCTACAAGACTTTCCATTATAAAGCAGACAAGCCACTGCTAGGGCCTTTTAAAGGCAAGGTCAATTAAACAATCTATGGTCTCCTGATCTGCAGTAAAACAGGCAAACAACCGCTAAGCAGTTCAAAGTAAACCGGCAGGTGGGAAGAAAATGATCAGGCGGTGTTTATCAAACACAGAGGGGATGCGTTTAAAGTGTTTCTTTTAAAGTATAGTTCACACAAAAAAAATTCTGTCATTATTTACGGACCATCATGTTGTTCTAAACCTGTATGTGTGACAAAAGAAAATAAATATTTTGATCATACGGTAACCCAGAGTTGATGGTACCCATAGTATTCTACTACAGAAGTCAAAGGGTATCAAAATATTTTTGTTTTATGTTCAACATAATAAAGAAACTCACTCAGGTTTTAAACAGTATTATGGTAAGTAAATGATGATGAGAATTTCCATTTTGGGGTGAACTATCTCTTTAATACACATGGATGTGTTTGTTCAGCGAGGCAGATTTGGGTACAGCTGGCGGCACAGGGGTCAGCACACATTTGCGGATGGATGGATTGTGGAAGGAGGGAATTAGGAGCAAGTGATTCTTCTCCATCTAGTGTTTAGTGAATCATGCCTGTGCTTTATTAAAGCTGGGCCTGGGAGAGACAGAGGGAGAGTAAGGGGGGATGAAATATGGGCAATAAGAAGCTCCTTCCTTCTCTGGTCAAGTTGTAATGATTTATTTTGACCATTAAATCCCATTTTTCTTTTCTTATCATGTCCATACATTAAAAAAGAAGAAAACAATGCACCTTGATTCAAAATATAATTGTGCACAGACATTTCTATACAGACAGCTAGTGCGTTTTTCGGACATTTTACTGTGAAGATTGCAACCATAATACTTTGTTTTTTTTATTACTGTTCACATTTTACTAGTGTATGTAACATAAACATTTGCAAAATGAAATATGACTTTATATGATATTTATAATTATAATTAACTAAATATACATTTGAGGGCTGTCGCTAGACCCCTTTTAATGGGGCATGTACCCCAGTGTAAATCTGCTGTGCTCCAGTAAATCTTAAGTTTATGTTTTAACGATATACTTTAACTGTCAGGGTATTCATTTACATTGATATTCACGGAAAAAAACGATATTATTGTGTGTGGCCATCAAAAGTCTCACCTCATTTTAATAATCATTACGCTACACAACCAGCTACAAGACTTGTCACTCTGAATCAGAAGATAATTAATAAGCTTTATGCTGGTGACATACAGAAAAACACAATGTCGTAAAACATATTTATTGGGCAATAAGCTATTGCAAATTGAGCTGTAAAGCTGTCCGAATTTGCCTGCAATTCAAAAGCAGCCTCCAGCCGAAAAGATCAAGTGTTCATGACTATAACACGTAGATGGACCCTTAAAGTGGGATGTCAACATCTGGCTATACAGAAGCAAGCATCTCTTTCTGTAGTTCACCTGGTAGCTTAAATGACACTTTCAATGTAAAGAACACTTAAGCGGATGTAAAGTATACCTTCAAATACATTGCAAGCTGCATAAATGTAATTAACAGCTGACAAACCTACCGAATTTTTCGGACTTTAAGCCATGTTTTTTTCATAACTTGGCTGGTGCTGCGTCTTATAGCCAGGTGCGCCTTATAAGTCAGAATGAATTAATTTTGACATTTATGAGGCAAGAGACATCATTACAGTCTACAGCCGCACAGGTGCGCTATATGCTGCTCTTGTATTTATGTAATTCAATTAATTCAGTGATGCGGAAAGATGAGTCTGCAACTTCACGATAGTTGGCTTGTTCGGTTAATTTAGACTATTCAACCTTCCAGGTAAGTTCTGTATGCTACGGTTTATTGTTTAAATAACTGATAATATTACTTTTAACGTACAGATGTCAATTCAGCCTGGTGTTCTGTCTGCTATTGTTTAGTTGAATAACTTGCCTTTCCAGATTAAATGTCTGTTCTTCGGTTTGGATTTTGTGAAATAATTTTCTAAATAAACGTGACGTATAGTCCACTGTGACTTATATATGTTATTTCATCTTATTACACGGCTCTCTGGAATGCTTGATTCTGATTGGTCAGTTGAGACATTTGCAGGTTCGTTCTTTTCAAATAATAACCGCTCCAAATTAATAACGCATGGCCGGTACTACTTGCAGGAGTAAAATCGCTCCGCGCCAATAAAGATCAATAAGATCTTTATCTGTTTGGCGCCATCTTGTGACAAACACTCGACAACCACGACAAGACACAGAGAGCTTACTGAGACTGAACTTGACAAAATAGAGCATGACAGCTACGAAGCCAACACACACAAAAATACAGAATGGGGATTAAAACTTCTCAAAGACTGGCTAAAAGAGAAAAAAATGGAGACAGACAAGTATGAAGCAGAGGATCTTAATAAGGTATTACGATCATTTTATGCATCTGTGCAAAGTTTCGCGGAAGGATAAAAATGTTAATTTAAAACAAATATGGCAATAAAATGTTTCAAATTCATATTCATGTCCAGTTTTTTTTCTTATGTGGCAAGTAGCCGTGTAATAAGCGGGATAATGTAGAGGCAGCCGGTAGTTATTGGGAAATAAGCCCCTTCAGTGTGATACAAGACCCTCCGCTTCGCGTCGGGTCCTGATCACACTGTCGGGGCTTATTTCCCAATAACTACCGGCTGCCTCTACATTATCCCTTACTTAATGACGCATTTTTAAATGATGCGGCTTATAGTCCAGAAAATACATTATATATCGTTTGTATACAGTATCTCATGATCAATATTGTAAAAAAGCGTTTCAACAGACTGTGAGAAAGGTGTTCTCTTTCACAATTATATTATACAATTTCAGGAGGCCTTACTGAATAACAAAACCCCGAGGCCACATCTGTACCACGCACCCTCTACTTTCTCTCAACATGGTTTCTATTGATCTGGTGGTCGCAATATCACACTCATCTTCAGCATGGGCCAAGGTCTAACTCCCACCTAAACCCCCTGCAGTCTTAAGCAGTGCCTGCCAGCAGGAACCCTTAACCTGAGGTCATCCTGAAGATCGGAGTCCTCCCACATCCCTTGTATCTCCTCCCCATAGCCCTATGCCCCCTTGTCTCTCTATTTCTGTGGCCCCAGCAGGGCCTCTTTGGCCCTCATCTTCCATCTGCTGTACTGTGCCTGCTGGTGTCTCAGAGCGGCCCTTCCCCATGGTCACATTAGCAAGTCAATGTAGCCTTAATCAGAGCCTTTTATTATGGTCAAGAGGGTTCATGAGAAGAAAGTCTTTATTTTACTGCTGATTTGGAGATCACTTTAAAATACAGCAGGACTGAAACATAAGCTGAAGTGCATAAAAAATGTAAGAATATTCAACGGATATTATCATGGAAAAGCACAAAGAAAAGTAATTAAACTGCACTGTGACATAAATTAAACAGACCACAGAGTATTGCTTTAAAATTTTAGTGGGCAAAGGATTTACAGGTAAATAGCACAGGCCATCTGCTGTTATATGCATAGAGACAGAAGCTTAACTGACACCTGTGGTCTCTCATAAGAAATGATCTCTGGGTATTCATTCAGCCCCAGGACCACGGCAGCAGAATATTGATTCAAGTTGAGATTCAGTGAGGAGACAAAGAGTGAGATGTGATGAGGTCCTCAGAGACCCTGTAATGTGAGCGTTGTATCCACATGCACGAGAGAAGAATAAGAAGGAAAATAAGAAAATATAGAAGAGAGGGCTTTTTTAATATTTCATTGGACAAGAGACTGAACATAGAACTTTCATCACATTCATGTGATATTCGCAGCTGTGCCTTGGGGCGAGAAGTACAGATTCGCATGTGGCATGGTTAGATAGTGGCATTGGGTAAAAAACAGCAAGTTTGGTTAAATTAGAAGCCTGGTGGTAGCATCAGCATTTAAAACACAAAACATAACTTATTACGGTGAACAGCAATGCATGGTCTTACCAGAGGAGTCAGGCATAGTGCTTAAATTATAACAGCATGCAACCCATGAATGAGATATGTATTAAATCTCTGCATAGAGGCGGAAGTTCAAAGAGTTTGTTTAGTATAAACACAGAAAGATATAGCAGGGGTTACAGTTAAATGGGGGAGATAATGAGGAGCCTGCTTGTTCAAAAATGCCTTTGCAATATAAAGGATCGCGTCTGTAACAAATTGCATAAAGTGGAGCATGTTAACTGGCTGAGTTTTATTACTAACATCCTGGCACAGTTGTTGGGTTAGCCAGTATGACCTCTTTATTTCACTGACAAACAGTGCTGGAGAGGAAACAGAAACGGCGACTCATGAACACGACTGTATTTTTAAAGAGATACAATGTGTAAAATTTACAGCACAGGACGTCGTTTTGATTGCCTGAGCTCTGAATGGCGAGAATGAACGTTTCCAGAATGTGTCCATTAAAACTGCAGATGACCATAAACCATCACACCACACAATCTTTTCCAGACGCTAACTTTGTCGTTTTAGTGTTGAACTAAAAATAGCTATTTTGCCACATATTTACAGCCGAGCGAACTGAGGTAAGATGAAGTAAACACACTTGTCTACCTCTGTCTCTCATATGAAGCATTGAGACGTCTTACCCATTTAATTGTTTTATTTATTTCTTAGCGCAATTCCAGCATCTATGCCATAGTGAGAACCGGTTAATCTACAAAAGTCTTTAAATAAGTTGATTTTCACAGAAGTTGGGGAAGGACAATTTGGCATCTTCAATTCACCTTTGTCTTTGGGCTGTGGGAGAAAACCGGAGTCTGATTCATTTTATTTGTACCACTTTTAGCATAGCTTAGCATAATCCATTGAATCTGAATAGACCATTAGCATTGTGCTAAAAAATAACCAATGAGATTCAATATTTTTCTTATTTAAAACTTGACTCTTCTGTAGTTACATCGTGTACTAAGATATTACGCAGCAGCCAAAAATAGTCCCCTTGGTAATACTTTCAATAGCAGGGGACTATTTTCGAGCACTGTTTAATATCATTGCGCTGCCTGCAGCCATGTTACGGCAGCAAAGTCATTGATTATTACGCCAGAATGAGAGTATAGTTCCTAGCCATATCTGTCTAGAAAATCCCAACTTTTAATTTTCCGTCGGTCTTAGTACACGATGTAACTACAGAAGAGTAAAGTTTTAAATAGGAAAAATATCAAAACTCTTTGGTTATCTTTTAGCGTGATGCTAATGGTCTAATCAGATTCAATGGATCATGCTAAGCTATGCTAAAAGTGGTACCGCCAGACCCGGAGATCTACTGAGTGTCCCTTAAAATATTTTTATATGTACAAAATATTTATAATAGATATGACAAAGAATGTAATATTTAGGTTAATATAATCACATTCTGTTCATCACAAATGTTCATTACATTTTTATAGTTGATATCTGAGATCTATTTACCATTAAATGACTACTGTTTATAACTTGGGGATAAACCACAGATAAATGCAAACAAACTTAAAACATGCTAAAAAATTTTTTGGAAGCAAATAAAGCATTTGCTTTCAAATCAGGTTGGTGTAAAACATACTGGCTGAAATTTTATACATTTTAGTTAAATGTATATACCTAATTGAATCAATAAGCAATCTAGTACTGTTTAGTATTTTAGTGTTTAAATTGAAGCTGGACCTTTTACAGCATCAAAAAGCAACCAAGCGATAAGCCACAAATCAAACATGTCAACAGATTTTATTCCATTCAGATTTCCTCTGAGTTTGTTTTCACTGTCAGATAACCACATTAAACAGTGATTTGCACCAGATTTACGTTTCACTGATGCGCAAGAATTTCACATTATGGTTGCTGTAGCCCATTAATAAAACTAGCTCCCTTGTGTTTCCACACCTCTCTCTTCTCATCTCGGTATACGGTTTTGTTTATCCAGCCCGTGGTGTGTTACCAAACAGGGCTCTCACAGCCGGAGAGCTGCTTGAATTATCAAAGATTGCAGGAGGTCATTGGTGGACACACAGTGTGGATTTAAGCTTTACTTCACCTCCTGCTGCCTGAAAGCTTTAATTACATTCTCACAGAAACTAAAGGCCATGTCATGTTAAAAGTCAGTTTTTATATTTTATATACTTTATTATTTTGTCTATTTCAGTATCTTATTGTTTGTTGTTATTTTGGAAGCTAAGAGTAGCCATGTGATATTATAATTTTTCTTTGCTTCCTTTCTTATGATCACAACTTAACTTTCACGTGATTTCAGAGGAAAATAATGTGGGGTTTTTTTTAACCATAAACCACCAAATATACATACTAAATATATATATACCAAATACACAAAATAACATTGTTTTTTAGAAAAGAAATAGGTGCTCTTTTTTCTGGTGATCATAACTTGTAATCTCGACAATTTCTTGTGATCTCGAGATAACAAAAGTTTTCTCATTATACTGACATACAGTGATCCCAGTCTCATGACATAATTTCCTCTCCATAATATTTTGTTTATTTTGGAGTGGACTGCTGACGCATATGAGTGCTGATGTGAATTTAGGGACCATCTCCAAAGTTAAAATTTACACGTTTCTATCTCAATAGCATTTGACAGTTTATTTTAATAAATCTCAAGAAGTGTGCATTATACAACAACATAAACACTCTACATTTGGCTTTGTGACTGTTTGTTGACTGTAAGTAATTCCATATAAATGATGTTAAAAGTAGAAACGTGTATGATAATGTGTAACTTTAGAGATGGTCATTTATTAACAAATCTATTTCAGCTTGAGCAAATCCCATGTAAAATCTAATTTGTTCATCCATGCTAATTTAGCTAAATATGATTTTTCTGTCTACAAACAAAACAACACATTCTATCAAGTACATATAAGCTTATCACAAGAATACAACTTTTGTTATCTTGAGATCAGGAAAAAGTTTAGTCCTATAAAATATCAAGCAAGCAAAAATAATTATATTAGATGGCCTCACTCGGCTAATGTTACTGTGATTTTATAAAATAGTTGTTTGATGTAGCCTATAATGCTTCAGAGATATTGTAACTAAACACAATCAGTTGAAAAGTTCATCTTTCAGTTGGCCATAGCTATGGCAAGCTAATTTGACTTTTAAGCATTCTCAGGATATGGATTTTTGATATCAACAGTCAGGGTTTCCTGCACCACTTTGCAGTTCAGGTGGCCCGCCTAAGCTGGAAAACCCTACCGCCTTAACTAGAAAAATAATAATAATTGAACAAAAGGCCGTCAAGTGCATCTCGGAAGAATAGCGCGGACGCGCTTCACACTGCGAGGGTGCATGCGCGCCACACGGCCGAAATGGTCCGTCAACTGTCTGGAGGATAGCCAGTTGATAAAATATGTGTGTCCGAGAGAACTGTAATTGGACTTATGTTTTGGGTTTATTTAAGCCTGTTATTGTATTAGTCTATAGTTCTTGCAAATTTAAAGTAAGTTAGCTGGTGATTTTGTTGTTTGAGCAACCTGCTAGCTAGGTTGCACGTGCCTGTTGATTCGATATAATTGTTGAGCGCTCTTGCTCACTTTATTTATGTTCATTATTTACATGCAACAGTAATTATGTACACTCCTTTAAGATAATGTCACTAATAGTGGGAAATAATCAGTCTTTACAAGTTTTGCGCTATCTATCATCGTTCGCCAGACGTTCTACAAATCTGCTTCAGTTTGTGTTTATTAATCCTTTAGTTTCACTTCATCACACAGCTATTTTCGTTAGAGGTATCTGTTAAAAAAAACATTTAATTCATTAATAATCTAGTATGTGTTCATTTTCTGTCATAGTTTCTTCAAAATTAAGTTTTATTTGAGTGTTTTAAATAAAAATATTTTCATTTTCATGCCACACCCACCTGCCCAACCCTACCACCTTAACAAACACATTTTCTGCGGGAAAGCCTGAACAGTTTTCAGGTGTCTGGATTACAAGCCATTCAGAGTGTACCAGGTCATGGTGGTTTGATGAATCCCCCACAACCTTGAACACAAAATCGATTTCACCACAGATTTCATACATGCGTTTGCTTCGCTTCTTGATTTGCATAAATCCTTTATCAAACCAGACGCTAACAATGCAGATATCATATGCAAATAAACACTCTCAGTTGGTGCAATTTATTCTTAGTTGATCCTCTCTCAGTATGGGAAATAACCAAAACAACCGCAGACAATTTTAGACTAGGAACACAATATTTATGCAAGGAAAAGGAGAAATCGAGAGAGTGGGATGGAGAAAAGCAGAAAATCAAGCTGGCACTCCATATCTTGAACCTCTTGGAGACTCATCTCTGGAGTGCAGATTGACTGTGCTGGTGATTGAAGTGCTGCAGGGCATTAGAGGAGGAATTACCGAGACATGAGACACCTAACAGTCAGAGCCAACGCTGAGATCACAACTCAAGCATCAAACCTAGGCTTCTGGCAAAATGAGGGAAAACCTAAACAAGACTCTTTCTGAGCAAAAAGCTACAAATGTAACCTTTTTCCTAATGCCACAGGCGGCTGCGAGAGCAACAACTGATAATTCTGAGCAACTGCCTGGGATAAATATTTAATAGAGTGCAGAAAATATAAAACTGTAGAAACAATCAAAGGCCCGCCTCTGTTTGGAGGTTATCTGTCTGCTGGGTGTTATGTGAATCACTGACCGGCGGATACCGGGGTCCCAGAGGGTCTCTTTCATTATCACATAGAGAAGAGCAGGAACACGGCCAGCCCCATGAATTATTTATGTCCACCTCCAGACTGCACCGCTGACAATTTTTCCATCTCTTCACAACTAAAATATGGAATAAATACTTTTAGAAAAAAAGTTCAGCCTGTGCTAAGACAGCAGACATAAGCTGAAATAAAGTGGGTAAACATAATGTTCACAGGAAATGAGACACAACTTTGGATTTATGAAGGGATTTATTTATAAGGGTCCTTGTGCAAGCAAAAGAATTACATTAAAGATGAATCATTTCATCGGACTTTGCTCTAAGGAAATAAAATGTTTAACTCGGATGCTTTTGGGAAGCATTCATAGTCCTTTTGAGATAAAGCTTAAGTGTTATTTTTTCAAAGTTTCAAATGCCTACTCTTTCACATAGCCCCAGAGTATACAACTATAAAGAAGGCACCTTGATAGGTATAAAAATGTGGCTCTTTGGTTCTGGGCCATCTGTTTAGTGGAGTGTTCAGGAAACCAGTTTAAATTCTGTCCATTCCAGTGTGGCACAGAATTTACACACTTCAGCTTTGATCATGTTTTATTTTTCAGGGCTGATGACATAAGAGATTTAGTATTCCTCCCTGAATTGTTCATCACCGTTAGGATTTGAATAGTTTATCAATTTAACATATGCAAAACAGAGGGCTACTTGCCTCAGCTGGGAGGGGGATGTCATCACATCTACCAGTCCATGGTAATCACTCACTTTCAATTAGTGAGTAGAGAAGCGAGAGAGAGAGAAAGAGAAAGAGAGAGCAAGTCACAAAGTAAACTGTAAAAGCACATCAAAATATACAGCAATCAGCCCCGCAGTTAAAACACGTCAACCGTTTCAATTTTCCTGCTTGATTGTGCAAATAAATGGTTTATTTAACTCTGCGCTCCCCACATGCATGCTGCACAGAAACCAGAATGTATTACAGACTAAACAAGCTGAGAGCTGCTATGTACCAATTCACCATTGATTGAATTGAACAAAAGCACAATAAAAAGGCCCACATGATTCAAGAAATGTATGAATTCCAGGAGGAACAGGTCTTTGTTATGTTGGAAATCAAAGTCCCTTTGAGTCAAGTCAGTTTACTTGACAACCATCTAGGTAACACAATGCTTTTTTCTATGCATGTAGCAGCTGTTATTGAGTCAATGGGGAAGACTAAAACCTTGTGTTTGTCAAGATTAATCTTTCAAATAATCTTTCAAAAAACCTACAACAACAGTATCGTTGCTTCTTAAGTTCAAATCATACATACACAAAGAACCTAACTGACAAATTCTTTCAGAAAGCTGATTGGCTCTTTTAACTGAAAGGTGGGACTTTCATTTCTACAGTGTATTGAATTAGCTTGTGTTTTTTTAGTAATCCGTCTCTTCCTGTTATAGTAGCTCTGTTAAAACTCCTTTTAAAGTTATGCTTACATACTTTCTAAAAAATTGCCAGGTTATTTTTAACCTAACGTTGGGTCGAAAAGGGACGAGCTCAGGCCATTGGGTTGTAATTTAACCTACAGCATGCTGGGTTGTTTTAACCCATTGTTGGGTCAAATATAAACATTTTCTGGGTTCATTTAACCCAATAGCTTGGCTTGGCCCATTTTTGACCCAACGCTGAATAACATTTTTAAGAGTGTAGTAAACCTTTAAAGGGACAATGTGTAGGTTTTTAAGTATTCTATTAGTCAAAATCAATGTCTTTATTCATAAATATCCTCATTGGTGTCAAATGACATCTGCCAATGATCTGACTTTTCTTTGTTAGAATTTCTTCACTTTATTTACATTGAACGGGTAGCCTAAGTCCAAGAAGGTTTCCATGTCGTTCCGGCATATTGAAAAACTATAATAGCAGAGAGGGACAAAAAACGCTACCCTACCGCAACGCGTTTCCACAACGCCAAAAAACCAGCAAGACCATCGTATGTTTTGTTTTGGTGCTGGTTTGCTGGTGATTACTTTTAAAAGTAACTTTCCCCAACACTGGTCATCAGCATACCAGCACCAGCATCCCATGCTTGTCGTACCAGCAAGACCCGCATATGTTGTGTTTTGGTGCTGGTATGCTGGTGACCAGGGTTGGGGAAAGTTACTTTTAAAAGTAATGCATTACAATATTAAGTTACTCTCAAAAAAGTAACTAATTGGGTTACTTAGTTACTTTTCATGGAAAGTAATGCTTACGTTACTTTTTAGTTAATGATCTTTTCAGGCCTTCCATGTGTTTTTCATGACTGAAAAGTTCTGCATTCAGAAATTGCATATTTCATCACAAAAATGTCGAGCTCTGGCCTTCAATCTAAGTTTCTGACTCAAACAGTTCCCACACAGGAATGTACGCATAGAGTGCATAATGTGACTATACGTTTAGTTTAATTCAGTACATAATTTTTTCGAACTATGTTAAACGAATTCAATTATAATTAGTAGTAGAATTAAAGAAACTAAAAAAGTAACTTGCATTACTTTTTTAAAAAAGTAACTCCAATATTAATGTGTACATTTAAAAGGTAATGGGTTACTTTACTCGTTACTTCAGAAAAGTAATATTATTACGTAATATACGTATGCGTTACCCCAACACTGCTGGTGACCACCAGCTAAACCAGCACCAAACGAGCATGGACCAGCATTGGAATTATGCTGGTCTATGCTGTTTTTTCAGTGGGGATTGGCTGAAAAAATGATTAAAAAAGCTGTTCACAAGCTGTCACTAGGGCAATATCCTTCCAAAAAAGTACAACTTTGCACCTATTGAATTATCTCTGAAAGCCAATGTTGATATTTGAAATAACCTAAAAGAACACGCCCTACCTCAATAGAATCTGAACCTTCTTTTGATAGACCCGCCCCACACATATGCAACCCAAGTGGTTAGTAGACATACCCCTTACTGCTGATTGGCTACAAGTTTGTTTTGGTTGTTTTAAAGGGTACTGCCCCAGGGAAGTCTTGGGATACTTTTTTGACCATTTTTTTTTCTGACAGTATAGGCTACTGTTGTATAGCAGTCTGAACCTTCAATACACTAAAGCATTTTAAAATTTGATATCATAAACAGAAAACATTCATATCATTAGCTGTTAGTGTAATGATACATTAAGGTTGACAGAGTGCTTTTTCACCCTATCATTAGCTATAGAGGTTAGGGTGGGGCGTTCAGCTCTTTTCTGTGGCCTCTGCAATGCGAGGCCACATATTGTGTGAAGAAACGTTCAGCAGGAGATGCTCAGCACAGATTGGAAAAACGAGACTAGCAGCAGAGGCTAAGCACATGAACAAATAGTGGAACCCACCATTTGGCTCACAGCGCAAATGGCTGATTTTAGAAAGCATATGGGAGATGTTACATTTTCCTGCCGGACCTTTTTCCGCCACAAAAGCTTAAGTACAGCTAATGACCAAGATCTTTCTGCACTAGGTAGCAGATGGGCTCTTGTCTTCAAAGGGAACGGAAAGATGGAAATGCAAAAAACAGTGCCTACTCGAAAAAGGTGACCTTTCCTTAAAGATCCTTATTCATAATGCACGCTAAAATGTGTGTTTCAGGCTCCCGGTGGGCTGTCAGCACTATATTAATGAGACTTTTAAAAATGGAGGATTAAGTCTCAGTGATCTTGCCAGAAACTGAGCTTTCATAGAGCTGGCTAAAATGTTTTAGCGCTTATCGAAAATCAATGGCTAAATAGACTCTGTGTCAAGTAATCCGTGTTTGTGTCATGAGAATATTCATTAGCAGAGCCATGAATCTTTCTCACGAAAAGGTTTTTAAACCAAAACAGCACTAACGCTGAAATAAAACGTACAACAGACTTTTATCATGCAAACACTGTAATGATTCTATAGTGAGCTGTAAGTATATGATAAACAATTAAGTCAACGAACGAACTCTGTAATAAATCAAAGAATATAAACAGCTCATAAAAACATCCAAACAGTCTGGAATTAGCGGTTGAAGTACTCCAGAGTGTTTGGGCCGGAGAGACTCCCACTTTCCATTCGCAAACAAGTCCATTTGTTTTGAAAGAGTTCGTTTGCGTGGGGCGCTGATCATCCAGCGGGAAAATTTCCCCGGGGAGTGTAACAGTCGATCACACCAGACGGGCAAAATCTGCTTCATCCGAGGTGGTCCATCCCCCCTACTACATTAATCAGCGAATGTGCCCTACATTAAGTGCTTGAAAGTGATTCGAGCGGCCTGTCAACACTAGGCTGTTTGTGCTGGTGTCGGCCGTGAACGCAGTGGCTGAAGCGTTCACGTCGGGCTGTCTGCAAAGCTCTGTCTGCGGCGCTGATGACCTCGCCGAACCCCGCTCTCTCTGATGAGGTCAGCCATCAGCTAGCTGATCATAATGTTAGGCAGGAGTGCAGGGGACCGGGCGGAAGGGTGTCGGGTGGTGGGGTGGGCGGTGCTCAGGAAGCAAACATTTGGCCCTGTCTGACCTTGGCTGATTTCTCTCCTTTGTGTGTTTTGGTCTGTTAAGACTCTTTTTTTGACTGCGTGCCAGCCCTGATGAGCTGTTACATGACCTGCATTCTTGCTAGGAGAGTGCGAGAGCGAGGCAGGAGCGATATAAACCCCTCTAATACACTTGAGACTGCTTTTAGAGTCTCATACTCGCTGCAGCTCATTCACATTGTTTGTGCGAATACTAAAACAGTCAGGCCTAATAAGGGAAATGTTCGTTTTTTTACAATGACAGGACTGTAGGGGGTAGGTGTACGCTTTTAGGCCTGGCCTACTGGTCTACTTAGCCTGATGTGCAGACAGACAGATCACAACAGCTTTCATGAGGTATATTATATTCGTTCCATTTAAGAAAGGCCCTCAGAGTGTTCCTTGCTAGGAAGTAAACTAACAATTTATAAAGACTTGGTCTTAAACAGACATAGAAAGACTCACAGAGCCCAGTGAATAAAAGGCTGGCAAAATGTTTGCTAAACATTCAGCCTTTGAAATATTTATTCTGCTATGTTACAGGTGAACTGAACTGTTAGTTGTGCAATGTATACTACTGTATACCTTACATACAGATACAAAAACAGACAAATAGACAAACAAACATTGTTTATCTAGATCATCTTACCATTCACAGTACATGATGGAAGGAGTATGGACCTTTGGGTTCCTTGATGGGTTGGGTCTTTTTATGCCGCAATCCACAACAAAACTTTTTCTCAAATTTTAATGTTGGTGTGCTATGTTAATGTTTTGTACCATTAAAGTTTTATGTAAATATTTAAAGGCGCTCTAAGCAAATCTGTGTGACATCACTTCTTGTTGACGTTCGAAGTGTTGTCAAACACTTCCGTGCTTTTTGAACGAGTCATGAACGCGGCCAACCCCCACTCCCAAATCCTTCTTGTCGTTTATTGGCTGAAACATGTTTGTTATGTATCCTGGTGGTAGGTTTGACCACTTTGTTTTTGTTGCAGTTTGTGGAGCCTGGGCTGTCTACAGAGACCGCGTTTTTTTACAGTGTGTTCAGGGGACAGGCAGCTAGCAGATAGTGAGGAGATGTTTACTGTATGAAACAAAATATGTTTTATGGCCTAAAACATGTGAATTCGCTTAGAGCACCTTTAATGTAGTTTAACTTGTACTCTTTATATTCATTAAACTTGAGAAAAAGTTTCTAACACTTACTGTGAGTCACTCTGTATTGAATTTCGGTCATGTTTCTTCAGGGTAAAATTTCAGATCAAAATATATTGTTTGATGCAACCCAGTCTCACCCCATGGCGTCAATATTTGACGACACTTGACCATTCGTCAATATGTTGACGCGGAGGGTATACCTTTCGCGTCATTTTTTGACGAACTGGGGACTTCAATACTATTACGTCCGTTGCATTCTCTTTCCTATTTTCTTACCATTTTCGCGTCGGTTTAGGGTTAGATTTACATAATGACATCCCTACCCAAACCTAACTCTAACCCCAACGCCAGGTGACAACTGTTTAATTTCGCGTACCTAACTCTAACCCCAACGCCAGGTGACAACTGTTTAATTTCGCGTACACTGTTTAATTTTGCGTAATCTAACCCTAAACCGACGCGAAAATGGTAAGAAAATAGGAAATATATACCCTCCGCGTCAACATATTGACGCATGGTCAAGTGTCGTCAAATATTGACGCCATGGGGTGAGACTGTGTAGTTTGATGCATTGAAATATATATTTTTCAATATTTTTAACAATACTTATATTAAAGGCACACCGCTAAACTTTTTGGCAACTAGGGGGTGCTAGACATGTATTTTCATGTCTAGCTCCCCTAGAGGCCACAAGCGCCGCAGCACTGTCGCAAAGAAAAAGAAGACAACTCTTTAGGTCACAAAGTCTGCCTTCAAGCATGTCATATCAACATAATTTCATGGGTTTTATTTTATTTCAAATGTCAAAAGATAGCGTAGCTCACGTTCACAAGCCAGTTGTAACGGTGGTCTCTTGGTTAAAGTTTATATTAAAAAATTGCCTTAAAGGGGAATCAAACCCAGCTCGCCCGTGTCATAGGTCCATGCTGTTACCACGGCGCCACAGTGTCACGTGATATAAGTCTCTCTCTACACTCTCCAAGTAGCCTCCAGTAAAATTCACATAAATAAAACTGTTTGAGCACCAGACAGGACTTAAGTTATATATACAAGCAATATAACATTACTTACTAGTCCAAAAGCCAAGTCATCGGTCAGGAACCCCTCCTCCTCCTGTAGTTCACGCCAGCGAGCGAACACTGGTCCAATATTGAACATTATTTCATTGAATATACAGCCCATTGAATATACATTGAAAATTTTTTGTAATTTTTTTGTGTGCTCGGGTTACTACCCGAAACCCCAAGTTTAAAAGTACGAGTAAAAGCAATACAGACCCCGTCAGGATATGGCAGACATGTCATTCAACCTATTTTAAGTCAATGTACCATCACAAGGGTCTTAAAAATATATCATGAGGGTTGAAAAACTACAAAGTGTCACTTTAATATGATACCGTTAAAAATAATTAAAGAAATAATACAAACTCATTTTCAAGCTTCAGTTTTGATGCAAACATATAAGTCTGACTTACAGAGGCCATATAAAAATTCAATATTTAAGACATTTAATATATAGTATAAAATTACATTAACATTTTAAAACAAAAGAAAAGTTATTTTGTTAGATGAAAAATTATTTATTGTTACATATCTAATTTACAGCAAGAATGTTTCTGACACAGAGCATGTAAACACCTTTGTACAAAAAATCTGATATACTTCCATCTATGAAGACACACATAAAACTCAGATTATATTATATAAGATAACATGGATCATTGGGATTTGTACAAATGTATGTTTGTACCATCTCAATGCATGCTGCTATTAAAACAAAAGACAGATATACAATTTACAGAAATTCATGTACATTAACTCATTACTACGTTCATATAACAATGAATGCATTTTAGTATTAGATCGGGAAAAATAGAAACTAATAGTCTCAGACTTTCAGACTCCACTATTTGTACAGTATATTGCAATAACCCACATTTAAATGCTTAAAACTAATGAAACAAGGATGCAAGCATGAAACAAGTTAAATAAATGGAACATAAAAATCTGATTAAAAAATAAAGCGGAGTCTGTGCTTGCATTCATGTCCTCCTGTAGACTCACTCACAGGGCATTAGTTGATTCTGCACTAGCAGCCAGTCGGCGGTGCCTTCGGATGTTATTAATGGGCCGAAAAACATGCAGACTGCAGCCCTGCTGGTAGTGTATGGTAGTGTTGCCATGATTAACCTGTTTGCAAGAGGAACCACACCAAAGCCAGAGTCTGTGCCAGGAACAACTGCTCTGAGAACAGCCCTTAAATCAAATTCTCATTAATCGCTGGGTCGCCAGTCATTGGCACCACATGGCTCGCCTAAGCCGAATCAAATGCAGAGTTCTTCCTCTTCATGCCTGTGGTCTCTGCGCTTTTCAATTTTCTTTAATCCACCAATTGCTGGCGGTTTCTCTGCCTGTGTTTCAATGTGTGCCTGCAGACAATAGTGCTTTTAGTCATTTCTGTTACGT
Source organism: Paramisgurnus dabryanus (assembly GCF_030506205.2). Classification (NCBI taxonomy): domain Eukaryota; kingdom Metazoa; phylum Chordata; class Actinopteri; order Cypriniformes; family Cobitidae; genus Paramisgurnus; species Paramisgurnus dabryanus. The sequence goes on along the minus strand of NC_133348.1, from coordinate 16,182,766 downwards.
CTGAAAGTATACTTTTGTGTAGATGAGGGATATCTGCACTGGTCACTATAGCTTATAGTTTCTGTAGAGGAAATATGTTTTGTCATCAAAAACTCAACTGAGAGGGGAGTAGATCAAGTTTAATAACAGTAAAGACAAAATTACGAAGACATAAACATGAAACTCACCAAACAGCATATTGATATGAACAAAGGGTGCGTTCAAGTCATGTCAGATATATCATACTTATGAGATATGATAAACCACCAAGTCATAAATATGAGTGGGAAAAAGCCAACAGTTTACGAGTTGGGGACGTGTCAGTGAGAAACATGGCAGAATCAGTGGTTACAATGTCTGTTATTGAAGGTTGTCAGGCATTTTTATTTGCAACAAAATAACATTGCAATTTACCATAACAATTAATGTGTAACGTTAGTATACATTGGCTTTATAAATTATTTAAAAACATAAAAAGCAAAACACTTGATGCACATTCTTTGCTCTTCATTTTCTGTACGTAGAGTTAACAAACCTTGCTGTATTTTTTTGCAATTTATTAAAAGAAGGCATGCCGCTATCCTGGGCTAATAAAAGGTAACTTGAAAGCACCTGACACCATAAACATGGCTTACAGGCTCGTAAATACAAACAACCCAGGAGGACAACCAGGAGGCACCAAAAGCTCCCTTACGAAAACTACAGTTAAAACCAAAACAACATGGATACTGTAGAAAACCATGGTTTTGCTGATAGTAATCAATACACACAAAAAACCACGGTCACTACACTTTTATCACGAAAAAAAAACATGGCTAATTTTTGTAAGGGCTAGACAAGAGATAACAGGTTTGTTTGACTTCATGTAGCATTGCAAGAAGGGATTGCAAGGAATTCAAAAAATCATACGGAGGAGTTTGATTTCGAAACGCGCTCGCAGTGATATCATCTACCTGTCAATTCTTGCGGCACCGCACAAAGTTGAACAAGTCTTACACTGACCAGCCATGAGTAACAAGACACACCTGGACACAAAAGGGTGGGATAACTTGAAAAAACTACAAGGATCATGGACATGCACTGCATTCGAAATCGCCTATTTCCATATATTGTAGGCGAAAATCAGTAGGTGAGGCGCGTAATATGTCTGAATTCATAGTATTTCGAAAAACAGTAGGCAAAAAGTACTAAGGTGATCTACTACCCCTAGGAGAGGAGTCACCCAATGAAGAAGAAGAAGAAGAAGGAGAATCATCATCATTTAAAAAAGCAGTAACTTGGCTCAAGTCAAATGTACACTCAAAAAAATGCTGGGTTATTTTTAATAAGACTTCAGTACAGTAATTTTTCTCATTAGTTATACCTACACTATAAGTATGTATCTGTTATTACCCAGTACTTAGTTACATAATAACTACCAAGGATGTACCACTAGTAAGTACAGTAATGATACCAATTAATTACCATGTAGATACCTAAAAGTAAGTACCACACATTTGTCGTTAAGTACAACTTATTTACCATATATACAATGCAAATAAAATGCTACCAGTTTTTTTACGAACAAAAGAATGTTTTAATTTTGAGCTTAACTATTCCTAAAGGAGCTTCTATAACTTATTTGAAATTTACAGATATTTCACACCAGTAACATGAGGACCTGTAGCATGCCAACAAGCTCTGTATACTGAATTTATTTAAAGGTGCCAAAGAATGCCTTGAAATAATATGTTTCCAAGAAAGTATGTGGCTTTATTAAGTGCAAACATTATCCAGAGATGGTTTTAAATGTCTATTTACAACCCTAGGATTTGCCTTTAGAATGAAATGGTCTATTATTATCTTATTTGAAAGGGTCATGAATAATAATGTTGAGCTCTGCTCTGATTGGCTGTTTCTCAGAGCAGCTCTTTTGAGTAGCTGTGTGTGTGTACAGATCTCATGTTGGAGCTTGAATCAGATAAAGATACAGATTTTGAGGAATAATAAATTAGAACATGGACGTTGGAAATTGACGTTTTTGAGTGATAAATTTGTATTTTTTCAGAACGGACCTGCAAAACATAACTAACATCAATACTACTTTAGCCTTAACGTTGGCATATAGCATTAAGTAGCATATAGCGCTAACTCAGCAGTCACAACTTTGTTTTAAGCATTGTAACAACATTGTACTTTAATGTGTAATTTAATGTTGGGGCGTACATCTCGACTGTAACGTCACAGTTGTTGTTATGTTGAGATTAGACAGGCTCATGATATGTCATTACCATGTACACAGCTGGTATTATTAATCTATGCCTATAAATACAGTTTTACATTCTATGGCACCTTTAAACACACTCATTTGACTTCTAACATGTTAGTTTTATCAAGCACATGCCGTTAACAAATTCCAGAACAATTCAATTAGAGACATAAAATCTATTTTTGATAATATTTTGTGATAATAATGTTTCAGAGTCAGATCCAAGCATAACAAACCTGTAACTTCAATAAAATATAAGAAACCTTACTCAAATCCAGACTCTGCTTCTGGCAAAGACATAAGGCAGTAATGCACTGAGTGCTTCACTAAGTTACTAACAAATGTGCATGAAAATGTATTGATAACCTCTCAGTGAAATTCAGGCCAATTAGAGGCACATCACAGTTCACATGGCTTTAGGTATGCTGCTTAATTCATCTAAGTCTGAATTTAACAGATCAGTGGTGGAAACAGCTGTTTTTCTACTGAATATAAAACTGGAAAGTTTGAACTGAACCATTACCGAAAGTCTGCGCTTTCTGTAATGAGCCATTCTCAAGATTTCTGCATGGAGTATTATGATTCAAGACTTTACAGTAGGCCTATGGGAAGTTGAACTGAAAATAAGCCGTTCTTCTGCTGTCATTAACTAGAATCATTAGGATTACTCTTTCTCATATACTGTTTTTATTAACGAAAGCAGATGTTACCTATTCAGAATAAGATAGCCCCACCCTTTTAGAGTGTATTTGGTGTTCATAACACAAATCCACAATGAATCTTGATCTCAAGGTTGTTTTGAAAGTAGACACTATGCAAAATGAATGCATGCCTCTTGCAAAATATTTTCCAAATTGGATTACCGGCTCCGCTGATGTAAGTTTCTTTATCGAAAGACAATTGCTAGTATCACAAAAGATAAAGCACGAACAAATGTGTGAATCCTGTTATACAAACTGTTTGGTTTAGAAGCATGGTGGACATTCAAACACTCTTACTGTAAAATGGCTATTTTCAACCCAGCGTGGGTCAAAAAGGATGAACCCAGGCCATTGGGTTGTTATTTAACCTATGCTGGTTGTTTTAACACAATGATACCAACACACAATAGACCTGTTTTTTTCTGAGATTATACAAGGGTTGCTAAGAACTGTGGTTTTGGAGTCTTAAGCAGCTCAAAGCAGTAATATGACGGCTTTAAAAGACATAAAATGCCATGTCACTGACCTATGATGTTACAGCAGAATCTTAAAGACTATCCTTCAACAGCACTGTCACCACGGCAATTAAGAGAAAAATAACCTCTCACTCGCTACACCCTTACATGGTGCAATGAAGGTCACACGAGAGAGAGAGAGAGAGAGAGAGAGAGAGAGAGAGAGGAGAGAGAGAGAGAGAGAGGAGAGAGAGAGAGAGAGAGAGAGAGAGAGAGAGAGAGAGAGAGAGAGAGAGAGAGAGAGAGAAATTGGGAAGTGGGAAAGATGTTGATTTCGAAAGAAAGAAAGTAGACATACACAGATAAATGCAAACTAAGGGTAAAATAAATGCAATAGATCCAGATCATTGGGGATTTCTGGCTACTATATTGACTGATTTACTTTCTATATTTCTTCACTCCCACAACACTCATAGATTCTTCCTTTCAGTCTCTTCTCTGTTCTTATTGACTGTAAGCATTGCTATTGATCATGTTTTAAGTGTAAAAAGTCTGACCTGACTTTCATTAGCATAAGAAACTGACACCATTGTTGCTTTGTAAAGGAAGTAGATGTCTTCAATTCTCATGTGTACTTATGATGATTTTAATGGTTGAATCCCTCTGTTCAAGTCAGGGGCTGAATTATGGCAGCGAAGGAACTAAAATCAGTCTGGTTCCCTATTGGCACAATGTGACACTGAACCATCACCTTGACTTTCCATGAGTGAATGTGTGTGTTAACTGATCTGCTGTCTCTGAATTGTGTGCTGGTGGGAGACTACTTATCATCTGACTCTCTCTCGCTCTTGCCAGTCTTTCTTTCTCTGATATCACCTGAGACATGCTGACATCACCATCTGTGGTTAGTGCCACTGCAGAGCCGGCAGAACCATCAGAAGAAACATTTAGAAATACAGCCAGGAAGGCATCTCTATCTCTCTCAGTTTCAGTTTTAGTGTGCTTTACTGGCATGACAAAACAAAATTTGCTTTACCATTGTTTTGCAACTGAGCTGATTGCCATGCATTTTATGATAACAGTACAAATATTTTGTGTTTACAAATCAAAGTACTGTAAGATATATGTAGTGCAAAAATTAATAAAGTGAAATACAACTTGTCGAAATTGCTTTCCCTTCTTGCATTATAGTATTCTATAACCAAAATATTTCTCTCTCTCTCTGTCTCTCTCTTTGGGTGCAAACATAAAAATAATGAAGATGATCATAATCTATGTACTGACAGTAATGCCTCTGTATCCATTGACCTACAGGAACATGCAAGCTTGCTTTACAGCAATCCAACCGCAGAGAAATCCACATCCGGCTTCTCCAACAACAGAATGGATAGGAAAGCCAGGTCCATGGGGAAAATATACAGCTCTGAACTGACTAATAGAATTTCAAAATTTTACTATAAACAAAGACACATTTTTAAAGGAGTCATATTATGAAAAAATTTTTAGGATGTAAAATAAATTTTTGATGTTCCCAGAGTGCTTATGTGAAGTTTTAGCTCAAAATACTTCACAGATAATTTATTATAGCATGTTAAAAATTGTGTCCTTTAAAATGCAAACATTGATCGAAATGATTTTGGTTTGTTGCAATTGAAACTCAATTGTGTTTTCAATTATTTTTCTCTTTCTCTTCCTTTCTGCACTAAATGGCAGTGCCGTGGTTGGATAGTGCAAATTTAGGGGGCGGTTTTATTGTAATTGGCCTTGCTACCTACCTCACAAAACAGGCGAAATTTCAACAACCTATTTTTTCACATGCTTGCAGAAAATGGTTTACCAAAACTAAGTTACTGGGTTGATGTTTTTCACATTTTTAGGTTGATAGACCGACTGGGAACCCAATTATAGCACTTAAACATGAAAAAAGTCAGATTTTCAAACTATGACCCCTTTAGACAAAAGAAAGGTGCTGCTATAACAGGCCCGGTACTAGGCTTGCTGGACTGGGGGGGCAGTCAGGATTTTTGGGTGGGCAGCCACTCGACTAAAATGATTCATACACTAAAATTATGGATGTTTCAATCCAATATTATTTTGCATATGTCTTATAATAAAGGGCCATTTACATGTCCTTTTGCACGTTCAAATTTTAAGTCACAGTTAATGAAATCAGGCAAGCAGGTGATATGAATGCAAAGCTGTACATATAGCTATATTTTATCAATGTGTACATTGCATTTCATCTATTATTTCACTTATAGATAAATTAAAGCCATTCTTATACCTACCCTATCCAACATATGCCTTTATTCTAAATAAACACTTGTTAGGCACTTTATTTTCACTTCTCATTCTCAAAAAATGTTCTTCATTTAAAATAATGCATTTTCAATGTGATATGTAATAAGCTATATTTTCATTCATTCCTGACCCTATCATGCTGCTGCAGCAACCTCACATATCACAACAAACACAACGCTTTAAATAATCTATTTTAAAACATCATGAAAGCAATTTGACATGCATGACAAATTCGTCAAAAGTTATCTTGTAACAGCACCAGACAAAAGCACAACCTTAAAATACTGTAAGTGTGATTTGGGACGAGACCAAAGATAAATCACACTGCTTTGTTCATAACACAGCAAAGTACATATTATAACACAACGCAAAATTATAAAATACAACGTTTTACCTTACGATGACCTTGCGGAGTTACAGCACCTCCTGAACTTAAAAGTCTGTAGATTTTTGCGTGTGAAGTTTTTCTCAAACGCGAGCTGAATGAGCTGATGAATGACGATGACAAAACCGCTAAAATTTGATTTTTAAAACTGCACGCGATGCTCAGCTGTTACAATACTGTATATTTACTGTATAACCATATTATATCATTTATATCTACTATTCTAATTTTAATAAACAGAACTACGTCTAAAACAAACACACTAAATGCTGCTGGAGACTTGCCATTGGCTGTTGTATTTAACGTTAAATGAATAAATAATGAGCTGAATCTAAGAAAGGATAAGGGGCTGTTTTGGGCATGTTTTACTATAAAAAAAAGTTTCAATTTAATATGTGTTGTGTTATTACGTTTATGTAATACTAAATTGCATTGTTTCTGACATATATTTCAAAGATGTGTGTTTTTTTTAGTTACCGTCATAGAGAACAGTAGTACGCTTCCTGGAAGTTAAATACTGCTGAAAAAACCTACAAGGTTTGAATAAGCTAATCAGATAACTATGGGAGGAGCCCCCAAAAGTGGTGTTTGTCAACAGTACACGTTTTTGTTTAAAAAGACTCCGTTATTTTATAGTTGGCTGGACATTTTTAGGGGGGCAGAAGAAAAACCTGGGGGGGGGGCAATGTTTGTGGTAACCGTGGTACAAGAGGAATAATTGACCTTTGAATTATTTGAAAATAATGCACACCCACGGTGTAACGGCATTACCATCTTGAGTGTGCATTATTTTCTTAGAATTCAATGGCTCGTTGTCAATTATTCCTTACATATATTATATTATATATTAGGATTTGACATCCATTGCCTGCCTCCAAAAACTTTACCAACACGAATAAACATATAAATCAATAAATTAAAATTAAAAGTCTGTTATCTTTTCTCAGCATCAAGAATGCAATGATTTCCACATGTTTTTAAAGCCTTCGATGAGGATGAGACAGTGATATCAGTAAGGTTAAAAAAATGACATGCTGCTGGGGGATTTCTTCATTTTTATAAAATCTGCATGAAGTCTTTCAAGACCGTTCATATCTGACTGATGGAAATGATCCATCAGCAGTCTCTCACATTCAAGAAGCCCAGTTTCAAGAATGCATCAAAAGCCACTATCGGATAAAACACGGATGTGATATGTGGTGATAAGATAAACCTCGGCACAACCGCAGCGCAAATACAAACAGCCACTGTATATCGTCAATGCACCTATCAGTCTTGAGAAATATAAGACACAAGAAAAAGGGAGTGGGTGAACACAGAGGATAAGTAAACTCAATGTTTAAGTGAATATTATCAACCTGTGAATGGCTTACAGAAAGGAAAAGGTATAAAAACCCAGTTAAGTCAAGATAATTAGCTTGAACTAACACACACGAACACACAACATACACACACATGAATACACACACACAATTATCATTGAAATCTGGTGAATGGCCTATGAGGGCAGACAAACGTTCTTCTGTTTTTACAGTGGATTTACTGCACGCATATCATGTTTATCTGTGAGAAGAAATCAGATTGCCCTTACTATGCTTTCTTTCTTTTTTCTTTCTTTCTTTTTCCCTGTCATGTTCAACTAACTCAATATTCCAATAACTTCTTTCTCAAACAAAAAACCTCAAAGCCGTTACAGGTTTAAAAAGAGCCACAGCGTAACTGCTATGGATAAACACAGGCCTGACAAGACAGGGAAGGGTGCGTCCCGCCCCCCATTCCCCAAAACCTGAGCAAACAAAAACACACAAGCTACATGAGTAAGCAGATGAAAGACATAACTCATGCACACGATGATGGTGACATGCACTAACGGGTAACTTATAGTTTCACACAGCAAGAGATGCATGACGTTGTATATGCTGTGTGTCTGTCTTGTGGTTTTATGCGGAGAGTTTAGAGAAAGGAGGCACGGTTTTAGATGTTTAAAAAACTTGCCCGGTTTTCTTTGGTCTCTGTGTGTTTTGTGTGGATGATAAGAAGACCACAGGTGCTAAGAAGATCAAAAGACCTGAACAAGTCTGTGTTCTTTGTTTCTAAACATGCCCAGAAATCTCTACAAGTATTTTTCATTTTTTGACATCTGAATGAGAGGAAGTGCAAAGCTACAGCCCCAGGACAGGACATTTCTTAGTCTTTGTAGAGCCGAAAAACATTGAGATCAAACATTGACCACAGACACCTACAGTATAGGAAAATTGTATCAATTATTTAAATTCTCAATTAAATACATTTTTTACCAAGTTGTGCTAATGGCTTTAGTATTTTCTAACACCTGAGGGAAAAGTGCCTTTTTAAAGTCTTTCTGATACTCAACAGATGTAGTCTGGAACATGAGATGTTTAATCCCTTCATACATGAACAAGTGTGTGAAGGACAGCAAAGCCGTTGTGTTTAAGCTCAGGTCTTAAGACTCGCTGAGAGGAAAAAGTGTATGTGTGCGTGAGTTGTTCTATAGCCTGCCTGCTCTTCCTGTGTATCTCTGTTACCGTTCTCACACATCGGCGTTGTAAGTCTGTCTCAGAACTGCGTATTACTGCCTAAAGCTCATTTTATCTCTGCATCAAATTTCTCAGCAAACAGATGCTGCAGAGACACACAACAAAAAGGCTTTTAAAATAATGCATCTGTTGATTTCCTGGCAGGCCCCAGCCTCCAGGATTACAGTTTGACCTCAACCATGCAAACAGCTTTGAAAAACAATTTGACTAAGGCCTTGCAGTAAAAAAAGAACACATTTGTTTTCAGGAAAGACGAGACGCCATGTTTGTTTGGGGGCTTCACAATGCTAGTTCACTGAGGTCATCTCTACTGGATGATCAAATGAGCAATGCCTTTATAGTTCAAATTATGCTGGTAAAGTATCTTATTCTGACATCTTGCTCCATGGTCCAAACATGTTTGTCGGCTTGCGAACGTGTCATATTGAGATGGCATCATACGAAAGCAATAGCACAGGGCCCACATCTAAGAATCATCTGGAATGGAAAGTATTCACTTGTAAACCAAAACATCTCTTGCGTCAGAATAATGTTTATTGTTTTTCCCCACATACTAGCTAATTGGATGACAGTGAAAGATGTGATAAAGGATGATGACTGTGTGGAAGTGCGTACTGGAGTGGAGCTGATGTCAGCATGGGTCCGACATGCCTGTAGACATGCACATGCACGAATTCAGCACCTCACACGTTCAGACGACCCCAGGATGACCCTCGTGCACAATCACTCACTAACTACAATTACAAACATGCACAGACACATGCATATATACGCTCACATGTGATCTAAAACCAACAATGACCATGCTCCAAATGTGAGTAATGTGAGGCTTGGCAAGTAAATAGACACTGGTTGAATAACGCTGCATTATGTAATAGTAACGCAGTCATAGAGACAATCTGATCTTTGGTGATGTAGGTAACTTACACTCTTAAAAATAAAGGTGTTACAAAAGGTTCTTCTCTGCAATGCCATAGAAAAAGTATTTGTGACCATGGACCACAAAACCAGTCATAATCTTAGTTTTTTAAAATTAAGATTTAGTCATCATCTGAAATCAAAATATTGATAAAATCGCCTTTAAAGTTGTCCAAATAAAGTCCTTAGCATACATATTACTAATGTTAAATACATTTTATAGATATTTATAGTAGGACATTTTGAAAATATCTTCATGATCGTAACACTTTATTTGAAGGGGTGTTCATAAGAATGACATGACACCTAATAATCATGACACATGTCATGAAAACAAAGGAGCTTATATGCACATTCATACAACTGTCATTAAGTGTCATTTGTTCAATTATGTCATTTTTAATGCTATGATTAAATTTTTTGAGATGTCTTTGATTTGACAACTTAACAGAAACCAATACATCATAACTTGTCATAAATCTGCCGTAAACATGACATAGCAGAATAATTATCAAACTTAAGAAACAACCTAGCTTTATGGATTAAAATTAGATTAAACTGTCATTTAAATGTCAAAAAGTGTTAATGCTATGTCAAATGATTTGAAATAACATAACAAAATGCAACAGACACGTCAAAAGATTATACTTAATTTTATCTATGTGCACAATACAAAAAAACCTGACAAATTACAGAACTAACAAATTACATAGTATACATAGTATAGTCAATTGCTTTTCTTTAGGCCTTATTTAAAACGGTCAAAGGGGCCCCCGACCAAATTTTGCTTAGGGCCCCCAAATGTCTAAGGCCGGCTCTGATACAAATGAAGAGTTTTGTTGCAAAACGAGATAACTCCATTTTTTAATTTTTCAGAAATCTCGTTTTTTGGTTGTGCAATCCAATTAATATAAATTCAACTGCAGTTGGTTTGTTTCGATTTAAACCTTTATAACTTAAAAAATACAGCTAAGTAGCACCATAAAACAAAATAATAACATGATAACATAATAATAAACATGTTTTGACAAAAATTTTAAAAACGGAGTTATCTCGTTTTGCAACGAAACTCTTCAAATATACCTGTGCTACTTATTAAGTTTTGTGGTCCAGGGTCACATTTGTGGTTACCCAAAAAAAACTTCAGTCACAGGCTTTTACGAGAAACATTTCTTCCTTAAAATGTTAATATTTGAACCAACACTGGGCTAATACAAACCCAGCATTTTGGGTTGAAACAACCCAGCATTAATTACAACCCGACAGGTTGGGTTTATTTCTTTTTGACCCAACCCTGGATCGGATTAAAAATAACCCAGCATTGCATTGTATATGTCCACAAATGTGAAAATATTAATAATATGTTTTCAAAATAATATAAAAATATGATAAATATAATGTATGTAATGTGATCTTATAGCCTAATATAATATATTAATATTATAGCAAATATACACATTCATAGCCACTAGCAGGTGTTGCAGTAAGGTGTCTAGTGTTCTGCCAATCACCTGTAATTAAATGTTGTAGCGGCAGAACAGTATTTCTTCCTAACACACATTTTTGCTGAGGTCTCATAGGAGTACATGACCCTGACTCACTCACCAGCCATAGGCTGTTTATAACAGTCCCCATTAGCAGCCAGTCTTCTCTCAAGAAGCATGCAGAGTGCTTGGGCCATTTATCGGAAGACCTCTGGAAAACTTCAGCTATTAGAATGTGTGTGCATAATGATTTGTAGCACGGAGAAAAGAGGGAGCGCGAGGGGGAAAGGGGGAACACGGCAGACAGCTCCTTTCACGAGATTGGACTTTAAACCAGCCAATTAGTCGTTTCACACATAGGGAGCATTGTGCAGGTCACACATTAATTTGAGAAATGAACAGGAAAAGTGGAAGCTGCTGATGTGGAGAGAAAGAGAAGGAGAAATGAAAGAGCGAGAGAGTATTGCTTTAATTCTAGCAGAACTGCATTTTACAGATTTGCAGCCCATCATTTCTATCTCTCCTGCATATAAAAAGCTTTTCTTTACCTGTCTTTGAATGTCTTTCATTTGCTCTTGTCAGCAGAACTCCAAAAAGGGTTTGACAGCTAGTAAATACTCAACTTCCAGTTTGACAGAGAATTTGTATCTTTATGGGATTTAGTGACGGTAAGCACAAGTATTTGTGCTTCAGGCCTTGTCTTTATAGATGGTTTCATCGGACGCACGTGATACACGTCTGGATCCGAACCTTACTTCCGGTTTCGTTTTTTTAATGGTCTGACTGATCTCTTGAACAAATGCCTCGTCGAAAATAACAAATGTTTTGGTTTCCTAGGTAATCTATGTGTTGTTTTGTTTGCTTGTTATATAAATAAACTATGTTTAAAGAATTTGTTGTTATTTATTATTAGCGGAGTTTACCGGAAGTTACGTGCGGACCGCGACAGCGGCTTGTTTATGTTGTTACCGCTGAAACGGTCTATATGTTCCTGTATGTCTTCTACAGGCATCTAATTAGCTGTAAAGCTCCTACTCACTGTCATGGTGTATCAAAATTTGAAGAGTAATTCTTCCATATCATAATATTATTTACAGTATGTAAAAAAGTGTATATTTTTCGATCTAAAGTCTTGCTTTATTTGTCTGGGCAACTTTAAAGGGACACTCCACTTTTTTAAAAAATATGCTCATTTTCCAGCTCCCCTAGAGTTATTGATTTTTACCTTTTTGGAATCCATTCAGCCGATCTCTGTTTCTGGCTGTACCACTTTAAGCATAGCTTAGCACAATCCATTGAATCTGATTAGACCATTAGCATCGCGCTTAAAAATAATCCTTATTACGCACTGGCCAAAAATAGTCCCCTTAGTAACTTTCAATAGCAGGGGACTATTTTCAGGCAGTGCGTAATATCAAGCGCCTGCTGCCGCTATGTTACGGCAGCAAAGTCCTTGATTATTACGCCAGAATGAAATTATAGTTCCTAGCCATATCTGCCTAGAAAATCCCAACTTTTAATTTTCCGTCGGTCTTAGTACATGAAATAACCACAGATGAGTCAAGTATTAAATAGGAAAAATATTGAAACTCTTTGGTTATTTTTTAGCGCAATGCTAATGGTCTAATCAGATTCTATGTATTATGCTAAGCTATGCTAAAAGTGGTACAGACAGACCCGGATATCGACTGAATTGATTCCAAAATGGTAAAAATCAAATGTTTTACTCTAGGGGAGCTGAAAAATTAGCATTTTTTTTTTTTAAAGTGGAGTGTCCCTTTAAGCTCTTGTTACACCCACAAAAATATAGCCCTACAAAGCAAAATAATAATTCTCACACTGCATTTATCTGCAACATGTGCCTGTGTGGCTCCACTGAGGACCAGGAGAAAGTTTACATTACTGGAGAAAGAAGCCTATATACCAGCAGAATCAATCTAATCAATCCACCGGACCACAATGGCTCTCTGGCAGGGGAAAGCAGAGGAAATATAGATTGTTCAATTATGTTGTCAGATATGAGAGCAATGAAAACAAATAACCCGAATCTATAAGTGCCTGAAAACTTTAGCTGGATAATACATGTACTCATTTAAGAGCAGTCAGCCACTATCTTGTGTGACTTGCATGGTAAACACAACACCGGATTTATCAAATCCCTAGTATGCCTTTCCCGAAACCTCTGTGAGGGGAATGCAAATGTTTACATTTAATAGGCATGCTGAGTGTGAAAACACAGACCTGTCATATCTGTGAGCACACGGCCCCATTGTATTACCATTTGCCAGGAATAGCCTGACTGGAGGGGTGCACTTAAGCGTACTCTTGTAGGTTACATTTATGGGCATCTTGGTGACAGTACTATTGGATACTTTTACAAATACATAAAGGTTTTTGGGAACAACCATCTGTACGAGAAAGAGATTTGCTTGGTTCATCAAGCAATATGACAGAGGGACTGAAAGATATGTTTTATAGCCAGGCAATACATATTAATCTAACGTCCTGACCTATGGTCCCTGTTAGAAAAACTGTTCAGTGCAACATTCTGAGAAAGGAAAGCACACCTGAGAGACTAGCGGTGATAGTTTCGGTCAAAAAGGTAATGACATACATACTCCTCTGTGGTTAGTGCTTTTACAGGCCCTGCATGATTATCAGTCCACAAAATCAGCAGGAAGTAACAGAAAGCAGGCTTATCTGTGTTTTGGTCTGGAGCTTTGGGGGAAGGGTGAAGAGGGATTGAGACGTTAAGTTGGTCATGATTTTTGGGTGGAGGGGGCACAGGGTGAAAAAAATATACACATAATCTTGTTTGTAAATGGATAGCAGAAGTGCTTTGAAAAATAGTTTAAGTAAATGATAGTAGTACCAGTGCTATACATTGTAAAAATTCTTTAACTCAGCGTTGGATCAAAAAGGGGAAAACCAAACATGTATGCTGGTTGGTTTCAACTCAAAATGCTGTGTTGTTATTATACTGATTATGCTTAATAAACTGATAATGTGTTGGGTCATGTAAACGCGTAAAACGCATAAGGGTGGTCCTATTTTTCCAACTTATAAAAGTTCATGCTCTCACCCCACCAATATGTTTGAATAAATAAAAATTGGGCACATTTCTTTCAATATTACCGTAATTAATATTTAGGGTTGCTCAAGACATTTGAAGTTTAACACATTTGCGTATTATGTGATAATTTGTGCTAGCATGTATAATTGTTTAATAATATGTACTTATGGCAGCAATGGACATATTTGACCATGCTCCATGCAATTAAAACTCCTGTTTTGCAAAAATATGTGATTTCGGAAATATTTAAAAGCTTTGAGCAACCTTTAGATATTGTAGGAACAATTCAAAATTTTGCACAGTGTGATTTTAATGATATCCTAGTACAGTGTAGACGGTTTCAGCAGTAACAACATAAACAAGCGGCTTTCGTGGTCATCACGTAACTTCCTGTAAACTCCGCAAAGAATAAATAACAACAAAGTCCTTTTAAAGTAGTTTTTGTATAACTAAATAAACAAAACGTAGATTACATAGGAACCCAAAACATTTGTTATTTTTGACAAGGTATTTGTTTAAGAGTTCAGTTTCAGCAACTGGTCAGACCATTAAACAAACAGAAACCGGAAGTAAAGTTCGGACCAGACGCTTATCGTGTCACCGCACGTGCGCCCGATGAAACGGTCTATAGTTTAAAGGGATAGTTCACCCAAAAATGAAAATTCCGTCATAATTTACTCACTCTCATGTTGCTACAAACCCGTATAAATTTCTTTGTTCTGATGAACACAAAGGAAGATATTTTAAGAAATGTTTGTAACCAAACCATTCGTAAACCCCATTTACTCCCATTGTATTCTTTTTTCCTACTATGGAAGTAAATGGGGTCCAGAAACTGTTTGGTCACAAACATTTCTCAAAATTTTTATATGGTGGTGACGTCACTGCCTGCAAGAAACCTGACAAATCCCATGTAAACACTGTTTTCTGCATAGCCATTTTATTGATTTGCATGTAAACACATTATAACAGATTCAATAATAAGCAGATTTTTACTCACTGTTAGGTCAAATATAAACATTAATGTCAATGTAAATCAACCCAGCATTTTTAGAGCATACAAACAGTCAATTTGAAAATTGGTCCACAACATACACATTTAAAGCTGAGGCAGAATCTTTAAGTTAAGAAGACCAATAACCTTCTTCCTTTAAGGGTGCACTCTGTAATCTGATGTGACATCTCTTTGCACAAACATGACAACCTCAATTACAGAAACATGAGGATAACGGAAATTCTGAGAGTCAGTTATAAAAAATCCAGAAACAAAAAGCATGGACACATTGTATGACAGCCAGTCCAGATGAAAGCTGCAAAATGCGGCAACATTTAAAGGCTTTCTGACTCATGCAACAAAGAATATTGTGACAATCTAAGGGCTGAACAGAATTTTTTTACCAATAAATAGTCTGAAAGCATGCTGTCATGTCATGCTTCCTTCTTTCTTATTTGTTACTCTATTTTTGGCCGATCTCACTTTGAACATTCAACTGACATATGTCACAAATGACAGAACAGGATGTCTGTGTGCTTACAAAAATAAAGACAGGAGATATGTTTCTGTGTGGTAAGTGTCAATCAGAAGATTCATAAAGGGTTGAAGGAAGAGCATGAACAACAGGCTATTTTGTATCTTTCCTGAAATGGATGATGTCATCTATTTTCACGTGAGAGCAGAACCCAGTAGCAGGTTTTAGGTATCAAGTCAGCATACTGTTACATTAATGTATAGCAGTGTTTCTCAAACTTTTTCAGCCCAAGGACCACTTTATCTTCAAATTTTTTTCTGAGGACCACCTAACAGAATCCCACTCTAACATGCCCCCAAAAAACAACAAAATAGGAAGGATAAGCTAAATTTAAGCTTAATATGCAACTGTTTCAAGTCAAAAACAAATTTTTTAAACACAAATGCAATGCCATGTTCAGAAATTATTATATGATTTTTATTTCAATTGAACAAGTAAATGTGAAATGAGTTAAGCTTAATATGAACAACAAACTGCACATGTGAAAAAAAACTGTAATTAAACATACTATAACAGCCTATGTCCAACTTAATGTCATTCCAAAGAGCCCTTAGTTTAAAACTGGGGTGGTGGGTATATGAAGCCTATGGTTGTAACTATGGTAACAATAAAATGCTAAAAAAAATGTTCCCCTTAATGTCCAAAATCACTGAAATGACAGGGATTTTAGACATGAAACAAAAACTAGTACATTATAAAACTAATAGATCTGTGGATTTTAGCTGCTTTCAGTTGACGGTTGATCCTTCTTTTGACTCCTCTTTGGTTTAGCCACCGATCCATTTTTACGTTATTAAAACAGAATGGCAAGAACTGATATCACAGTTTTGCAAGTGCATTAAAAATCTACTTAAATAAGTGACGATTGTATAAACACTTGCCTAGTTTAGGTCATCTTTTGGCGGACCACTGGGGGGGTTTGGCGGACCACTAGTGGTCCGCGGACCACACTTTGAGAATTACTGATGTATAGGAATTACTCATGTGTCAGCAAATTGTATAAATATAACATGGTCAACATGGAGAGCGAAGTGAGGAAAATCAGATTAATCCTCACCATTCCATCATAAAATATTTTAACATGTCTGGAAGGCAACAGAATGGAGGTAGTCTGGGCTTCGTTCCACATAAAAAAATATTACGCATCTGTCAGAATCATTGAATTAAAATTATGTATTCATATGCTGGTGCAGCAGACTGGTGTTACTAAATATTATTTTATAAATAAATATAAATAGATAATAATTGTCTTGTGTTGCATAATTTACCTGATGCAGAATTCTACAAGATGAAATGAAAGCAGATCATGTCACTTTGAGCTCAAGAATTGTGTAAAACAGTTAAGGAGATATATAATCCATGTATGAGGTTAATTTTAATTTTATCCCCATGCTTAGACTATGTTAAGAACTTACTCTAACCTAACTGTGTGTCATTTATGAACTTAAAAAAATGTTCATGGTTACATTCTTGTACAATAAATAAAAAAGATATATAACTTTGATCTATCTATGAAGACAGCCATGGGTAAAATTACAAAATACAACTACAGATCACATTTCAGTAATGTAATATACTATTCTACTTTAGCACTACTATAGCAGCGGACTAACCCTTCGGTCTAATATTACATAGGAATAATATATAATAATATTTCATATCTCTGTGATAACACTTACCAACAACAGAGCCTCTTTATTATACTGCTCCCCCCTTTGCAAGACCTTATTAACACTGTCATTGTAACACAGTCTCACGGTCATGATGAGTATCATTAAATGTCTGTGATATTGTGAAAATATTTTCTGAAGCCTCAGAAACGAAATCCTTAGGCCTTCATGATGGGCACTACATTACCTTTAAAATCGGTTACAAAGTGACTCCCGATGATTCTGAAATGTTTAAACTTTGATGACAAGCATTCATCAAAGTACCTGATACACCACAGAAAAATGTCATAATTCAAATTAAAGCTAACTAGTAAAGCCGAAAAACACACTGTAGTGTAGCGTGTAAAGATATTTGGTTTATTCAGTACAGCGCAAAGGCATAAGTCGGCTGTTGGTCTAGTCTAGTCTGTTAATCTAGTCTGTCTTTGTTTGGCTTTTATTAACGGAAGACACAAACATGATACTATATTCTCTTATCAGAGAATGGGAGCTGTAAAATTTGGCACATACTTTGTGACGTATGACTATCTATAAGTTTCTTATTATTTTATGTCAAGGATACTGCTGCGTAGCAAGACACAGAAAACCAAAAGTGTAAACATAATAAAGATCAGGACCTTAGATAGAGGGTATGAGCTGGTAAGAATCTTCTGTAACTTAACAAACAAGAATGCCATAAACAATAATCCTGTACAAATGAAGTGAAAGGCCAAAGGTTGGATAAACTTATAAATATGATGTAACCAGAGAGCACTTGGACTCACTTCCTGACCAGTTAAGTGTGTAACCCGAAGGTTGCCAGTTTGAGTCTCACAGCTGGTAGGTTGCAACTGCGGTGCCCTTAAGCAAGGCACCTTATACAAACTGTTTACCGGGACTAGTGATAGCTGCCCACTGCTTCAGGTATGCATGTTCACTATTCACTACGATATTTTTAATCCAGGGGTCACATTTCGAATATGAAAATATTTTACAATCACGTCACTTTCACTTCACGAACCAACAGAGAGGCAGGCATAAGGCCTACTAACAAACTGATTTTAAATCAGGACCAAAGTAGCCATTATTCATACAGTACAGTTTTAATCCTGCCTTTTTAGTTTTCAAAAACATGATGTGGTGAAAAATTGAGGAGTTTTTTATTATTAAAGAACTAAATCAGTACAGTTATACAAGAGCCACTAAGCTAATTTAGAAAATAATCTCTACCAAGTGCTTTTAACTCTGAATGGTAACAAAACCCTTAACAGAAGAATGTATAATCAAACCCATGTATCTTGGCAGCTGCCCAGTGAATGACTTTCCTCCTGTAGATTTACGTATACAGCAAATAAGAGTGGAGAACAAGCTCTTTCCCACCAGTTAGTTTCCTTCCCTCCACTCTGCACACAGACTGACATGTGCTTTCAAGTACACTGCTTTGCAATAAGTCAGGCTGCTCACATAAATTGACCACTGAAAAGTAGTCTTAAGTATAAATTACTGCATTCCAAAAGCTATATTTCCATTGCATGGAAAAGGCATAACAGTTATGGCTGTACTGGTCTTGAAAGGCCTGATGTTAATCTAATGGAACCATTACTAAAAAGCAGCACATTTTAGACTTAAAATATGCAGGTTAGATTATTCTTCATCCTCTATGGATGAAACAAAACAGAATTAGGCAAATATCAGAAAAAAAATTGTGTGCATACCATCATTGCATTTTTTTTATAGGCTTAGAATAACTGTTGTACTGTTCAATAATACCACGTCCCAATCAACCCAGTTTAGGATGGGACACAAAATTCATAAGATACTGAGTCAAAGGAACTTTACATTTAACATGCAAATAGTAGTTAAATAAAAACAGCAATTGCTCTTAAAAGAGCCTGATCACTCTTACCAGGCCAGCACTTACTTAATGGCCTGCTACATGCATAATGCAGAGAAAAGAGGGTGGTGGATGGGGGGATTACACCAATCAAAAGCTGGCTTCATCCCACACCGCGAGATTTGATTTTTTTAAATGAGCAGATGTTTACCAGTTAAAAATAACCCCACTGTAATGACCTAACTGCAAGATTTTGCATGTCCTGTTTGGATGACTTTTAAATACACAGACAAACACAGCATTAACCAGACATACATTTTCTCATCAGTTCCAGCTGATTTATTTGTGTCAGATACAGACTTCAGCATGACGACATGTAACTCATTTTCTTTGCTACAAAACGCAGATGGTCCATTTTGGGAGTATATTGCACAAAAATAATGAAAAACAAAATGTGCCATTGTGATAGAAAAAGCAAAACAAAATCCAGTTTTACACCTGCTATTTGGGACCCATTCACACAGATATACATAAACTCCTAGCTTTACTATATTACAGAACATATACAATCTTCATTCTAGTACCAGAAATGAGGTCTATGTGTTTTCCCCAAAATTCCACTGTACACTTCTCTATAGAAATGCTTCAGATCTACATCTGTACATTTGCCTCGAGTAAAATAATAACAAGGCATTTAAATGCAAGTTGTCGGTTTAATTCTTGCATGCTTTTACAAATGAAACCGGGTTGAAGTGCCTGAAGAAACCTCATTTAGAGCACAGTAAGAACATTCCCCTTTAACTGTACAAAAATATGCCAGAAAATAGTTTACTTTATTTTTTAAAAAGATGAGGTATGTTGGTTATGTATCAAAATGCTTCCTGCCATACCTGTGTGTACTCTGGTTAAACATTCCCATGTTTGCAGGGAAACGGAACTGGTTACAAAAAAAGAAACATTTGTGGCATACAGAAATTACATTAGACCTCGGGAAAAGTTACATCCTGAACAGTGTTGTTCTGAATCGCCTCCATTCGGTCCAGCAGCCGTTTTGCCAACTCCCTGTAGAGATTTGAGTGGGATGGAAATGCATAGTTCAGATTTTACATTTGCTCTCCACCTTAGTTTAAGCAGTTTTACTGCAATCCCACAGAACAACAATAGACAACCCTGTCATATGTTAGGTCGCTTTGCTACGTTACCGGTGTCATAACGTAGGCTACGTTCCGTCGTGTTAACCCCTACAACCACAGAGGCAAAAGTCAAACAATAACCTGAAGACGTCTCGTTTCAAGAGGACGTTTAGTTTAGTAAGTGAAAACCAAATCTGAAAAGTTCGCCTCCAGCCAGTCTCCCGCGATCATTTCACTGAGCTCAGGGGTGCAATAGTCCGGGAACTCAAAGTGAGAACCGAGGCTGCCCTCGCTGAACGAGTCCAAATCTTTATCCACCAGAGAGAGGCAAAGGTTTCCTGAAGTGTTTCCCAAGTCCGCTCCGTGGGAGCCAGCCGCTAAGTTTAAACTGAAGTCCACCAACAAGTCGTCGGAGTCCTCGCTGGAGCTGCTGGACGAAGAAGAGACGGACCTGAATGAAGATGCTGGTGATACGGAGGCGGGATACGCCGAACTTTGCTTGGTAATGTTTTTGAAGTTGTAAAACAGTCTGCCGCTCGTGTGCCTGGACTCCTCGTACATGCTCGCGCCCTCCGACTCCGCAGCGGAGCTCAGCGTGGGGCTCGCGGGAACTTTGTGCAGTCTGATGGGCTCCTCGTCCTCCTCGACTTTAATCCGAGAGGGGTACTCGTCATCGTAGTCGTCCTCATCATCGTCGTCGTCGTCCTCGTCTTCATCATCGGTAAGTTCCCTTTTGATAGACTTGTTCACTTTTAAGTTTGTGAATACGTAGTTAAACCTGCAGTCTTGCGAAGATCTCGCGCTGACGCTTCCCAGTTTGCCGGGTTTGAGTTTCGTGCACTTCTTTCCTGCTGCTTTGACACTTTTGCTGATCTTCTCCGGCGACTGCATTGCCGGCTTCGCAGCACCGTCCAGTTTTGGTTTTTTCTTGGGTCTGT
Source organism: Paramisgurnus dabryanus (assembly GCF_030506205.2). Classification (NCBI taxonomy): domain Eukaryota; kingdom Metazoa; phylum Chordata; class Actinopteri; order Cypriniformes; family Cobitidae; genus Paramisgurnus; species Paramisgurnus dabryanus. Next base: position 16,161,581 of record NC_133348.1, on the reverse strand, counting down.
ATTTGTAGTCGGGGTAATCGGCCATGTGTTGTAGCCTAAGCCGTTCGGCTTCCCGGATAAAAGGGATCTTTTCACTGTCCTTGAGCATTTTCCATCGCTTTCCCAGTCTTTTGGAGATCTCGGCGTTGTGCATATCTGGAGACTGTTCCATGATTTTTCTCCTCTCGATCTTTGACCACACCATAAACGCGTTCATGGGTCGCTTAATGTGACCGGTGGCCGTTTTGCACCAGTCCGGTTTCGGTTGCACCGGGCTGCACGCCATCAGCTCGTTCTCCTCCGTGTCCGTGGTGTCTCGCGACATGCTGCTCTCCGTCTCACTGTGCTCCGTCTGCTGCACCATGTCCCCGTATCCCTTCACAGTTCACAAAGTTTAAAGATTTAACTTTCTCACAAGATATTCTCAGCTTCTGTACTCTCTTGTCCCGCACTAGACAAACCTCTTTCAAAGTTACCGTACGCCTTCTTAACTAGTTCCTAGGTTTTTCATATCGATTACGTCACGTATAATTATCCAATGGCGTGCTTCGGCTCCTCCCAACGCCGCCAGACGCTATCTTAACTCTTTGCGTCCAGTGGAAGATTTCATTTGTGAGCATGCCGGTGGGTGGGATTTTCATTATGTCTGGACAGGGTGAGCGAGACAAGCATACTGAATGAGAGACCTGTCAGGGCATAAAGATAAAATGAAATGATAAATCTAGTGCTTTGGTGTGTTTAAAATAAAGGAATATTACATTTCACATTTTACTATCCTGGAATCAAAAACAGCTAAAACCTGGGTGATAGCCCACACTTGTTTTTTTAGTTGTAGCCTATCCTAAAGTGATTTTAACCATCAGGTAAAACCACCAGCTTGGCCAGGCTGACCTGGGATAACCATTTTAAACCACCAGCCAACCATCTTAGGTACAGTTTTTTTCAGCAGGTTTAAATGCATTTTAAAACTCCCATTATTTAGTGCAATTTAAAGAAACTGCGGGTGGTGCTTGCACACTGCTGGACATGCATGCAAACTTTATTGATTCATGTCATGACAAGGATATGTAAGTGTTGGTTTTGATTATGCCACGCTGTCCCACTTTCCGTATTATGCAAGATGAATGTATGTGGGTTATTACTCCCAAGCACAAGCGCATAATAGAATAATGATTTCATACACAGCCCACTCGCCTTGACCTACATATTTACTTTGCCTATTTATTTTTAAGGCACTGTAATGATGTGTCCAGAGAGCAAACGGGAAGGAGAGAGAGAGTGCAAAGATTTGCTGTGTCAAGGAGGTGAGCAAGCCTCTCTGTGTAGACCACCATAGCCACAGCTCTGGCTGACAGCCAGCTCCTTCTCGGATAAACCTCTCTGTCGCTCTCTCTTTTTCTCCTTCCCCTAGAGGGCAATCATTTACCCCTCTGAATCCCTTCTACCCCACCCCCATGCAGAGCCTCACCCCCATCAGACTCATGCGGTGACACATTAGAAATACAATGAGATGCAGTTTTGCATTGAAATACTGAGATATAAAAAAATATTAATTTTCACTGTCTGCATTTCCTTTAGACACCCACCAAATGCCTGCATCGGATGGCTGCCTTTCACAAGCCATACATATTTAAACCACCATCTTGTTTAAAAATGACAATATTTTGATATAACGGTGGAAATTGTACATAGGAGGACTGTAATGGTACCCATCATTTATATGAACATTGTTTTAACAAGCTTGTGAAACCACTTGCCAGGAGCATTTAAAAATTCTTGTTGTCACATTAAATTGCTTTTGCTGCACCCTCCCGTTTTATATTTATATAAATACCCGCCTGCTCTCAGAGCAGTGGTGCATTACAGTAAATTAGATGAGGCTTGTACAGAGGTAAAACAGTCCTGTCTGAAAATAGAGGTGAAGATGATAGAGAGAAATGGGGAGAGAGAGAGGCAGAGATGAGCACACCAGACAGGAGTGACTCATCTTTCCTTGGCGTTTATCTTCTTTAGACAAGAAGCTGCCACTCACACACTGGAGAAGTGCTAAAGGAATGGGTCGATAGACAGTCCTGACTAGAAGTTATCTGATATTGAAGATGCAGGAATGTATTCCTTCTGAATGGCCCCTAGACGGGCTTGTTCAATATGCTTTCAATCTCAACAGCACACAAAAGGCCAAAGTCAGATTAGGTGACCGAAATGATGGAGGGACACTTGCAATGGGTGGAGTGCTACATTCACATAAATGAGTTAACAGACCTGGCGTCCTGGCCATTGATTGCGAATGCGATGGCTAGCTTTGGTCTCATGGGCCATAGCTTACCTAACGGCTGCCGTTAGATGTGTGAACTCAAAGGACTGCTGAGTAGGTGTGGAAATGGGCTGTTTTGCAACACTTTGTTTTATTGTCTTGTAAAACTGCGTAGGTTAAAATATTTGGGCTAAATAAACTTGAATGCTTTCAGGTTAAACGAAATTGCTCTTTAAGAAAAATATGGGTAGTAATATTTCCAGAAGAACATGGCGACATGCCATACATGATTTTTTATTTTATTTTTACAGATGCCTACAGGAACTTTGGTCTGTCAACTTTCAATTCACCATGCGTATTTTGCTCTGAAGCTTCATCTAGTTTTTATTCTTCAGTGAAAATACCACGGTCACTGTGATTTTGGGAGAGTAAAGGATTTTGTTATCATGGTTAGATAAGGAGCCTCTGAAGTGGAATACATACTGTAATGCAATTGACCCCATGTCTCCACACTTTCAAGGTCTGATGCTTGGCAGACCAGAGTGACTTCACGGGAAGATAAACAGAAAATACTTAACAAGCTGGTGTGTGCTGGTTTTATATAGTTGTTGTCAGTGCAGAAAAAGTAAAGGTTTTCTTGTACTAAACACTCTGGCATGTCTACAGTAATCCAGATACATTTGGCAACTGTGTTTTACTTTAAATCGCTCTTCATTCGCACTAGCATTTCCAAAAGTTCCTCATCCACACTAAACATCTGAAAAAAGTCCCTGTGCTGCGCATGAGAAAACGTAAGATGCTTTCGAAAAGCGTAATTTGCGTCACACATTTATTTTTTCCCGACTGTTGGAGTATTTATAAAAGGACATTACTCTTTAATAACGCTATCAAACTGGACAGCAGATACAACAACTGCGGTGCACTGTCGTACGGCATCTTGCTTTGGGCTGAATAGGTCACATGGCGGCTTCACATGACTAAACAGCATCATCATTTTCGAAGGGCCTTCTTTTCACAGTCCACAATGCGAAAATGCTTTCAAAAAGAATGGTATTTGTTGACAAAAATGCCAAAATCTCAGTATGGACGAAAGGCCAAATTGGGGAAGATAAAGATGCGGTTTAAAGGGTCATTGCACTTTAAAAAAAAAATATGCTCATTTTCCAGCTCCCCTAGAGTTAAACATTTGATTTTTACCGTTTTGGAATCCATTCAGCTGATCTGATTAGACCATTAGCATTGCGCTAAAAATAACCAAAGAGTTTGGGGACTAAATAGGGACTATTTTCAGGTACTGCGTAATATCATTGCGCCTGCTGCAGCCATGTTACGGCAGCAAAGTCCTTGATTATTTTGCCAGAATGAGAGTACAGTTTCTAGCCATATCTGCCTAGAAAATCACAACTTTTAATTTTACGTCGGTCTTAGTACACAATGTAACTACAGAAGAGTCCAGTTTAAAATAGGAAAAATATCGAAACTCTTTGGTTATTTTTGAGCAGGATGCTAATGGTCTAATAAGATTTAATGAATTATGCTAAGCTTTGCTAAAAGTGGTACCGCCAGACACGGAGATCAGCTGAATGGATTCCAAAACGGTAAGAGTCAAATGTTTAACTCTACAGGAGCTGGAAAATGAGCATATTTTCAAAAAAAAGTGGAGTGTCCCTCTAAATGAACAACATATTAATGTGGCCTGGGCTGTGTTCAGCGCCGACAAAACGTTGCACAACGTTTATTAAACAGAAACAGTGATGCGTTGAACACCCTGTTGTGATGACGCAAGAGTTGCAACTACGGTAGCCGAGAGCCCACTACTTGTCTTCTTTTTTAAATGTTTCCGGAGCCTAATGAAATTGTTATAAATATGTGTTTAATACTGTAAAATACACTCAATGTTACAGTCACTGCCCATGCCGTCCAGAATGAAAGAAAACATTCCAACCCATTGTGCGAGCTGTCTCTTTAGTACCGCGCGGTTTATTTACATATTGCTGCTGATTGGACTGCGGTTCTGACACACACACCAAACAAGAGAAAACGTATCTTAAACCCTGTAACACCGTTACAGAAAACATGTCATTCAACTTGGAAACCGTAGCGAAACGTTGCGCACCGTTTCGATCTTGATTGTGCCCCAGGCCTCAAGTTCATTTACAAAATAAAAAAAAAAAACATTTCCTCCAGTATGTCAAAAACACGTCTGCACCTTGTGTCATACAGTTTACAATATTGATGAACGTCACATATACAGCATACAATAAAGTTACACTTCAACTGGAAGTTACTGTCTAACTTTGTGATAAAAATCTGGACGTATGACTTTGTAATGCCACGCAGCACTGACATCACAAATGAAGCTGTCGACATAAGTTTACTAAGCATATAATGCATAAAGCCAGCCAAGAACTGGTAGGTAAAGAGCACTTGTTTGCCACTTTTTGCAGTAATAGTAAACATGTATTCAGAGGTTCTCGTGAGGCCCTGACCCGCTATAATGAGAGTGTGTTTAGACTGAAGGCCAGGCTCTGTGTTGATGGATTGCACTGCCTGAGGGAGAGTTTTTTCTTCTCTCTTGACACCACAGGAAGGCTCGACAAGGTGCAGGGTGGACATAGATTTCTGTGAGTGTGTGTGCCCTTTTCAAACTATCGATTACTGGAGCCGATTTCGTGTCATAGCTACAGGCCTCATGCATATGGGGTGGCAAAGGGCAAGATGAAAGGCATCAATCAAATAATGTTGCTGTATTATCTTGTAACAAAAACACCTATGGTGGATAAATAATAAGCATGTTTGTGCTGGTCAGTTTGTGTTGTGCCTCACGGGTTTTATTATTATCCAAATCGCTAGCTGAGTTGCACCATAAGACTGTGATGAGTGAAAAATGACCTAGTTTTGATAGAGACTGGAGTCGGTCCAGATCTTTGTCATAGAGTCAGAATTTAGTTCTTTTAGTTGACAAGCCAAGTTTTGTGCAACAAGAGCTAAGTTCCCCACTTCCTATACTATGTAAAATTGCCATGCAATTTAAAGAAATTCAGATCCAGAAAATTGTTTTCCTCTTTTTACAGGAAAACTTCAGCTGTTCCCGAAAACCACTGAATTAGTAAGCTGTCATGGCTTTATTTGCAAACCGCTCACAGCTACAGTACCTGAAAATTGAAGTTCTCTGCAAGCCTCTTCGCTGCACTTCATCCTCGGGGCAGACTAATTTAAAGGTAAGTAGTGGATGTCATCAATTGTGAACAAATAAGACAATGGCGAGGAGGGGCCGGGGTTGAGGAGGTGACAGCGGTGGAGATGGGTTGGAAAAGAAAAAATACAAAGATAATGATCACGACTGCCGGATAAAAGAAGCTATTATTTCACAGCAGTTCATCTCGTGTTGACATTCCAGTTAATTACCTGGTGCAGGAAGAGAGAGGTGCGCCGAACCCGGGCGCGATAAACACAGAAAGGCTAAAGTTGAGGTTGCAGGTGGTCGTATTCAGAACAAACCTGCAGGTAACAAGATCCACAGCTTGCACTTTATCTGAGGCACCACGTCAACATCCATTAAGAATGCCCGCGCTCCCTCGCAGTTTAATAAACGGTGATATGCCACACAGATCAGTGGGGGGGGGGGGGGGGTTGGGTTGCTGCTGTTAAAACACGTTATTTAACAAAACTAAAGTGAAGTGTGAAAGGCTTTTCCCCTTACATAAAAAAACACCTGAGGAGTTGTGTTCTCTGTGGGTGTTGAAGCGAATAATGTTATGACTACAAAGCAGAACATAAAAGCAGTCTGAAACTGTCAATTATATGTGCAACTATTGCATGATTCTCAGATTTTTTTAAATTAACATGAATTGCAAACCCAAAATTAACCATGGTTTTACTACAGTTAAGTAGACATTAATCTATGACACACACACACTCCTCTGAGTGCTTATACTACAGGCACCTTTAAAGTTCAACCCCCACGTCCAAGAAGCTCCGCTCTCATCGACTGGTCCTAATGAGCCAGAAAGGAACTTGATGAACCTGACTGACACACAACTCAAAGGTGTTGGGAGGTTTGGTGCTGGCAAACCTACTCAAGCACAGAGAATTCATTAAACTGAGAAGCTCGATGCTCTTTGGTTTATTTATACGCGAAGATTTAGCTGAATTACATTATTTTTTCTTCTCGTCTATCCATCAATGTCACATGCAGTCATTGTTGTAACGTATCGCAAAGTAATTCGTTACTGTAATCTGATTTCTTTCTTAGTAGTGTAATAGATTCTTTAAATTAATCTAATCAGATTATAGTTGATTTTTAATTTTAATAGAAACATTTATTTATTAACCTCTCAAACATTCTCAGTCATGTATGTCTTCGGTATATTTTTTATAACACTAAACCTGACATTTCAGCCTTGTCTCACTGTTAAAGAAACAGTATGTAGGATTGTGGCCAAAACTGGTATTGCAATCACAAAACTTGTGGCTAAAACTGGTACTGCAATCACCCAACTGGTGGCCAATACACAAAATGACAACATAAACATCAGCTGAGGGCTGCAACTCCACTTTTTAAATGACAATATCCTGGCCAGACCACTGTTGTCAGTGATATAAGTACTTGAAATGAAAATGATTTCTTAATGTCTAGTGACATATCAGGGCCATTTTATGATTAATTGATATACATTTCTTAAATACTGTTCCTTTAATATGTAGTATTTATGCGTAAGTTTAAAAAAAAAAAATATATCTATTAAAAAAAGTATACTTCTACGTATCTTTTATTCCATTAAGATTGCTGTATAATTTCCCTTTAACCATTTTAGTGATATGTTACCACCTTAACCCTACCCCAAACCTTACCTTAAACCCAAACCCTACTGTTAAAAAGAGCATAACAGACAGACAAGTGTTATTACAATAACTTATTTATTGCGAATATTAAAATCAGTAACAAAAGTAGTTAAAATGACGATGTGCTGCAGCCAAGGTCCTCTCTGGAGTATATGAAGTAAAGTAAAGAGAAGTATTAAAGTTATTAATCCAAGAGAACGTTGATCCGGCTTCCCTCTGTCACGGCGCATTTTTTTTAAATTTCAAACGTACACCAATGGAAACGGAAAAGACGAAAATATGTCACATGGCACGCAAAGAGCAAATGAGCTTTTGATATCACTGAAAAAAATTATTCATTGAATTTAATCAATTTTTCCAAGGTAAGTGGTTGCAATCAATTTATTTAAGCTACATTTAAACAAAAGTTTTATATTTTATTTTACTTTACTAATCTTTTTGTTTAAATGTAGCTTAAATAAATTGATTGCAACCACTTACCTTAAAAAATGTATTAAATTCAATGAATCATTTTTTTTTCAGTGCACTGCTGCAATGTGTCGTAAAGCTTCTTGAGGCACAATATTTGAATTCAAATTTATATTTGCCTATAATGAACGCGCAATCTGACTTTACGGTTGCTGATGAGAACTCGGATCAAGATCGCTGCTCTGAAAAAAATGATTCATTCAATTTACTAAATTTTTTAAGTGGTTGCAATCAATTTATTTAAGCTACATTTAAACAAAAGTTTTTTATTTTATTTTACATTACTAATCTTTTTTGTTTAAACGTAGCTTAAATAAATTGATTGCAACCACTTACCTTAAAAAAAAGAGTAAATTGAATGAATCATTTTTTTCAGTGATAAAGGGCCTGAATTTGAATCTTTTCCTTGCAATCGTATGAATTTTAAATATGTGGATTACAGCAAATGAATAAAAGTAACATTTTTTGTGAATTTATGTTGTATTTTGGTGTAATTATCGCTTAATAGTAATAATTACGTATTGCATAGAAGACGGCATAGGAGAAAACACGTTTTTGTGTGTCATGGGAAACAAATGAAATATTAAAAAATAGTTAAATAAATACAGAAATGTTTTTTATTTTAAAGTTTTAAAATGTTCAATATTGTGAAATTCTCTGAATATCATAATCATTTCATTAGGGAAATGGGTAAACTGTCTTAAATAAATAAGTCAGAAAATATGACTGAAAACATGTCATTAATATGAGTAAGAAATGCCAAAGCTCGCGATTTTAATATTTATGAATAGCGATAACTTACGTACAAATTTGTATCTTTGTAAAGCTGTAAATACATAAATAATTTACGTATTAGTCCTGTCAAAACGTCGATATTATAAGTTTCATTGTGTTTTAAACATAAGTAAATGTACGTATGGTACAACCACACTGAAACGTAAAAATACACACGTATTCTCATGAGATCATGTTGGCCTAATCACATTTTCATGTTATTTCACCATTTACAATTAAATAATTTAAATGGCAGATAAAAGAAAATGAATATAGGTCTTGGCAGTAGATATTCACATCACCTTAAAATATGCACATATAGAACGCATTTTCCACCATTCCAAATCAAAGGTCTTTATTTGCCTTTTAAGTGCCTTTCTTCTCTATATTCCACAAATGTCAGTCCTTCTATCTTATCACATTATCTCAAAACGTCACATTTATTTATAAAGTAGGGAGGTTCTGTCAGAATGACATTACAAATCAATGTCATAAAATCTAATACTGTAGCACTGCCGTTATTCTGAAAGATATTTTGAGGAGCCCTTATATATTTAGAAAGCCTTTCATGTTCCCATGTCCTTTACAGCAGCATTATACTTTTGTAGCAGATGTTCTCCAACAAATTTGCCTTTTCTTAGAGCTAAATTGGCCCCAGTTGTTCTATGGCTGCAGGGGCTGAGAGAAAAACTGTATTGTATTATCCAGTGCCTACTCAGTATTATTTGTAAAGTGCATTCAGTTGAAACCCTCTTTTCAAATTCAAAATACATGCGATAAGTAATAAAATGCTAATTTATAGGTCCTGTATCCACTTTCAAGACCGCTGTTTTTCTTCCTTATTGGAAGGAGCTTTCCGTATGTCTTTATTCCACTCTCCACACATAAGAAACATGTATCCTTTTTCCACTGTGATCTCAATGTTATCTTTAGTTGTGAAGATAGTAGTGTTCCTTCACAGCTATTGACACAAAGCGCACACATCATTGATGGATGGCAGCTATTATAAGGCAAAGCCCCTGCTACCCCTCGGTTCAGGCAGAGGCAGGGATTAATCTAGCCCATTACATTTGGGGGATGGGGAGGTGAGCACATTGACTCTGATTAGGGAGACTGAAGCTGGAGACTCATGGAGCTCTAGGGCCCCTTTTACACCTGGTAATAACATCAGTCTCGGGTGATCCAATCACAAGTGGTCAGCACATGTGTAAATATGGTCCAATGTTTTAAGATCCGATCACTTGCATTTGAAGGTGGTCAGAAATGTACCACAATGACCGTATTGTAATGTAAATGCAAATGCATACAGATGCATCCCGGACCCCAAGGACTGACCACTTAAATTAATGCACTAAAACAATGGTTTTATACTTGGCACTATACATGTGGCTTTAAAAGACAAGAACTGCTTGACAGATCTTGTCATTTATGACTTAAGGCGGATATTAGGGCCGTGCACAGGGGGGTGGCCCGGTGGTTAGAGCAACTGCCTTTCTGCCTTTATCGGCTGAGGTGCCATTCTCATCAACCGCCAACCCCCCCACCCTTAAAGTGTTCCACTGATTCCGATATCTTTGTCCAATGTTGATCTGATGACAAGACCCAATGTTGATCTGAGGTCAAAATCCAACGTTGATCTGAGGTCAAAATCCAGCGTTGATCTTAGGTCAAAATCCAGCGTTGATCTGAATTCAAAATCCAACACAAGTGGATACAGCAATCTGACAACATCATAGTCCATTTTTTAAATTTACACAAGGGTATCTCACCTGACAACTTGTGATCGGGTCACCCGAGACAAATGTTAATACACAGGTTGTGTAAACACAAGTTTATTGTTTGTACAAAGAATCTGGAAAGTATTTCAGAATGCAACTGAAAGTACTATATGACATCACCTTGCATTTACCCAGCTTTATGTCATTGTGGTTCTTGTGGCGATGATCCCTGCACCACAATATGTTACTTCACCATTCCATTTAACTTATCTGATTTTATAGTGGCAAAATCAGCTGTGTTAACTGAGTTTGTTAAGAAAAAAATGAACATGATAATAGATTAAGTGTCTAATAGCAGAGGAGAAGTGATAAATGGGGTTGTTGCATGTTCATGTAAAACAGTCCAGTAATTTCCCCAGGTCATCTACACTTAGATTTGCACATTTTTCATGTGCACAGAGAAAGGAAGGAGGAACTTTATAATTTCTGATGAGGCTAAGATGTGGGAGGTAGTTAAAAAGATAGAATGCTAGAATGTTCAGTGAATCGTATTATCGACTAATCTATTATAGCCAATTAATTCTTGGCGACAACTCGGACACAGTTTTCTAATTTATTACAGAAGATGAACAGAATCTTTCATTGACTGAAAGACGTAAATCTCAGTAAAGTGGGGCAGTAAAGGAGTTGAACACTATTGCAAAATATATAGAAGAATGACTTGAATTGTACCAAGATATATTCAGTTAAACCAAAGCAAATAGCACATTATATATAACAATATAAATCTGTTGTAACTGAAACTGGAACTTAAGAACTTATAAAGTATTTTGTATAAAAGTATTTGTATTTGTAGTTTGTCACTTTAGCAATGGACATAGCAAAATAGCAACATCCACTGTAACCAAACTAGTGAAATTATTAAAAAAATCACCCCATGATCACATGATAGTGATATTTTGGATAAAAAAATCTAAATAATAATAAATCCAGGACTAGCCCTAGTTATATTAGGACATTTAAAACACTAACACTGATGTATGTTAAGATATGTCAGTGCAAGATGTTTATAAATTAAGGCAGCTCAGACATGCCTTTTAGTCTAGGACTAGCATAAGCCCAGTGTTAATTTCGTTGACGAAGACGAATATTCGTCAACGAACCTTTTTCACGGACGAAAACTAAATCAAAACTAAATAAAAGTCAGATATGATGACGAAGACTGTAACGAAATATAACTGACACTTTAGTCAACGAATAAAAATAAGACGAAAATGTAGGGAGGGACGAATGGAGAAGAGATCCAATCAGAGCTACTCATTTTGTGGGACAAGTTGGGAAGAAATCCAATCAGAGCCAAACTTTGAGGGTAGGTTGATCTATGCAGAAGCAGGCAGCAGAGGCATTTAAAAAAAGCTGCGGCAAAGTTCATTTTCACAACAGGTTGTTTACATTATATTTAGTTACCCAGCTTTGGCTGATTTCCGTTGACTTTGCTCGTTAGCAACACGCTAACGTTTTGCAGTACACCCGGCCCAAAGACATCTCATTGACAACAAAAATGTCAGAGCTAACGTCTAATCTGGATACATTTCAAATATGACTACAAGCCTGCCTGTAAAGACGACTTATCCAGAAATACATGCGAAGGTAAACATACATGCTAAGGTTATTTTATCAGATAAACCACTGTGTTTTCGCTAAACTTGGAAAAACATAGAAACTAAAGGAATACACATCTGAATTGTATTGACTGTATTGGATTGTCTGAATTAATACTGAGTATAAATATTCAGTGTCCTCAAATTGAATGAAATGTGTAGCGTTACTATTATAGTAGTAGATGTTGTGCTGTTACATGACTGGACAAACTGTGTGCGTGTCTGTGTGTTTGCGCGCGTGTGTGTGTCTGTGTGTGCATGTCATTCAGGGAGAATGCATATCTTTTTCAGGGACCATGTATATTTTTTAGGTAAAGTGGGGCTTATGCTTATTTTATGTGAGATTATCTTTTGTGAAAAAGCCACAGTCAGTGTTTTTGATATTAAAGCAACACTAAAGACTTATTGCTCTTTGCTCCCCCTACAGGTTAGAAGCGTAATTGTCCATTACCACTGTCGTAAATACTGCAGCATAGCTGGCTCTGATTGGATTGTAGGTCTGCGGTAAAGCAAGTTTTTGTAGTTTTCACTCGAACTACAGGACCACTACCCGACGGTTGGAAACTTCTTTAGTGCGGCTTTGGCCGATAGAGGGCTGCAAAGCGAATGTGAAAGTGCCATTCACCCTGTTTTGAGTGGATGAACCACTGAAACTTTTTTGGAAACGTTATTTTAAGGTAAAAAAAAAAACTCTTTGGTGTTGCTTTAAGAGTAAAATAAAATACGTGTTTTATTTAACAATCATTAAATCTGTGTCTGTATTGCATATTCAAACCTTAATACCATTCCATATCAGACTGAGGATACTTCCAATGACTAAAAAACGTAAGACTAGACTAAGACTAAAACTCTTATGATATTTAGTCGACTAAAACTAGACTAAGACTAAAAGATTTCAGATGACTAAAATGCGACTAAAACTAAATGGTGTGTTATTCAAAAGACTAAGACTAAATCAGAATTTGCTGCCAAAATTAACACTGCATAAAGCTGAAAGTATACTAGGGACGTCCGCGTATGCGCGCCGTCCGCATGACGTCATATTCGTCATCAAGAGGGTCCGCGGCCGGCCGCGCGGACCGTCCGCGTGCAGCCCAAAATTTGAGACCGCGCGGACAGTGGGCGTACAGTCCGCGTACAACAGCGCATGCGCGTGAAAATATTTAGACAGTGCATTCCACTATAAACAATTATACAAAGGAAATAGACAGCATTTGCACACACACTATCGTTTTTCTTCTTTAACTTTTACTTCTTCCAAGAACACAAAGCCGTGGAGCATGTTTGTTTGATACCTGTTCTTTGTTGTCTTGTTGTTTGTTCTAAACTGTGTTTGATCAGTTACTTTTCTTCACCTATCCTAATGTTTTAATGTACTGTAAATGTCGCCAAATCAATGTTGCCCTGACAGCCTGTTAGACTAATAATTTGAATAAGAAATCATTTGTATTGCGTATAGTGTCGAAAGCGGCCGTCCGCGTGTAGCCGCGGGGAGTATACTCGAAAAGCTGCGCGGACGCGTGCGCGCGCGAGCCAGACGCGGACGCGGAAAAAAGGTATACCCCGGCCTTAAGCCCTGTCCTGGAAAACACTCCCGTGAGTTCTTATATCTAATATATTAACACACATAATGCAAACTGTGCTATAACAGGAATGACCCTGTTGTATTTTTCCAATCAATTTAATAAATAATCAATTTAAGCATTCACCCTAATGGCTAAATACCTTATTCACTGTGCCCTCTGAGACAAACAAAGTGTCTGGAGGGGACATACTCATCTAGGCCATTCTCCTGGCAACCTGTTATTATTTATGGAGATTATTAATAGCACGCCTTTGAAGATGAAAAGGCAGAAGAGCTCTTTCCGATCACGTCTCGGTTGCTTGGCAAGTTCAGATGGAAAGCGAAAAAATGGTTTTGCTTTTCTCATGGCCGCCGCTCTATTTTGATAGCTGAAATTTGCAAGCGCGGTCGTGAGAGTGAGGTTTACGGCTACATCCTGTATTCAGATTTACACATCAGAGAATCCAAAATGAAGTGGAAAGAGGGGGTCTTTTCAAGGTGAACTTCTTCAATGGCTGTTGATGGGAGCAGTTCAACAACGTTCAAAAGCTTTTTTGTGTATGCTAAAACAGTTATCTGTCTGCTGGGCTCTCTGCCTAAAACCTGTCGCAATAAAAACAATTTCTACAAGCCAGGTCATGCTAAGCTCAAACATCCTTCTTATCCCAGTGTGTCATAGAAAGGTAAGGTGAAATAACTTGCAAGGTTTCGGTGCTGGAATGTTTCCTTTATTGACCCTCGTGTGAAATGGATTGCTAAGGCACATATTTGAATATTTTCAGCTTATTTCTGCCACAGGTGGAATTTGTTTGCTTGTAAGTCTGTTTCATATCAAGTGCAGATAGAAAATTTATATTTTTGTATTATTATGAGTAGTCTATGTCCATGATGTGGAACTAAGCCAAAGTCATTGAATTTTTACTACATTTTGTTAGATTTTTAATAAATCAAAACACAAAGCAACTTGCTAAGGGGGTTACAAAATAAACATGCTTAAATGCCTTAAACATTTTCTTAATATATTAACAACAGTCCCACAGCATTTTGTAACTGTTTTAGGAGATGGCTAATTCATACGAATTCCTACAATCTCATATGTTCATATTACTAAGATCTGCTTTTGCACCAGTGACGTGGGTTTAAGGCCGGAGTATAGTCTGTTTTGTATGTGTACGCAAATATACAGTTATATGCACAGCCTTGCAAAGTATAGTTTATTTGCTCGTACGTGTACACTGACATTTTACGCATACGCATTGCGACAAAATCCAATGCATCTCCTGGGCTACATACTACATTCTCTTGTAAGCGCATGCACGACCTAAGCATACAATGTACGCAGGGTTTTAAAAATCCAGTGGTGCGCATACAACAGCGCGCATGCACTTTTCTGATGATGAAAATTGTGTCACGTGCACTCTATGCGAACACCCGTGTATAGGCATAAAAGTGGACCATAATTCGGCCTTTAGGGTTTGGGCTTTTATTACTACTTTAAAAAAAAGTTTTTTGTACGATTTACATATTATAATTCTTACGAATTAGCCACCTTACAAAATCTGAATTTCCATCAGTTCACACTGTAATTAAAGTGGCAATCCATAACTTTTGCCTCTATTTACGCAGACTGAACTCACGGAAAGTCATGTTATAGTCACGCAAAAATAAAGATAACATTAATAAATTGAGACGTCGGTCGGATTACATTAGAAGTGTAAGTTGTTTTCTCAATACACGTAAAGCAACAGTATGTCACGGAAAGTCGTGTTATTGTCACGCAAAATTTGATCAATTAATTCGTAACCATGACACCAAATTCAGCTTTTTTCTGTGCCTTAAGCACAGATGTCTTTTTCGTGAATTTCTATAAATAGTTTTTCATGTGCGTTGCACAACTTTCTTTTTCATTTCATTTTATGTATTGTTCTCTCATAGATTTTTCCTATTTTGTTACCATTGTCACTGTTGGGGTTAGAATCACTTTTTGTTACATTTTTAGACATCCTAATCGAAACCTCAACTCTAACCCCAACTCCAGGCGAGAATAGTTTTAAAAGCGAAAGAAAAACATGTAGAAACCAATAGATAAAAGTACATCCTAACCCTAACCCCAAGCTACACTGATTTATTGATACTTTCC
This sequence comes from Paramisgurnus dabryanus, assembly GCF_030506205.2. Taxonomy (NCBI): domain Eukaryota; kingdom Metazoa; phylum Chordata; class Actinopteri; order Cypriniformes; family Cobitidae; genus Paramisgurnus; species Paramisgurnus dabryanus. The sequence goes on along the minus strand of NC_133348.1, from coordinate 16,146,178 downwards.
GTGACATCATGTTGCTTTACTTATATTGAGAAAACAACTTACACTTCTAACGTAATCCATCCGATGTCTCAATTTATTAATCTTATCATTGTTTATTGTCATAAGGTAAGGAGACCTTTTATTTTTGTTTATTTTTATCCAAAAAAAGTTACGCAGTTTTAAACAACTTTGTTTAATGTATTAAGGATGTATATCTATTTTTAAAGGTAAAATGTTTTTCTCATTCATGCTTACATCTGCTCGGTGTAAAGCAACATGCACCCATTCCCTCCATCGATCTGAACATTTCCAGCTGCTGATATATATTTAATATCCCTTGAATGCATTCCAGTTGTGCACCTCCTCTCAAGGCCATACAGCCTTGCCTGCTATTTAATTTTTTCATTCTGAAAGGATGTGGGCGATGATTTATAGACCATGTCCAATTGGTTTCTGCGTCCCAGTACTGGGCAGGGTGTCACAAGTGTGTTGGTACAGTAGGTAAAAATCCAATAAGGGAAGGGATTAGGGGGCTCGATATGGGTACAAGCCAACATAGCCAAAAAAAGAAACGTTCAGGAAATCAAGTTCCCATCAAAGAAAGTTTTATGCAGGGGCCCGTGCTGGAGGATTTTTACCCTAATTACCATGGAGGCTGAGCAGCCCAGCGTCAGATAGCAGAAGCAGTGAAACATAAGAAGCTTCGGCTGCAGGACCAGCTCTCTTTGCTACGAGCTTGTTATAAAAACCCCTTTCACCCATTGATACCCTTTTGAAAAAATGAGACTGCTTGCCTTCGGCAAATAAAAGTGTACAGGCACCAAAAGATTCTTTTACTGGGATAATAAAGACATGTGAAACAGTCTTTTCACTCGAGAGAGCCCTGCATTAAGTATTCTTTGAGAGAGAGAGCATGGATTTCTGTCAGTGGGATTGAAGGGGGTTAGAACAGCTGCTGAGGGCTTGGATCTGAAACCATGCTGGCTGCCTGTTTGAAGAGGGCTACGGCTTAACAGGGTCTTCTAATACCTCCATTGTTCGGCATGCAGGGGTGCAGACCTCTAGTGCCAGTCTGGGGTGAAGAGGTCCACAGCTGCTCTGAGACACTGAGAAGAGAATGGCAGTGAATACTGAAGCTTTTCTGGTGATTTCATCCTTTTTTGGACTTAAGGAGTAAGGAGAGTTTAAAAATTGAATTTAAATGAAAATGTCAAGGCAAGTTATAGCAAACCTTTGCTCTTAACATTGGAGTCTAAGATATATTGTAATCTTATGGTTACATTAGAAACTTTGGAGGTTGTAGGCATTACGATCGCCACTATTGTGCAAAAAAAAGTATGACTGATGTCTCCATTCCAATGCAGAACAACTGAGACACCTTTAAACTTTATAGACAATTCAGCAGCAACAACAAAAACAAACAGCTTTCATGGCCCAAATTTAACTTTCGGTAGACTTCCGCAAAGAATCAATATTATATTCATATTCATATTACACATTTAAGCAAAAAAAGTTATAAACTCACAGTGTACACAGCAGTCTCCAGGCTCGCGAAATTACTGACAGCAATATATTAATATTTCATAAAAAATACATGTCCATTAGTCCAGTCTGGTAATTTTGGATTTTGTTACATAGATAAAAATTAGGATCGGGTGTTTTGGTAGTTTTGCATTATAATACGAGTGCATATTTTTTTCTTAACAAACGGATAACAACAGTGTACGAGACAAGTAAATTACCTTAGTTTAAATCATAGCTAAAGTGTATTAAATACTACACTGAGCTAACTTAACTGTGTAAAATTTATGTTTACAATGTTAGCTACAGATCCTTGAATTCGCCCCTCATCTTTAGGAAACTGACATTTTTTTAAGGTATTTGTTCCAGAGGTCAGTTTAGCTACTAGTCAGACCAATAAATAAACACAGACCAGAAGTTAATTTCATGTCAGGCAAGTAACCGTGGCAACCCGCATGCATCCAATGAAACTGTCTATATCTATAGTTAAGAATATATAACATTGGCCTTAAAATATACTATGTGAATACAAAGGGAAGTCACAGTTTGGTTTGTACCTTGGTTCAGGGGTCACGGTTCGGGGGGGGGGTTCAGTACGGGTGTGACTCATACATCTTTAAAAAAGTGAAGCCACTGGCTCTTTGATCGCCCCCTGGTGGCTGGCTGCAGTACAAGTCATAAACCCCGCCCTCTCCATGCAAACGAACGGGACTCGGCTCTAAATAAAAAAAATTATTTACACTTCCAATTTTTTTTTTTGAAAGATGGTTTTGATCCTTTAAGGTATTTGTTATCACGCTGATATATGTTCAATTGTTAATTTTGTAATATGTTTCATTTTAGCTAGTAATTCGATGCTTTAGAAACGGGGCGTGTGTTAGGATTGGAGTCGTTGAATTTGGGCACCAAGTTTGATACCGCGGCTCCGCCTCTGGCTCCACGGACAATTCCTTTTGCGCATGCCCTGGATCCAAACTGAAGTTTTTACGTAACATGGCAGCACCCATGGTCGGACATTTTTTACTTCATTACAATAGAAGGAAGCGACGTCGCGTCGTCCATATTTTTGTACAGTTTATGGTTTAGCACAAAAGAAAATAGCATAAAATGCCAAATGCTTAGAATCATTTATTAGTAGTTAAAAAATTACTTCCTTAACTTCATTTACAGTTAATTTAAAAACTATTTGCAATTAACAATAAAATGTTTTATACAATGATTAAAAGATTGTTGCTTAATTTTGCTCTTATATTAAAAAGTTTGCTTTGTTTAAAAACATCCCGTATGAAAATCAAACATGGTTTTACTATAGTAGAAGCATAGTCAGCCTATCTTGTTTTTTTTGTGAATTTTCATTACTTTATAGATTTACTGGATATACCTTGGTTAAAATATGTTTTCTGTAGTGAGTGAATGGGATATGTGTGGTTACTATAATTTTCCTAAAAATACCATAGAAAAACTAGTTGAATTTTCCTGAGGGATAAGTGTTGTTTAGAGTCACTTCTGTCATAGCAGCAAGCACTGAGTAAACACATATTGTCTGTTTTAAGGGGTGTAAGTGCACTCATCTGGGATTTGCGCTGTTGATACCCGCCTTCACAACATCAGGTGACACACCATCCCCATCCTATCTACCCCTCATGGATCACCTGTAACTGTCTCAGATGCAAGCTGTTTGCCACACTGTGCAGACCGATCGGCACATCCAATTCAAGTAACGTGAGAGCAACTCAAGCGATTGCTCCTTGACGTTCACTTCTCGAACAGCTTTAGGCTTGTTATTAAGCTATCAAAAGGCTCTCATACATGTATTCATCGTCAGACTGTGCGCACCAAACTGTGGGCAAACGGTTAGGGCAAATACTGTTACACCCCTAATATATATATATATATATATATATATATATATATATATATATATATATATATATATATATATATATATATATATATATATATATATATATATATATATATATATATATATATCTTATGCTTTTTATCTATTCCTCAACACAGAAGCATGTTAAAACGATTGTTCATCACTGGTGAGAGGAAACAAACAACTCTGCCTATTTTCTTTTACTAAATCAATATGTGGATGCAAACTTTAAAGTTATTTGACAACCAAAGAGTTAGGAGCAGACAGCTGCAATTTTCCGTAATCTGAATTTATCCGCCACTACCGAGACGTTCGTAGGGAAGCAGCCACAAGAATAATAGGTCTATTGATCTCTCTTGCATCTGAATGCGCCTTCCATTGACTTCCCCCATTGGAATAGCACGAATCTGGATCACAATAGGACCCCAATGCAAATTCATGGCACTGTTAAACATCCAGGCCAGAAGGGAGCGTTCAATGCATCCAGCACCACTGACCCATGCAGCGGGGTCTGAGGAGAATGCAAATACTATTGGACTCTATTTTGGGCAAGACTAGGGTGGATCAGAGTCGGAGATTGAATCTGACCTCTTGTCATGTGGCCGCCTGGTCCAACAGTAACCCAAACAAACACGGTGGAGAGCCTTCCTGATGAGATTGAAAAGGGAAACGCGTGGGTGTAGTCGCCACAATCAGAGTAGCAGCGTATAAAGTGGAAAACACTTTGTAGTATAATTCACTGACTCGTGGTTAACAATGTCATGTTCTTCTACTATACTAACTTCCTTGCATAGAGATAAACACGCAGGAAATGTAAATATGTAACGTGTTAGAGCCGACCTATATTTTCGCAGCCCATCATCAGTCGAGTTTCAGCAACGACACTTGACCAGAGCAAACACTTAGTTTGTATCTAACCGTTGAGGGCTGCGCTCAGTTCCATTTTTAGTTCTCACCTCGAGCGCACTGCCTGCATTCATCTTTGACTGGAGCATTGTTAAACAACATTAAATCAGGTAGACAAGCGAGACAATTTCATTATGTGTCTAGATGAAGGTAGCAGACAAAAGTGAAGGCGGAGATGAAATCTACTGGATGTAATGCAAATACAGGACTGCGATCAGCTCTGTAAGGGGGCTGGGGGAGTAGATCTCCAGTATGTGTTTGGAAATGTAGGGCGAAAATTAATTTATGGATGAATTTAGTGGAATGTAGCGCTGGATAAATGCAGATTTTTTGAAAATATATGTGAGCATGCATGTGGAAGTGCCATTTTACATAAAAAACATATAATGTTAAGAATATCTTCTTGTTCAAATTGTTGCCTCCTGGATTGGCATTTTTTTACATTTGCTAAGTGTGTCCCATTGGGTGAATAATTTTACATGAACACTTGGGATCTTCTTGCCCAGGTGTGGATATTTGGACGCAACCAAGGAGTGCATCCCAATTCAGGGGCTGCGTCCTTCAAAGGCCGTATTTGAAGGCCAGTGATGTCACAAAGGCTGTCCCAACTCAAAGGCTTCTTTACAGGCAGCCTTCAAATGCGGCCTTCATTTACCCAAAAACCAACATAGATGAATCCATCACAGCCTTGGCTATCCCAAGATTTAGGCCATGTTTACATTAGAGCATTTGCGTTTTAAAACGGCATTTTAAAATGAAAACGATCCTCGTTTATACTGGCATTTTAAAAAGAATCTTCATCCACACTATACACCACCATAAACGCATGAAACATGACCAACCATGTAACTGGGCATGCGCATAAAAGTGTAAAATAACTTATTACTCTAATAATAGCTTACCTGCACGTTTACGCAGCCTAGGGGTGTGCGATATTGACAAAAATTCATAGCTAGATCCTTTGCCGGCCACTACAACAGACACTATTTTTTAACCTATAAAAATGTGTTTGGGAAAGTCTTATACTGTTCTATCTACCCCCTACAACATATTAATATGATTAATAGGTTAATTTTTATTTTATAACTAAACAGAAAGGTCTTTATGATTTAAAAAGAAAGCATTCAAGTGAACAGTACTAAACAGTAGCGAACTTGAAGCAAAAAATAAATTTTAGCAAATGCAAACTTCAATCAAACATAGTAAGAGGTGAAGTATTAATTTAGCCAACCAGAAATGCTTATTGCATTAATTTTTAAAAGTGTGCGAGGTCCGTGCACGTCCTCCGCTAGCAACACACAAATAGCTAAAAGCGCAACGCCTAAAAGAGCATTATATATTAATGACGATGAGTTTATTGTTTTTATTAATTTATATTCACAAAACTTATCAACAAAACATCGATTCAAATTAAGAGACAAATTATCTGAAACGAAATTCATTTTAAAGTAGCAAACAAAACTTACATTAAACTGGAAAATAATTTCTGACCCATTACAATTCTCCCTTCATATTAGCCTTTACAACACCTATATGGCATTTAAAATTACAGTCTATCTTTCGTAAGCTAACTAAATTTAAACAAAACATAAACACTTATACTGTTCTAGCTCCCCCTACAACATATTAATATGATTAATAGGTTAATTTTGATTTTATAACTAAACAGAAAGGTCTTTATGATTTAAAAAGAAAGCATTCAAGTGAACAGTACTGAACAGTAGCGAACTTGAAGCAAAAATAAATCAGCAAATTCAAACTTCAATCAAACATAGTAAGAGGTGAAGTATTGCTTTAGCCTTTACCAGAAATGCTTATTGCATTAATTTTTAAAAGTGTGCGAGGTCCGTGCACGTCCTCCGCTGGCAACACACAAATAGCTAAAAGCCAAGCGCCTAAACGAGCATTATATTAATGACGTTGAGTTTATTGTTTTTATTAATTTATATTCACAAAACTTATCAACAAAACATCGATTAAAATTAAGAGACAAATTATCTGAAACGAAATTCATTTTAAAGTAGCAAACAAAACTTACATTAAACTGGAAAATAATGTCTGACCCATTACAATTCTCCCTTCATATTGGCCTTTGCAACGCCTATATGGCATTTAAAATTACAGTCTATCTTTCATAAGCTAACTACATTTAAACAAAACATAAACACATTAAACCCAACAATACTCAAACATTCATATAAAACAGACATTATCTATAAGGATACATGTTAAAACTATCCGATATAGCGTTTATAATAGCTGGTTGGTAGATGTTTACTATTTTTGGCAAAACCTCCGTAACAAACCAACATTTACATGAATAAAATAATTTTTACTTTGAAAATGATGCGCTGTCACGTTAACATCAGCTGTTCGTTTACATAAGACTCCGTCTACGTTCATTTACACTCAGAGCAACGTCTGAGTTCTCAAACTAAAACGGGGTCTTCAGCGTTTGCGAACAAATCCGTTTATGAGGGTCGAAAACGGTGATGTAGTGTAGATGAAAGGCGTAAACGTAGCAAAAGTAACGCGTTTTAAAGGATAAACGCATTAATGTAAACATAGCCTTAATGCGCGCCTGTGATTTCTGCGTTTTTTGAAATAATGGCATGTAAACTACATCGATTTGAGTAAGTGTTTGTTTCAGTGGTTTTGTGTGTATGTGGATTTTTCTTGAGACAATGCCATGTTTACAGACAGGAAAAAGATTTGGATAGAGAAAGCTCTGGCTTCATGTGGATGTGGCCTTAGTGACTGACAGCCTTAGTCCCTGCATTTACTTTCATTATATGGAAAATGGAAAAAATGCAGTGTCAGCATTCTACAAAACGTCCTCCCTTGGGTTCCACATAAGAAAAGTCATATGGGTTCGGAAGAGCAGGATGGTTTAATAATATCAGCGAGTAAATTAAATTTTAATTTCGGGTCAACTGTCCCTCTAGGCTTTTTTCCTCCTCTTCAGTGAAACTATTCACCCTATCAGGTGTGAATGTTATATGTCTGTCAGTTCAGCTACAGAAAGTCATTAGAGACAACAACCTAATAAATAGGTTTTAAAGCCCCCAGTCATCTACGAACCTTCTACTGTCTGGACTTTCAATTAAACTTCACCTGATAAATACCATCACCTCTGCAAACGGATAATGAGCATATTCAGGTTTGGCCCAGACTTACAGGAGGAGCAACCTAGCTTTAACACAGTTACCTAAATTGCTCTCTGATTTTATGAAGAGGGTTTGACACAGTCCCATCTGGAAAAAGGTATGCTGAGGAGAACTGCCTGTTTACATTACCCTTGTCTTCAGTAACTTTCATCTCATATAGAGAGACCATAGGCTCTATATAAATACACACAATGTACATAAACAAACATACAAACAAGGTCTTTCTTTCTTTCTTTCTTTCTTTCTTTCTTTCTTTCCTCCCTCCCACCCCCTGAGGTCATTATAATTGGACCCTCATTTCCTGAGCTCGACTCGTCTGACTTCCTATAATGGACTTGGTTCTTCTCATGGCCTTGTTACATTCAAATAGGAACCAAATGCAAATAGCCAAAAAGCCATGGCCATCAGATAAAAGATTGTGGCGACAGACAGAGACCTGATCAAGAAAGTTTATAGCAGCCACTCCACTGTTGTTTAAATGTGTTTTGAGATAAAATCAGCAAATGTGGAAGTTTCACCCGTTTGACCTGGAACACTGAGATCGAGTCGCCACTTATTCCATTACATTTTGCATACCGATAAGCTAAAAATAGCTTGGAAACTTTTGCACAAACATTTATTTCTATGGCTGGAATGTCACGTTATCCACATTATGTATAGACTCATGTTATATATCAAACAAAAGATTTTGTGATAAACTTGACGGGCCTGCTGAAGCCTAATGCTAATATGTCAGTGTAAATGACTGGTGCTTTGAAACACTTCATTCACAGTACAGATTCTGTTGATAGTGCAGTGGTTTATTTTGTTTTGACTGCTTGCATTTGAACAGTCTATGGTCTGGTAACAATAGATCCTTCCCTCAAGCAAGTGTTTTTGCTTACCCAAAATTAACATATGACTAAAAGACTTTAATGAGCATTCAGGACTCCTGCGCTTATCTCAGGAAATGAAATAATCACTTGATTTTGATTTGAGATTATTTTAGAGTCTAATAGTCTTTTTTCTCATCCAGTTTAAGGTCAGTTTCATTCACATTTAAAGAAGACAGCAAATGTTTTTGTTTCAAACTGTCTTCCTGTTTATGGAGAGACTGGTCATGCAAAATAACACCATGAGGTTTTTGCTGCCAACATAATCAGCTTGTGATTGTATTTTCTGATAGTTTTGTCAACCTAACGCTAAACCAAATGTGAGATAGGGAATGTGGAAAAATTGCAGACACAAAATGCTATCAAATTTTAACCTACACATTTTTCTCACGTGAAATCACATTCTTTAAGCAAAACTATAACTATCTGAATCTGTCAGTGTCGTGATAGTTGCCGTAAACAGGTGGTCTATCTCACCCTCATCCATAATAGCCCCCATGTCTGACCAACTCATGATCCATCACCACTTCCTCTAGGCTGATATCATGCTTGTCATCACCTGGATCTCCATTGTGGCCTCCATCAAGACTTTTCCTGTAACAGACCTGCATGTCTGCACACAAACACCCAAATGACTTTCCTTAAAAGCCAGCAAAAACAAGGAGTTAAAACCTGTCACTTTACATCCTGTAAACTAGCACATGCTGTTTCTGAGAAAAAGCATGTTCAAAACATCCACAGTAACTGTAAAATAAGCATAAAACTACCCTTTAAAACTCATTAGAGAGACATTAAAATCTACAGGCGGTTTGTCTTTGATGCCTGTCATTATTAGTGTATAGTAAAGTCCAGATGAAGGGGTTAGACCGGTTTATGTCTGGGATGCAGGTGATTTAGTTTCTCTCTGTAGGGAGCTCCCTCACATGTTACTGTGACATTCCATGGGCCAAAATATTATAAATGACTTGCTGAACTTTTACAGGACAGATCAAAGGTATTGATAAAGGCTTTACATATAAATATATAGATGTACAATTTCGGGCATATTTAGGGGACGTTTACACAACACTAGTGAACTACAAACTGAGACGTTTTTCATTTGCGTTTGTTTGCGTACAGATAACATTGTTGTCAAAACAGTCGCTGTTCCCACGGCTGAGTCTAAATATTTGGTGTTTCAACGTGATCTCACGAGAATTCATACATATTTTACGAGTTGGCTAATTCGTATGAAATCATTCTCGTTATTCTCGGATTCTCGTTAGATAGCGTTGGGTGTTTCAGTCTGTCCAAAGTACGATTTCAGGACTATACAAACTTACAGAAACACACCGTTTTTTTTCGGACTATAAGTCACGTTTTTTTTTCATAGTTTGGCCGGTGCTGTGTCTTATCATCAGGTGCGCGTTGTAAGTCAGCATGAATTAATATTGACATATATGAGGCAAGAGAAACCATTGCCATCTACAGCCGCGAGAGACCGCTATATGCTGCTCCTGTATTTATGTAATTGAATGAATTTCGTGATGTGGAATGACAAACCTGCGAACTTTGCGAATGATGCGCCTTTGGCTTGTTCTGTTAATTTTGTCTATTCAGGCTCCAAGGTATGTTCTGTATGCTATTGTTTATTGTGTAAATAACTGATAATGTTATGTTAACGTACGGACACCGATTCAGCCTGCGGCTATTGTTTAGTTGAATAACTCGTCTTTCCAGATTAAATGTCTGTTCTTCGGCTTGGATTTTGTGAAATAATTTTCTAAATAAATGCGACGTATAGTCCACTGCGACTTAGAGCTGTAATCGGGCCTTAAAAGTTAGGCCCGAAATGTCCGGAGCCCGACAGAATGCAGCCCGAACCCGAACGTACATTTAGATTGACAGCTTTTTAAGAGCCCGAACCCGTTTACAGCCTGACATTATTTAAATGTGCGCACACACACAGCTTTTGTCAAGAATGAGATATTTACACAGGTTTTAACATTATTTATTCATGACTAATAATCTACACGCCACTTGGAAGTTGAAGCAAAGAAATAAAATAAGTCATCTGTAACATTGTAACATCTCATTCTAAATAGACCTATGCAATACACTATAAATATGCCAATAAAATGTATATTTCTTAACGGATTAAATTAAGAAAACACATTCTGAATTAAGATGGGTATTTGGCAATAACGAAATTAAGAGAAAGGCTCCGCGGGATTTGCGTCGGCACTTCTCTCCATTACTGCCAACATTAGTCTATATCCTCTGTCTAAATTATGTATTTAAGACTCGATTCATATTTAGTTATACATTGAAAAACCTACTCACCAAGATTAGGCTACATGTTTTTGATGAGGAAAATCATTAAATCCACTGTAAATGAATTCAGCGCGATCCTGCGCTACTGCAGCATTGAACTTGACCGCTCATTTACCTCACAAAGCCGGAGCGCAAGCCCGAGCCCGCCCCGAGCCCGTGTAAAATGTTAGAAATGAAGCCCGAACCCGCCCGAGCCCGTCGGGTCCCGACGGGTCCCGTCGGGTTCGGGCAAAGATCTTCAGCTCTACTGCGACTTATATAGTATGTTATTTCGTCTGCATAACGCATTTTTGATTGGTGCGACTAATACTCCGGAGCGACTTACTGTAAATATATATACCTCAACCATAACCCCAAACCCCCCAAAATGTTAAAGTTTGAGGGTTTAACATAAACTACATTATTGTCATGTAAACAAATTTGAAATACCAAGTATTTAGTGAAAGCCCTGTTCACACTGATCTTTGGAAACTACTATAAAATGGTGTAACACTGTAAAAAAGATTTTTGGTTCAACTTAAAAAAGTAAATGTTCTTGCTGCCTTAAAATTTGGAGTTTAAGTTGACTCTTTTGAGTTAATATATTTAAATTTAATTTATTAAAAATTTTAAGGTGACATAAACATACACTGTAAGCAATTGCCGTAAATTAACAGCCAATTTTCAACACTAAAATACTGTTTTCATGTTAAACAGTTTAGTACTGTAGTTAGCAATGCATTGTGGGCTGCTTAAATTGGAACAACAAGTCAACAGTAAGTTGATGTTTTAAATTACAGGACAATACAGTATTTTCTCGAAAATGCATGTTGACTGGGGAATTTGGAGCATGGTCAGAAGCAATATTAGTTTTATAAATTGAGGCTAGCCTTTTGCTTTTGGTCAATTTTCTTTAAAAAAATACAGAAGTAATTTGTCATTAACCCCTGGATGGAATTTCGGGAACCATTATTTGGATTGGAGATTTTCCAGAAGAGGACGTACAATTTAGATGACGTGCTGCACATTCTCAAGTGTTCTTCATCAAATTCATCGGGTCTTGCATCTACAAATGAAACGGTAATTCAAATCTTATTCATATTGCCAAAAATGCTTGATATCAACTGATAGAAGCTTCTCTTGCTAGGGATTTAAACATGTCATTGAACAGTGAGGCTTAGATTTGAATAGCCAAAACAATATTACTTTTGAGTGGTATTTTGATTAATTTTGGTAAAGTTAGCCGTAGGCTACTTCTGAATTTGAGAAACAACACTTATTAAAAAATTTACTTTAACCAAACCATAGGATTATTTGAACATCGACTATCCAAGATGGTTTTGGTGAGTTTTATTTTGTTTGTGTCGACTTTTAATGAAAATTGTTTTACAAACAGTTAACAAGAAAATAAAGCTAATTGTAGTTTGGTTAAAGTTTAATAGTCAAGGCTTTGCATTTTTCTATTTAAACGCCAAATTGGTGTGAAAATATTGTCTTTCTGGACTCTTTGTGAATGCAATGTGTGTACTAGTTTGTGGGAGTACTACTACATATGTAAAAAGAGAGGTGTAAATATTTTTTTGGCTCAAAGGAAGCTGCATGTAAGCTACGTGTGACAACATGGAGTTAAAAAAATAAATTGTTACCCTTTAAATTTTGAATGTCAAATCTATTTAGAAGTTTGATTGTAGGTACCTCGTTCACGTCTTGGTTACATTCCACCTAGTGTTTACTAATTATTGTCCTTTTTATAAATTTTCTTCTTAAAAATCTTATTATGGTAAGGATAATGTATTTGTTCCCTTCAGGTATCTGCCACTGCAGCTGACGTTGAGACAACTCTCAGTCTTCCTGCAAGTCCTCGCCTGATACCTGGTAATATACATTTAATTTAGAATCATTGATAGACACATTGTATATTTTATCCATTCATCTTGAGTTTACAAATGTTTACACAAGGTAACAAGTATTTCCATGTTGTTAAGTTTCAAGTGCAACAAGGCAAGTCACAATTAAGGGTTGGATGATCACCTTTAAGGGCTCTGAGGGCATCACACCAACATTTGCAATTGGACTTGCTGCTATGTTTGCAACCTACTACATTTTCAGCCTTCAGTATCAAGATGAGACAGCCTGCCCTCTGGAATTCATTCAGAGGTAAACCCCTTCAATCCCTGCCATCATTATATAGATATATACAATTAAATTAATGTGTTTGTATTTTATGCATAAAATGGAATTAGTACTGTACATTTCAAGCCTCAACACCTACACACACACACGCACGCACGCACGCACGCACACACACACACACACACACACACACACACACACACAGGGTATAGACTTTGTTATAATTCCATTTGATGTCATTAAAGTAATAGTCTACCCTTTTGCCATATTAAACTATGTTATTACCTCAACCTAGACGAATTAATACATACCTATCTTTTTTCAATGCGTGCACTGTACAGCGTGTTGTGAATGTGTTAGCATTTAGCCTAGCCCCATTCATTCCTATGGTACCAAAAAAAAAAGTTTTATTTTGTGGCACCATACTTACTGGTATAACTCCTCATGTAACAGTCTTTAAATAAGGAAAACACGGAAGTGTTTGGTGGCTTCCCTGTTTGGTACCATAGGAATGAATGGGTCTAGGCTAAATGCTAACACATTCACAACATGTTGTACAGTGCACGCATTGAAAAAAGATAGGTATGTATTAATTTGTCTAGATTGAGGTAATAACATAGTTTAATATGGCAAAAGGGTAGACTATTCCTTTAAATCCACTCAATTTGTGCAATGACGAAAGACAAAAAAACAATTAATTGCTTTTGTTTTAGGCACTTCATTGATATAAATCAAGAGAGAGGTACAAATGCCAAAATCATCAGACAAGATTGTCTCTAAGAAGAAAGGTGTGATCGTCCAGAAGTCGTCTTCTGCAGTTAAATACACACCTGGCCATGCTACTGAAGAATCTCCTTGACTTTTTAATGGAACTTCATATAGATCGGTGAGTATATAATCTTTCTCTCATTTTTTTGACAGTCTGGCATTGCCACAATTATACTGGTATTTTTAACTTTATAAGCATTAGCTTGGAGTTTATACTTTACATTCGTGATTGTTTAGTTTATTTATGAGTATGATTGTTTTTTGTTCTTTGACAGTGGCAGCGCTGGAATAATGCTGCAGAGAGGAACAGCGGCTACTAAAGTGATGATTGTCTCTTCTGGATCCACAAGAACTAAGATGTAAAAACACAAACCTACCTCACAGGACAATTTTAAGAGGTAACCTGCAAGTCTAGCTTGCAGTGGCACATGTGCCTATACGGTTTCATCCTAAATGTTTTTTATGCTTATTATTGATACATCCTGACAAAATGTTCTACTGTACTATAATAGTTTCAAAATGGCCTTAGGTATGTTTTCAAAAAGTAAACTATAGGTTATGCCCTTCACATTTGGTTAGGATTAGGGGCAGTCTCTGACGAGCAATTTAAGAACGTACGTTTATTGCCATAGTCTAAAGCAAGAAACTACTGTTTCTGTTTACTACTAGAAAGCTTTTTCAGCATTGTCCAACAGGATTTATTTTCTTTCGTTTTTTGTATTCATGTTGACATTGACATTTCTCTTTGAAATAAAGGTGTTTGATTTGGAAGTTTTTGTTGCTTATTTTGCATAATATTCACAATAATGCATATCTTAAGCAGTTGTCTTTAGCCCTGGGAATTCATTGGGCAAGTTCATGGGAGACTGATATTTTAAATATCAATGAAGAATTTTTAGAGACTAAATTTATGTTATTTAAAAAATGCTGCATATTTCTGTGATTATTTGGAAATTACAATAATATTGTTTAGGTTGTTACTTTAAACCTAAACAATATTATTTTAGTTCCTAAATAAATCACAGAAAAATGCATTTATTTTTTACTGTATTAGACTGTGAAATCATTTAACAGTGTGACTACAGAAGTATTCTGTATTTCTGGTTTACAGACTACTACCGTAAATTAATTTTACATATGAATACTGTAAAAATAACGGTATACTGCTGGCGTCTCTGCTGCCAGCTCTTTACTGTAAATTATATAAATACAGAACAATACAGTTTTTCTGGTTTACAGACTACTACCGTAAAGTCATTTTACGTATAAATACCGTAAAAATAACAGTATACTGCTGGCGTCTCTGCTGCCAGCTCTTTACTGTTATTTTACAGGGAAATTTTTTACAGTGTACTTTTATAAGTTGAACCAACAAATGCAGGCCAAAATAGCCAACTCTTTCACAATTGTGCATTTTTGTTAGAGATGAGAAAGCTGACGTTTTCGAAAACTTGCACTATGCATTTTTAATCCTCTAAAATTGTCATGTAGCTTAAATGAACGCCCAGAATTAGTAAAATAAATTGTTTTGTTGAAAAAATGATTTTGTTAAAAATGGTGTTGTGTTACTGGCCGCTTAGTTTAAGCATGCTTAAGTTCACATGCTGATGCCAAATGTTGCTTTTTTTCACTTTTAAGTGTCTGCCAAACATTTTTAGAAGAGATTTAGCAATAGAGAAGTGACAATCCTGGAGAGTGATGAAAAGAGATAGAGAGGCTTTAAAAATCCACACCTCGGGCCAGCCATCTGTTACAGAAGCTAAAGAACAACAGAAAGGCTCATCGTGACCAGTCACCAATATCTGTGTACACACTCTGTCTATCAGAATGTATGTACTATCAACAGCTGGCCATTACCTCAGGGTAGATTTCTGCTCCGTTAAACATTTGGATGTTGCTTCAGGGGTTCGAGTTGTTTTGTGGATCTGTCTTATGTACTCGAACCATTTGGGCATGTTGTATCATATAAAATTTTTATATTACAACATTAAATTGTTATATTAGACAATAAGTATGATGTTCACATCGATCAAGTCAAAGCTAAAAATAGGTACACTATGCTATGTAACAACATTTTTATTACTTCAATAAACTTTCAGAAAAAAGAAGCTGTTACTAAGGTGGTACCCTTTCAAAACAAAAATTGCCTTGGTACCTAAAATGTGCTTATTAGTACACCAAAGGTATATATCTGTATGTAAATGGTACTTATTAGGACCTTTTTAAAAGGGTACCCTTGTAGTTATAGCTTTTTACTTCGATGCACCGATGTATAGGTCGCCTATTTTTGATGAATTTGAAACTATCGGCATATCAGCAATACTGTGTGAAGGCAATAAATTGCATGTCTGTTGCATAATTCATAATTTTTTGAATTATAAAAATAATTAATTACTTCCCAAAGCAAAATAAAATGTAAAGTTTGTCAGAAGTGCGATGCGGGAAAAATAGTAAATCACGTAGTAAATCACATGAGAGATTACTCATTCACGTGAGCCATGCAGTCAGAGTATTTCGGAAAATGGCTGCAGTCTGGGCTGTTTTCAAAATCTCGGAAAAAGACCAAAAATTGGCAAAATGTTATCTTACTTTGCGCCTCTCTAATTATGTTGGTCAGTTGAATGTTAAATGTATCCAATCCATGTTCAGTAAGATTAATTTGTTGCAGGAATAAACCAGCTAATAGGATACCTGTATAGGATTGTATACAAGTGTTTCATACAGGCATTAGCCAATATTGTCTGTTTAAATCTGTATCGCCCCCCAAAAAAATCATATCGGTGCATCCCTACTTTTATTTCTGACAGTGTACTGTCTATATAAAACTATAAAAACTTTTTTCTGTTAACATTATGTTAACAACACAATAGAAACCCAACACAATAGACATGTGTCAGTCTTTTTATGGCAATGTATCCTATGATTCAAGATTCAAATATTTTTTTGCCATGGTAAGAGACATTTAATATACATATTTTCACACAAATAAACATTACAAATATAAAAGTATTACAAATATATATCTAAACTGGGTTGTTTAAAGTCATGGTTAGGTAAAGTATGAACAAACCCAAATTAAATGAACCTTGAAAATTTTTATATTTGATCCATTGATGGGTTGCCACAACCCAACATTTAGGCTCATTTAAACCTAGCAGTTAAGTTTGTCTGTATTTTACCCAATCATGGATTGAAACAACCCAGTGTAAATATATATCATAAAAAATAAAAAAGTAAATGTTTTTTTCTATTTTATCATTAAAGACTATTGGTATTTTCTATTTATGTTTTGTTGGTAGCAAAAAAACATGTAATCCGTAGCTTGTTAATTACCATTTATTTGCATGTTGAAAAGTAGGCCAGATGTTACATAATAACATGTCATAATTTTATCTCAGGAATAGCCTACTACATAATATTTATTTAATAATTATTTTGATTCAGAATATCGGCCCATAACCATGAATGCATTTATTTAAAATAATTTTTCTTAGTATTTTCTAAGTATTTTTTTTATGACATGCAAATATTATGTTAATTCCATCTAACATCACAACAGTCATTAATTTGCATTACTTTACTAATGGTACTCTGATAACAATGTACCCTTCCCTCATATACAGATTGGCCTTGAGGAATAGTGTGAGGATTGTGTTTTAAAAATGCTGACGACTGTACAGAAAGACACTGTAGTGGAAACAGCAGAGGACAGAAGCTGGAAGGGTGTGGATTGAACCTTGCATTCATTTGCAAAACACTCAGGGAATGGCCCATCCATTTCACCCTGGCCTTTCCAGACCCCCCACTGTAGAGATGCTATCTTGTCACCTTAATAATGGCTGTGCATACAAAAAGTGGCTTGAGCTCGGTTGGCGCTTCAATTCAGTTCTGGAGGAGGGGCCTAGATAAACACCTAGAGAATGACTTGAATGATAGCACCAAAGGCCAAAGCTTTGCCTTGGGATTCACTTATCTGAATGGTAATAAGAAATGCAAACAGAACCGAGAGTGCAAATAAAAAAGGCACAGTGTTCATTACTCATTTGGAGTAAAAAGGGAAGAAAGATCAAATGGGAGCAGATGGAAAGAAAGGTCTTAGGGCTTTTTTGTAGGCTTTCCTGAGGTTTTTAGAAGGACCAACTACTGCTCTCATAGATTTGAGGTATCAAAACTCGACTCCAGAAAATTCTGGAACATGAGATGGGTCTGTGTGGCCACTCTGAGTCGGACCGCTTGATTGGCTGTCTGCCTTCTTGAAAGCTAGCTAGATCAATTTGCAAGCGGGAAGGAAATACCCCTGAGGAAATCAAATCCACGGCTATTACACAGCCCTGCCGCTGGCCAAATACATGCATATACAATTGGGATAGAGCAGCTGCAGGTGAAAGATAAAACGTACGCATTCAGCATTTTCAAACCTGACTTCCCTGTCCTCCACAGGCACATACATATTCACATAATTACTAGGAGGTACTGAATGAATATTTGATATCAATGGAGTGAGCATGCTTAGTCATATCTCATAAAACAGGCTTGGTAACTCCAGGCTTTATGCCAAGTAAACAATCAATTTTGGACCCCTGAGCTCATTGTCCTGCAGTGGGGTCCTGGTGAGAACAATCCCAGCATGCACTCTGTGGTCAACTTCATTAAAACTCTCCCTAAGCCCTACTGCCAAAGCCCTTAAAAATTTGCACAACAGAAAAAGGTGATGTATGACAGTCATTGTCTTCTGAATATATTGGATTGGCATAAACAAACTTAGCTTTTAGTTATGTGTTTTGTCACTATAGCTCAAAAATTATAAAATGACATTGACCACTAGGCCACAAAGGCAATTGATTTGTTTGTGGTCTGTCTAACAAATATGATGCAGAAGTGCTCCTGTAGCTCAGTAGGTAAAGCATTGCATTAGCTGTGCAAAATGTCATGGGTTCAATTCCTAGAAAATGCTGAAAAAATACTGAAAATATACTGAAAAAAAATGTATACCTTGAATACACAGATTTTTCTTGTTTGCTTAATAGACCGCATGGCAAAAATAATTTATCACTGTGAGAATACATCAAACTGTGAATTCATCAAACTTACTTTGTATATCATTTGTATCTACTGTACTGTATGTACCCGGTGTATAGTTTGTTTTTAATGTGTATGCGAACACGCACAGTCGAACACACAGCCTTGCAAAGCATCGTTTATTTGACAAAAATGGTGACTGTTACAAAAATCTGATAGTGCATGTACAGTGCGCGGACCCTCGCATATGCGTAAAAATGGGACTATACTTCTAGCTTTACTCAATGTTTTGTACTGAGCTACAGTATATTTAAAGGAAAACACCACAGTTTTTAATTTTTTTACTATGTTCTTACCTCAACTTAGATGAATGAATACATACATATCTTTTTCAATGCGTTCACTTTAATCTTTGTAGAGCGCTTCATAAATGTGTTAGCATTTAGCCTAGCTACATTCATTCCTATGGCTCCAAACAAAAGTTTTATTTCGTGCCACCATACTTACTTGTGTAAGTACTCATGTAACAATCTTTAAATAGGGAAAACATGGAAGTGTTTGGTGGCTTCTAAATTTATCCCTGTTTGGAGCCATAGGAACAAATGGGGCTAGGCTAAATGCTAACACATTCACGAGGCATTGTACAAAAATTAAAAGTGCACACATTGAATAAAGATAGGTATGTATTAATTAAAGTTGAGGTAAGAACATAGTAAAATATTGAAAAACGGTGGTGTTTTCCTTTAAAATGTGTTATGATTTGCACCTTCATGCAACAATTGGATTTTTCATTGTGTCACAATTTGTCCTTGTCTAATATTGTGAGTAAAAACTAAAAACTATTTTTTTTTTAAATAAATACAACTCCTAATGTGATTTTTCACTGCATAAGTTTGGAAACTCCATTTATAAAGGCAATTATAAAGGTAGGTGTAAATCTGAACATACATCTTGTATGACCTTGCAGTGTGAATATAACTCAGAACAGTGAATAAGTAAGTGGCACACAGGCTTGACAAATTATGTCAAGAGAAATTCATAAATTTCTTCACAAATGCATAAAATGAATTTGGGATGAACAACATTATCACTGGCTGTTCATCTCGTAAATCATCACAAGGCTAATGGAAGCAGCGAAAACATGCACACTAAAAAGACCATACACATAATAACGTATGGTACAATAACAACAGGAGATCTTCATTTAAAGTCTGTGCTCAGCTCTTTGATTCAGAAACTGTTCCTTTTTCTAGATATGATCGGATTTATACGGATTTATTTTGTTTTCTCTCCTTGCGCTTCAAAGACAATTTCTACTTTACGGCATGCAAATGGGACCATCCGCATGCTCGGAGGATTCTTTCTTAGCTTATCTGCTGCAGAGCAGGCCTGGCCAATCTTATCCACCTCTATATGTTCAATATTTATGGAGCGCAACGAGCTCTAACCAATGTTTTCTCCTTTTACTTCCTGATAAAAAATGAACAGTGTGACACAGACCATGAAGCTTTCACCAAACTCTGGCTCTGTTTTTATCAAGAGAGACCACTGACCAATTGAGTGAGCTGACCCCCATTGCCCTGGACTTATAATCTTATGAATACAAATTTAGGATACAGTCACAGTTTCTAGACACACCACCTGAATCCCTCATAGCAGTTTCCCTAGAATAATATAAACATGGACACAATGGCTTTAGACCAGCAGTTTTTATAGAATAGGAATCCATGGGGCTATTTACACGTGGTATTAAGATACGTTTTGGTCGATCATATCAAAAGTGGGGTGTAAAAATGCAGTGTAAAATGTTTTGAGCTTGTCTACTTTTGACCACATTCAGAGGTACTCGAAAACGCATGCTAATCTAATGTGTAATGTACTGAGCACAATCTTTCTCCATCGTTCTTGGCTATCATTGATTAAACTAAAGTGGCTGCTCTTCGCCCATTTTTATCCCTTCAAAGTAATCAGGATATAAGTGCTAGAAAGTGGACAAAAGATACAGATTAAAACACGAGGTGTGAACTGACATGTGTCTCTCTCGTCCACTTGTGACCAAAACAGATCTTAATATCAGGTATAAATAGGGTCTATATACATCTGGGATCAGGTGTTTTCAAAAACATATACATGTGGACCCTCCCTTAAAGACTTTCGGATTGTTAAAAAAGAAACTGGATATGTTAAAAAGACACAGGCCTATTGAACAATATCCCTTACTATAAAACAATCACAGCTCTGGGAGCCAGACCAACTTCTCTCAATGACTGATAGAAAACTCCTGCCAAGACAGATCCAGAAGTGTGTGTGTGTGCAAAAAGGCTTAGTTTGAACATTTGAGTTAAACACCGTTATGTAAATGTCACAAAGCCCCACAACATGTTTGCTACATATACTTCCAGGTGGTGTTAGAGGAGGGGCATACTCATCCTAAAGAGCATCTGATTGGACAAAATATGTGTAGTGCTTTATTTCGCACAGTTTCCCAAAATGTTTTTTTTTTTAAATATGCATACTTATGCATGAAAAGGGTGAATTTAGCAATTTTTTGGGAGTACAATTGAAGGCCCCAATGCTATCATGCTAAAAGCCTTAAATCAGGGCTAGTTAACTGTGTCCCAGAAGGGCCAGTGTCCTACAGTTTGGTGTGTTTGCGTAGTATGCCCGAATTCATTGTATTAAAAAAAACAGTAGGCGAAAACTACCCGGATGACCTACTACTTCCAGCAAGATCCTGAAATGTTTATTACATAGAAACTTTACTATCTGTGAGCCCCTGGGAGAGGAGTTATCCAACAAGAAAGAAGAAGGAGAGAAGTTGTTTTAGTCAAAAATATCCGAAAGCGGTAACGCAGCTCTATTCGAAAAAGTACGGGGAAGCTTGTTGACGCTTTGACAGCTCTGAAGTCTGTTTTCTCTAAACTAATGTTTTGGTAGGAACGAAAGTTTACATCGTATGTTTCTCCGGAATCAGCCAGCGAAGAACGTCTAGGCTATATTCCGATTGGTTGCTGGCGTCTTGCCGCTGAACCGCGTCATAGCTCATTACGAGTTGAGCTTCTTTCAACTTTCTGATGGACGCTCTGGTCGCTCAAAATGCCCAAAACGCGACGCCGATGGATTTGACGCTCCTTGCAGCTGAGAGAAGCCAGCTTCCATTGTAAATGAATGACTTCCGGTAATTTTAGAAGCTCAAGTCTGCGGCGGTGTGAACGTACAGATAAAACCTGGATGTCCACATACGTGGACATTAATTTTTAATAATAATTCTGTGTAACTGGAACCTGTTGTGCACAAACATGGACAAATACACTGCTTCATGTTCAAAAAAAAAAAGGGTTATTATTTCTAACCCCAAAATAGCTGGAAGAAATCTGAAAAAAGACAAACCAAAGCTCGAGTCTTAGGAGGTTAAACAGCTGTCCCTTAAATTTGTTAAATTGCACTTGTTTATCATCATTTTAGTTAGCGACTAACTAGTTGTAATGACAATGTACTGTTTTAAATGTCGATGAGTAGGTACTTCCTCTAATTCAGTACCTACTGTCACAGTATTCAATTTGGCTGCATCCGAAACCGCATACTATATAGTAGGTAGTTAATAAGATGAAGTACCTACTTACTTGCCGTTAAAACAGTAGGTACTGTATAGTATGAATCCTTGTAGTATGAATGAGATTCGGACGTACTACATCCGCCATGCTGCTACATCACGTGACATACGTCGTCATCACGTCATGTCATTCCAGCGCGAAAAAAGCCGCATGATCTTCTTCTTCGTTGGATAACTCCTCTGCCAGGGCATCATGGGATAGTGAAGTGTCCATCGTATGCACACTTCAAAATCTAACCGGAAGTAGTGGGTCATCCGGGTACTTTTCGCATACTGTTTTTCGAATACTATGTATTCGGACATAACTACTCGCCTCGCCTCCTGCATTTCGCATACTATATAGTATGAAGTAGGCGGTTTCGGACGCAGCATTTGAGATGGAGGGGTAGACTTCGATTAGCTTCAACAGGTGTGTGGGTTTTGGGTTGGAGCTTAACTTTTTAGGGAAAAAAAAGCACCGGAGTTCACTTGCATTGACTTAAATTCTGCTTTCTGATTTCATTAGATCTTCAGTGGGATGCCATTGAAATAAAAGACTACATTATTAGATGACCAGGGTTAATTAAACTCTCCATAAACACAATGTAAATGATTCACTGCAATTCCCTATCATTTTTATGACATTATTTTGTGACATTTTTTCGTTACAGGACTAAACTAAGAAGTCATGCTCTCTTCATCTCTCTCTCTCCGCAGGGGGCCTGTGGCTGTCTTACAAGGCACCAATCTCTGTTGAGAATTGATTTTCATCATCCCTCCACACCAGAAGGCTCAGGTCACATCCCGGCCTGCCCGAGCAAGATAACAGTAAATAAAGTGATAGTAAGTCATCTGGAAATTAACATGAATAATTGTGATATAGCTTTAAATTTGCTTTAGGTGTTTGTGGACAGGGTCTGAATGAAAGCATTAGTTAGTCTTTATCTTCCTTTTTATGTAGAGTGATTTTGTTTGTCTACATACTTCCAAACATATATTTTCTCTCTCTCTCTCTCTCTCTCTCTCTCTCTCTCTCTCTCTCTCAAGGCATTCCATCTGATTATGAGTACTTTGCAATCTGCGACAGTTTGATTGATGCTTCACCTCCATGAGCAGAATTTTGAGCAGCACCTCCTTGAAGCAGCCCGTTATGTGTCTGCAAGCTGGTAACCTTGAATTTATGTTACCACGGCAACAGAGCTGGTCATGCATTATGGATTATCATTGAAATTCTACACCACCTACCTAACATAATAATGGGGACTTGAGACTTAATCAAATCAGCCAATCCGTGCGGATGCTTGTGCCTTTATATATAAGTGATTGTAATATCATTCTGTATGATTGATATTTAAACGTATATGTTTATTTGTGTTTGTCTCACAGTATGTGTAAACATACACACACTGATAGTCTTTCCATAAAATACAAAGACGAGCCGGCAGCTGGTAAAACATTTCCAAGCTGCTCAGTTTGTCCATGTGTGTGAATGAGATCTAAATCTGAGGTGTTAAACCTGTTTCTACTTTGAACGGGCCGCCCACAGTTCTTTCACTGACCATCTGACTGCCGAATTTAGCAACTTCACAGTGAGATTTGTTTCATCAGTTCACCTGGAAACAAAGTCATGTTTGGAAGGAGTTGAAAACAACTGAGGAGCTCAGATGCAAAAGCCTCTAAACGCCACTTCCGTCAAAAATGAGGTAATGATACAGAATGCTTATTATTATATAATAAGTATTATACGTTCATTAAATACTTTTGCTTCAAATGCGCTTAATCCTGGCCACATTTAAGGTCATTTAAGTTCTTTTCACACAGAGATTACGGAAAATGCGTATTTACAAATATATATATATTGATATATGTTTTGATCACAAGATTTTCCTCAGGCATATATATATATATATATATATATATATATATATATATGCCTGAGGAAAATCTTGTGATCAAAACATATATCAATATATATATATATTTGTAAATACGCATTTTCCGTATACATATGTGTATATGAGGAAAATCTTGTGATCAAAACATCGCAATCAATATTTTTCATATTTTGTTAATAGTTAATAAGTTAATAGTGTGCGGGATACCCTTTATTTTTATATATGTTTGGACTTCATTGTCTCTTTATCCAACGCACCTATACGGAACTAACAGGTGTGCGACATTGTTTTTCTTATGGGTTATTCACACTACCAATGATTTTCCGGAATCTGTGCGTGCCTTTACACACATACCGTAAAAATCCCGGAAAGACACGTGACGTATTTAAATTCCTGCACTTGGTAGTTTTTTTCACATTTTCTGAAGTTTGCTAAATATCTCTGGTTTTTCGAGAAAAAAATGCATGTGCATTTTAGTTAAAGAGCACCAATGGTCTGATTCACGATTTTACATTTCCTTATAAGTGAAGAGTTTAGTTGCAAAAATAAAGAGTTTAGTTGCAAAAATAAAGAGTTTAGTTGCAAAAATAAAGAGTTTATTTTTTTTATTTTTCAGAAATCTCGTTTTTTGGTTGTGCATTCCAATTAATATCAATTCAACTGCAGTTGGTTTGTTTTGATATAAACCTTCGTAACTTAAAAAATATAGCTAAGTAGCACCATAAAACAAAATAATAACATGATAACATAATAATAAACATGTTTTGACAAAAATGTTAAAAACGGAGTTATCTCGTTTTCCAACGAAACTCTTCAAGTACATGCTTAATGATATGCAAAAGGTACAAACCCCAAAGTAAACAATGACGCGAGTTATCGTCTCCAACGTAAATCTCTTTTCTTGGACTACAACAAACACACGGATTGTAGGCAACAGTTTACTTCCTGGGATTGGTGATGTAGACAAGACCAACATTATCATAATTCCTCTCGCTCAGAAGCCTCTCTGCCAATTTTATGGAATATTGGGGATCAAAGTGCTGTGTAAAAGATGTTTTAGAAATACAGTTTTGTTTGCAGAATCCATTAAAAGTCTGAAGAAAACATGTCAGACGCACTTGGATGGTTTTGAGCTCTTCAACTGTTTTAACAACTGACAAGTTAAATCCTCATGCCATCATCATACTTGTACCTCAACACTCGAAAAAACACAAATACACAGTTAACATCCACCAAACATGTACAAATTACTGTGATTTTCACCCTGTTTGTCTTTCCCGCAGAAGATTATAGAGTACCTAAACTACCAGAGAGTTCACGTTAAACTGCCAGAGACGCTGAGTCACAGACTTCACATGAGGGTCAATGAGGCCATGAAAAATAAATGCAGTTTTAAACATCCTGGTCTGATCGCTCAATCCTCACTTCAAAGCTGTAATTACTTTAGAGTACTGTATCGAGTAACGTATACAGCAGGCTTAATCTTCCTCTGCTAGGCCGAAATTAACACTTTGAATCAATGTGCAGAAAAGCAGCGTCTCTCCGCTGTCTCTTCGTGAAGGTTGCAGTATTGTTCTGTCACAGTATTGACTATAAATCAAGCGGCAGGTTCATTACGAAGACATGGAGACAAAAGACGGAGGTGTTATGACTTCATAATTATGAACCAGAGGGCAACTGACAACGCAGGGTGACGTAACCCCATGAAACCAAAGCCGTGCAGTGATTTATAGCACATGTACCAAAGCGCAAGAAAGATTTACGTAGGACGTGCTTAGACGGACGGAGCTACGGCTCCATTACTCAACACAAATCTTTAATTAATTTCTGTATTCATATTTAAAATAGCTTTTGTGTTTGATAGTGTAAACGAGGTGTAAACTGGCCCTACCGCCCTTTTAACATTCGCCTAATGTAACTGGTTAATGACTAATACAATATTAATGTGCAAAGACAATGTGAAAGATAATGACTAAATTGTGACAGTTGAGGTGGGAGGGAAGCGTGTGGGACTTTGATGCCTGATTAAGCAACTGTATCAGCTGCTGTCTCTCGCCTGTCAAGAAACACTCTCATAAATTTCATTATAAACACAGTGTGGGTAGATAAGGCCAGATCTGCTGTAAGAGCCAGAAAACATTTTGGTGCGAGATCAAAGATGTTTTTCTAATTAACTCTTAACTTTTGCCTCTTTATCGCCATCTCTGTTTTAAACATAAAATTGCAGGTTACTTGTGGGGTAGAGCAGTTACATATATTGGGGTAGTCGTGGCCAACTTGTTAGAGAGTCAGGCTTGTAACCTGATAGTTGCTGGCTCGAATCTCATGGCCGGCAGGTTGTGACTTGCCTATGAGCAAGGCACCTGCTCCCTGTGCACTGCAGTGATAGCTACTGATTTTAGGAATCAATAAGGAAATGTATTGGGCTAAAAGTGGGTCAGACTGGACTGTTTTGCTTGTTTTAAAAAAAATTAGGCACTTGTCAGCTGATCAAGCTATGAGAGCAATTGGTCAATAAGCCAAACCAGGTGAACACAGTTTTGCCATGATGGGAGACCAGCTAAAACCAGCATACAAGCTTAGGCTGTTTATTTTTTCTACACAAACTTCACTTTCAGTGTAACCTGCAATTTACTTCCTTAAAAATGAACCTGGCATTACCATTATAAAGATACCTCCCAGCATCTGTGTTGAAAAAGCATTTTAAACCACGCATACTCTTCTGACTTTTCATCCAATTGTCAGAAACACACAGCGAGCTAGAACGATGAAAAGCAGCGATTCGCGTATTCCGTCAAATACTGGGTGCTGTGCAAATTAAAAATTGCTTGGTCAAATGAGCTGCTCTGTCTGACTGAGGGCTACACAATTGGTGGTGACAGGTCCCGAGCAGAACGTGTCAGAGCGGTAATGGTGCTAAGGTAACCAGATGGCTGGTGATGGATTTGGCTGTCTGAATCTATTCCTACAGCCCAAGCGCGCTAACTACACGTTGGACTGCTGCATATTCCCCCATAATTAGCTGCACATTTCTTCTTGGCTTCTACATGACATCCAGAAAAACACTGTGCCTCGGCGCTGATAGAATATTTTGGAGGTGCAAATTAAGGTTCTGACATATCATCTCTGAGATGGGGGAAAAGACGCAGTGGCGCGGCGAAATGCTTTTAAACAGAAAGGTTCTTATTTACATACTGTGCGTACACAGCAAAATAAAAAAATACAAGTCAACACAACATTTGTCGAAAAGAAAATTGGAAATTCCATCGGCATCGTTTGCGAGTCTTGAACAAATGAGAGCGGTATTCACATTCCTATAAGATTAAAGAACATTTCAGGTGAAAGCATGCGTTTTTTGAAAGCATTTGGTGCCTGGCTGTTTTTATACATGTATGCCACGCATAGAGTTTTTAATAATTTGTTTATTCTGTTATTTTATGGATTATTTTATTTATTCTACTAATATATTATTAATGTATTGTATTATTTTATTAAATGAACGATTGTCTCTCAAATGTTTCTACTGAGAAATCTCACATATGTCTCCATAAGAGATATAGAACAGATCTTAACAATATCACAAAGCTCAGATTTATAATGTCTGCAGTCAAATTATTAACATTTCTAATCTAAAATATATTAAACTAGATTCTCTTAGTTATCATGATACATTCATTTTATACCTCCAGACTTTTAAGGGAGGTTTCCCGGACAGGTCTTATCCTACCCCCAGATTAAAATGCATGTTTTAGTTGCCTTAGTTTGAAAACATCTTGCCCTGACATATCTTAAAGGGATAGTTCACCCGAAAATAAAAATAATGTCAATAATGATTCACCCTAATGTCATTCCAAACTCAGAAGACCTCAGTTCATCTTCGTAACACAGTTTAAGAGATTTTATATTTAGTCCAAGAGCTTTCTGACCCTCCATTGAAAATCTATGTACGGTATACTGTCCATGTCCAAAAAGGTAATAAAAACATCATCAAAGTTGTCCATGTGGCATCAGTGGGTCAGTTAGAATGTGTTGAAGCATTGAAAATACATTTTTGTGCAAAAATAAGACAAAATTATGACTTTATTTAGCATTGCCTTCTCTTCCGGTTCTGTTGTGAACCGCGTGCACAAGACTGAAGTCACATGACTGCAGTGACGAGGCTGACATATGACACGGCTGACATACGACGCAGCTGACATATGAAGCGGCTTTTGTGTTATCTGGTGCGCCCGAGGTTCGTCTGAGGGAGACGGATGCTGTAAGTTTGAAAAAAAAAACTTTGCAAACATGTCTGAGGATAACACGTCAGCCATGCCACTGAAGTCACATGACTTTAGTATCGTGCACGCAGTTCACAACAGAACCGGAAGAGAAGACTGAATAAAGTCGCAATTTTTGTTATTTTTGGACCAAAATGTATTTTCGATGCTTCAACACATTCTAACTGACCCACTGATGCCACATGGACAACTTTGATGATGCTTTTCTTACCTTTCTGGACATGGACAGTATACGGTACATAGATTTTCAATGGAGGGTCAGAAAGCTCTCAGACTAAATATAAAACATCTTAAACTGTGTTACGAAGATGGTCTTACGAGTTTGGAACGACATGAGGGTGAGTCATTAATGACATTATTTTCATTTTTGGGTGAACTACCCCTTTAACATATATTAGTGCCATTGTTTTGTCTCAAGATGCGCACCAGTATTGTTTTTTGTAAGGTTTGTTTGTAAAAACTACTTAAATGTCCTAATATAAATAAGGCCTAGTCCTGGGTTAATCTAAACCCTGTCCAGGAAATTGCCCCTTAATGTATTATGTCATTAATATCTATTATAAACAATTTAAGGTGAAACATCTGAGACAATGTTGCGCAAATAAGCTTAACTAAAACTCAACTGACAACCAAATCTCATGAGCAATAAAAGTGTAATCTTTAAGCAATAAAATTTTCCTCTGGGCTGGTGTAATGACCCACTGCTTTACATAATGTGCAAAAAACTCAACTGCTTCCTATATAAGAATCAAATACGAAATCTAATCCGAAATTGGAAGTGAACACTGCATAAAATGACACTGGTGGTATATCCCTACAAATCCCTCTCTGAATCTATACGCTCATATAGGGTTCAGAGACAGCAGCTACTAAGCTAGAAAAATCTCAGCGCGGAGATCCATACAGGGTTGTTTATCTGCTCCTCAGGGATGGTTAGAGACATTCAATGACAGCCACAGATCTCCATCTCTCCCTACATCTCCCTGCTGGCAATGAGAAGGGGGTCAGGGGTGAAAGGAGAGGGGGGCTGGTCACACATTCATGCACTGATATTCTGCTTGTCTGGCTATGGGGTGATTGATGGCCGTAGGTTTGAGGCCTGAGATTTTCTCCAACCATGGATCAAGCACCTTGAGAACGTGTGTATAGAAATGGATAAAGCCAAGCAGCTAAAACCAGCGCATGTGAAAGGAGATCTTTTGCTGACGAAAAAGCATTAGCACAGTCATCGGACCAGACAAAGCATCTCTTATTGCTTAGGGGAGCAACAGTGAAGAGATTTCTGTGAAATCTCTGAAAATAACCACACATTCACAAAAATTGCCTTTGCTTTAGGTTATTCGTAGGCACTGTTGGTGTTATTGTATTGATTAAATTTGTGAAAACTAATGGGAATGTGTATTATGTGTTTAGACATTGAGTGCTATCGCCAACTACTGGTCTAGCATGCATAAAACAGCCATTTTGTCGTTTTCACGGATGCGTGTGAGTAGGAATTAATATCCCATTATATCGACAAAGGGTTCAATAGCACAATGTACCGCAACATATCACACTAGAGAGATTCTTGCCGATACACAACATGTATGTAGCCCGTCATGTGTGTGGTTCGTAATTTCAAAATATGTGTTCGGGGCGTCGAGTTAACCTATGTGCATCACATGTCTTGTCAAAATAAGTGCCTGCTGCAGACGCGTCTAAAGGGTTTATGATAAAAGAGACGCTCGCATTTGCCAGATACTCGCATAATCTCATGCGTATTTAGAGTTTACTGTTAAGGGAGTGTCTTGTGTGTTTTGACGCGTGTGCAGCAGGCACTTATTTTGACAAAACACATGATGCACATGGTTCACATGATGCAACAAACACATATTTTGAAAAGACGAGCAACACACATGAATCTTTTCCCTTAAACTCACATTTTGCCATGGCAATTGTAGCATGATCCTATAGGATGTCATGCATGGTTGATGGTGTTGATGGCATTAGTCAGTATACTTTTTCTATGAGCAGTAGTCCTGTGACCCGACCCCTTCCATCTTCAAGGTCTCCTGGGAATACATGGGTACATGTGCCGATAGCCTCAGCCTGTGGGAACAGCCCATCTCCATCCCGCTGGGGCCCTATAATCTCTTGTGTAAAAACACAGTTGGATGTTTGGTGTTGCTTGTATGCTGGGTGCTGCAATAACATTGCAGGTTTGTTCTTCTCTGTATGAAAGCACTTTATTTCTCAGACACAACAGAAAATTTGCAACATATGTATTCTGTAAGGGCTGCTATAGGTACAGCTCCTAAATTCACTACACAAGGGGTGTGAATCTTTAGTCTGTTTAAAATAGTGGAACTGCTGTATTTAACAGTTTTTATAATGATTTGGCAACATACTTGCAATGCAAATGACTTTACCTGTATTAACCTAATGTACATAAAAATCCAGGTGGATCCTGTTGGATGGTCCATGATGTAACTCACCAGTCTGAAGCAATCCCATAGCTATCAAGGGAATAGTGGATTTTATATAGTTTCTCTGCAACTTGAGAACTACAAATGTGAAAGTAATGCCACTTCACAACTATGATTTAAAGAGCCCCAGTACAGTAGAGATCAAAGCTGTCTGTATTTCAGAAGGATAATTTACTATGTATGAGTGTATTTTGGCACTGATCTATTTGTTGAACACGATGTTCCCATTATTTATGCAACCGTTCCAAACACAGTGCACTGGCAGTGTTGAAAATGGCCTGGCATCACAGGCCTTCATTAATCGGTCACATCAAACCCACAGAGAACTAAAAATACATCCTCAGCATGTCACGGCAGATGAGAAGCCAAATGGAAGCACTTAATCATAGAAAAGTTTTTTTGGACCGTTTCGTGACTGTGAATATAGTCTTATTGCTTTTTTTGTCCATACAACCAGCTTGGTCAGAAAACATTTGTTTTAATTAGGCAGTAATTTGTGACACAGTAACAAGATTACTGCCATTTCCCCCTAAATTGCCATAAAACCCCTGCTTATTTAGATCATATTAAAGCAGGCTATTATAAATGAGTAAAATCCACACTGTGCATGATTCTATTAAAATCTATGTCGCCCCTCAAAATAATCCTGGGTTGTTTTAACCCATGGGTGAGTAAAATATGAACAAACCCAACTTTGGGGTTGAAACAATCCAGCATTTTATGTTAAAACAACCCAGCACATATTAATTTAAACCCAATGGTTAGGTTTGTCTATATTTTACCTGAACAAGGTTTAAACAAGGTTTAAACAACCCAACACTTTGTACTACAGTCAAAATCGATACACAGACTCAACAGTTTAAGATATGGTTGTAACATCAAACCAATAGCAGTTTTGTATTTAAATGATGTAAATGCATATCACACATAAGAGCTTATTAAGTGTATTTTCACGCACAAATCTATCTATGTAAGGCAGCTGGTAGACCCTGCCTTCACTTAGCCCGGCTCTGTTCGGCTCTGGCCCGCCTGTGAGGAGCTAAGCTGTGCAGACCGCGTGTATCTGTTGTGTGACAGGAGCCTGGCACAGAGATGACTCAGTTGGCAGACACAGTTGGCATGGCAGTGGCACAATCCCCACTTGGCTGTCTGTTGTTGTCTGTGTGCCAACTCGGAGTTGTACCCCAGAGATGCCCAGGGGAGGCAATTGTCTCAGAGCTTACTTCACATCTAATGGAGACACATCACCAACAGCCATCTTTCTGACGGGAATGAGTTTTATCATTCAGAGATCAGGGAGTTACTTTTAGGCGGGGAAATTTGATGCAAAGTGATTTGCCACAGTGTGGAAACCAAACATTAGTCAAATGTATATTTTACAGTAGTATGTTTAACTCTTTCACCGCCAGCGTTTTAAAAAATGTTGCCAGCCAGCGCCAGCGTTTTTCATGATTTTCACCAAAGTTTAATGCCTTCCAGAAAATGTTCTTCTTTAAATATATAAACATACAATATACCAAATGAAAGAACAGACCCTCTGCTTTCAAACAAAAAAAAAAAACGTTTCATCCTACCTTCAGTAGTTCTTTTGTAATCAGCTTTTGAATATGGGTAGGTTTCTGCAAAAACACCACATTTTGAGCAAAAAGCAGAGATAATTCCATTTTTATGACGGACTTTTCATAGAGATCCCATTCAGAGCGATCTTTAAAACAGACACGGACATGCAGCCGCTTGCCATAGGGCAATACTTCCGGGTTTAAAAAGTTGCGGAAGGGCAACTTGGTGGATAATAGCGGTATTGCAGAAAGACGGAAAGTCTCGTCATTGGCGGGGAAGCGTTTTTTCTTAATTGACGAGATATCTCGTCAATGGCGGTGAAAGAGTTAAGTAATGCTGAGTTTATATAGAGTGGCATTAAAAAGCATAATGAAATTTAGGGCAGTTGCCTGAATGCAAGGCTTTTAACCGGTTCACGGAACGAAAATAAAAACCAGAAACTTTTGATGTTTTTGACGAAACCAGAAACTTAAAAAATAAATATGTTCCGGAACAGAATTGATTATTTAAAATAATGGTAACCGGAAAATAACATTATTTTTTACGTTTTTTTTTGACCAATTTCTGTGGAATATGACTCTTTGAAATTCACTTCCGGTCGCTGTTGACTCATCGGAGAAATGAGAAGCTTGCCACCACCAAGTATCCTTAAGCCCAAGTCTCTAATGGTTAATCTTAAGAAGTAAATATCTACCAAGTATCTTAAGATGTTTTTTTATACTAATTAGTGGTGTAACGGATCGCAGTTGATCCGTGATCCGTACAGATCACGACCCATGGTTAGGCTCGCATGCGATTTGCGGAATGCGGATTAATTCGCAAATTTAAATAGGGTGAAAGTTGACCATTTGCACGTGTTTCAAATGCTTGCAAATGTTAACACTTAAATATTTTAAACAATTTAAACACAAAAAGGCGCTAACGTGAGCAGTTTTCTGTGAGCACATGCGGTTGAATGTGTCCGGTCCAACTCCAATCAAACGTGAGTATCCCTATGCCCTTCAAAGATCAGAACTCTTGAAGTATAAACTTGAGAGAGGAGTTGCGCTACTGTGTCTCATACGGTGGTCCATTAAAATACATTTGGTGAATAAAGCACTGAAAAACAACGTCATTTTCACTTTATATGGACCGACAGTTTAAGCTCCATCTTCTTCCCGAAGCGCAGTTTAGAGTTCGTCCTCAATCTCTGTGTGTGCGCATGTTTAAGTGCACTCAAAAGTGCATGCACAGAGAGACGCGTTTCAAAAAGCAAGCAAAAATCTTTCTGTTCTTGACACGACACATTCAAACAAAATGATCTCGAAATATTCTTTTTATAATAAAAACATTTATTTATGTCTTAAGTGTATGTATAGATTAGTTGCAGAAACCAGGTCTGTGCTTATCTTAAAGAGACAGTAACCTCAGTTAACATACAGTATGAAGACTAAAAATGTAAGTTTAATGTCCTAATGATCATCGTACTTATTTGTATATCCCACAGCTGAAATGGAACGTTGTTAACCGGTTCGGGAGCTTTATTTTTTATTCTAACCAATTTTAGGGTTGAACCGAAAACCAGAAACATATAAATACTGTTTCTGTTCGGAACGAACCAATTGGGAAAAAAATCTTGTTTAAAGCCCTGCCTGAATGTAAAGGCTTTAAACAACAAATTTCAAAGAAAGTTAGCATAAGTTAAAACATTACATAGAGTATTAAAGGTGACGTGCGGAAAAGTATTGTGACACTTTGTGTTTGTCAACTTTTAGTTGAACATCTGTGGTTCATTTGCTCGAACACCTGTAAGAACCTGAGACCTGTAAGAACCAAATCACCTTGGCAGCAGTTAAAAGTCATTGCAAAATGGTTCAGAAAAGTTTTTAGGAAATTTTTTGTTCTTGTTTTGATCCTCTTACTGTCTTCCTAATGTTACTTAAATGCACAAATACTAGAGACACATATTGTAGAGTTGAAAGTATTTGTTATTAAAAAGAATAAGTAAAAAAATATATAGGGATGTCATATAACCTCGTTCTTAAATTATCATGAGAAGACGGAAAACCTTTCCACACACATACACACACACAGGCTGACCCACCCCATGCTTTGCGACACACGACACTTTTCTTTAGCTTTTCAAGAATAAACGGGGGTGGATGTGGAGCGGCGGCAACCGAGGCAGAACGAGAGAAACAGAAAACCACAAAGCGTCCTTTATCTGCCTCTGGATTGTACAAACAGCGCTTGCCCCCGCGGAGGCTACACTCCTCTGGGGTGTGGTTAACCTCTCAGGGTTACCCACCGACCGACTCTCTAATAAGCATCTCACAAAAGCCTGGACTGTCCAAAGGGGAGGAGAAGAAAGAGGGAGAGCCAGAAGAGGGGAAGGAGCTAAAGGGAGGGGTAGAGAGGCAGATGCCAGACACACAGAGAAGAGCAGATGGGGCTTGATGAATCCTGAAAGGAAGGAATTGAAACCCGCTGAAGTTGCCAAAGCGGCCAGCCGCAATTATCGCTGCGCCTTTGGGTTCATTGTCAATTAGAGTGGCGGTTGCGCCGAGCAGCAGCTGTGGCAGATGGCGAGCTTCCAGGAGGAGGAGGCATGGAGAGGAGATGGGACCTGGGCCATCCCCCTAGAGGGCCCTGCTCTCACTCTCTTACTCTCCACAGTTTTCTCTCTGATAACACAGTGATGATATTGGAGGCCTCGTATCACACAGTTAGTCCTCTTGAGACTGAAAACTCACACCCTTTACGTCGCACCTGCTAGGTTGTAAAAGGATTTAAAAATAAAACATTTAGAAAGACACTGAAAAGTTTCCACACTACTGTAGTAATGTGTGGAAATCAACTTTGTGGTTAACAGTACACTTTAAAAATGTGTTGGTTTGGGAATTGATGGCAAAAGATATTGTTTAACCATACAGGTTGTATATGGGCCCCTAGCTGAATTAAATAGCTCTAAAAGTAGACTTAAAGGGACATTGCACTTTTTAAAAAATATACAAATTTTCCAGGACCCCTAGAGTTAAACACTTGATTTTTATCGTTTTGGAATCCATTCAGCTGATCTCCGGGTCTGGCTGTACCACTTTTAGCATAGCTTAGCACAATCCATTGAATCTGATTAGACCATTAGCATTGCACTAAAAAATAACCAAAGAGTTTCGATATTTTTCCTATTTAAAACTTGACTCTTCTGTAGTTACATCATGTACTAAGACTGATGTAAAATTAAAAGTTGTGATTTTCTAGGCAGATATGGCTAGGAACTATACTCTCATTCATGGCGTAATAATCAAGGACTTTGCAGCTGTAACATGGTTGCAGCAGGCATAGTGATATTACGCACTGCCCGAAAATAGTCCCCTGCCATTGAAAGTTACTAAGATGTAACTACAGAAGAGTCGAGTTTTAAATAGGAAAAATATTGAAACTCTTTGGTTATTTTTTAGTGCGATGCTAATGGTCTAATCAGATTCAATGGATTGTGCTAAGCTATGCTACAAGTGCTAGCGCCAGACCCGGAGATCAGCTGAATGGATTCCAAAAAGGTAAAAATCTAATGTTTAACTCTACGGGAGCTGGATAATTAGTATATTTTTTTTTAAAAAGTGGGATGTTTCTTTAACATTGAAGTCAGGTTGATACTTTTAAGACGTTCCCTAATCTCATCAGACCTGATTAAGAAACTGTCCATCTTGACATATTATAAATGTCCTCCATGAAAAATTGAAATAATATATGAATAAATGTAATTCATTTTACCTTTAACCTCACTTCATTGAAGTTACAACGTACAAAATTCCCAAATGCTTAGATTATAGACCATTTTGGCAATATGTAAACAACACTGAACTGAATCAAAATGGTGCATCTAACATCTTTAAGCTAACATCAGCCTTTGAGACTTGAAATATGTGAAACAAATTACAACAACTAAAAACTGAAACAAGAATTGCTTCTTCACCTGTTTTTTATGTCTAGCAAAATGACATACATTTTTACATTTATACAGTGTATGACGGATCTATATATTTGCGCTAATAGGTTAAACAAGCACAATTTGTGGGTATATATCAATTGTCGTAGAAAATTGCCATATAATTTTTAAATTGCTAGGGATATTACATTTCTGCTTGATTACCTCCCATGAGCCATTCAGAAATTGCCACATATTATGTTGTTATTGGTGAAGAAGGCCATTTCCACAGGCCACACACCAGCATCCAATTCCGTTATCTATAAATACACCTCTCTTAAGTCAACCGTCCATACAGGCACTACTTATTTTCAGACTGGCAGGCACAGATTGTGCTTTCCTGCAGAACGGTGCAATGGAAGGCAGTGAAATGAGGAGGGTGCATTGTGTTGGTTGTGTTGAATCAGGTTGATTCAGCTGAATTGGTTATGCATTGAATCAGCTTTGCTCTGTAGTGAATTTGAGTTCGACTCCCACAGTGTGAATGCTTAGGCTTTGCCACTGTGCCCTATAACCCCACCACCTCTATAGCTGTTATTTATCATGCACTGTGTGTGTGTTTGTGTAGGACAGGGACAAGCATCAGAAAGAGAGATTGTGCCAGCTTGCTGCTACACTTTACATTTAAACATGTGCTTTTTTCAAAGTACGTTTATGCACGTATTGATAAATCGCTAAATCACTGCATATATATATATATATATATATATATATATATATATATATATATGCTTTTTAAGGCGCAGACTGGGTGAGGCCCCTCACTCTCACATCCAGGGGCCCCCACCTGCAGATGGGAGTGTGCCCTGCTGCTGCCCGGGCCTGCAGGGGCCCATACAAACACTCCATAGTTTCCACAGTGACGCCTGCATTGCGCTCACCACTTCCCAACTCTTGCTTTGTCATGCTGTTTCTTTGGGAGCATGGCAGCTGATAGAGAAGAGGTGGAGGGAAAGGGAGGGCGGGTGGTTGGTTGGGTAACGGAGCAGGACTAAGTCTGGATGGGGGTCAAACCCTCCATCTGCTCATGAGAAGCTCACAGGTCATGGCTCACAACAATGGCCATTAGCAATGCTGACAGGCGGGTCAGGAGGCCTCATCGTCATGGAGACCAGGGCAATGTGGGCCAAGGGGTCTCGCTTTAGCCACCGTCGTGCAGACGTATGACTGGACTCTTTTCATCACGACAGAAAAGTGAGGTGTGAACTTTTTAAGGACTTCTGTCTGCAAGATCTCTCTCTGGACGCACATGGTCAGAGGAAGTCATTTGGTGAGGTTTAGGGTCCATGTATGCATTGATGTTTGAAAGAAGGACATTTTGATAGTTGAGGGTGTAAAAGTATGTGTATTAGTTTATATAGCAAACAAAATTTTGCAAGAATAATTAATAATCGCCATCATAAGCACACACTGGAATATTTTTTACCCATAATGGGTAAATATTGGACAGAACACATGCTTGGGTCAAATTCACTGATGTTTGGTTGTTGTTATGCAACTATGGGGTATAATAACCCAGCAGTTGGGTTAAAACAACCCAGAATTGGGTCAATTTTAACCCAGCTGTGTGTTCTGTCCAATATTTACCCATTATGAGTCAAAAATAACCCAGCCATTTTAGAGTGAATGGACCCCAACCATGTAAGTAATGCAAAGGTCATGGGTTCAATCCCAGAAAACACACATCATGATAAAAATGTACAGTGTGAATGCACTTTAAAACGCTTTGTGAAAAAGTGTTTGCCAAATGACTATGACTTTACAGAAACCTTCAAACGTAGAATGGAAACAACACTAAACATGACAACAAAAATCTACCAACCATTGTCAAGATTTACACTGACAGATGTTTAATATTTCTGGGACAGTTTAAAAGCATTCAAACTACAAGGACCACATGCTGTTTTCTCCAAAAGGACCAGGAAAAACACTCAGATTTTAAAGCATTCCTCTCCATCAAAGAGCAAACAACTCAACTCAAACTCTCCTAAAATAGTTTTTGCTATTTTGTCTGTCTGCTATTAACATGACCTATGATAAAAACCAGGCTGTTTGGGAAGATCAAACCCAACTGTTGAGTTAAATTAACCTAAAAATCTCCATATTTGACCCAACCATTGGTTAAAACAACCCAGCATAGGTTAATTCAAACCCATTTCTTTTGGGTTAGTTCCAGACGTGCCACACATGTCCTGAGAAGTGAAGCCAAAACATTTTGACCGCCCCCTGGTGGTTGGCTGCAGTATAGGTCTGAAGCCCCACCCTCTCCATGTAAACTAATCGTGAGCCATATCAAATTACACTTCAATCCTTTTTTTACTATTATTTCTGTTATGTTATGTACTTTTAAGTGTTTGTTTTTATAATAAGCTTGGTTTAAGTTAGTTATCAGATGCTACTAAACATGGGGTGTGACCGCGGCTCCACCTCACAATCACCACATGCTCAAATTATGGCTGCGTCTGAACTGCATACTTTTTTTACTATATAGTAAGAAGAAACAGTATGTGAAGAAAAGAAGTACGTCAGAATTCACAGTACTCATAAAACAGTAGGTGAAAATTTCCCGGATCACCTATTACTTCCGGCTAGATTCTGAAGTGTGAATTTAATGGACATTTTTAGCCCATGATGCCATGGGAGAGGATTTATGAACAGAGATGACGCTATGCAACTGATGCTGGTAGACACTGGGCGAATGTAGTATGTCCGAATTTTATTTATACTATATAAAACTTATTTTGAGCTAGATTGTAAGTACCTACTCAGGACAGTATGCGATTTCAGAAGCAGCCACAAGCTTCAATTGATGTCATTGTTGCAAGATGTCAATCTTATCAAACATGTTTCTTTACGTTTAGCAGCAATGTTGTAATTAAGTCGATAAAGAGTTCATTAAACAACAGAGGCGATAATCTTGCACGCTGTGATCCCTCTGTTTGTTTGCTTGCCACTCCAGACGGTTTGTCCAGCTGCAGACAGTTTGTTGACAGGGACATGGTGAGAAGCTTGTCCACACTGTTTTAATGTCAGCGTGCATGAGAAAGCGGTTTCTTGGACATAAATATGAATTTGTCCAAATGAAAAGGAGTGAAGGGCTCACTTGATCACATTGTCAAAAAGCTAATTCTACCGTTATCTCTTTCACCCTGTAAAAGTGTGTCAAATCCATTCCTTCTCTCTCCAAGCCTCCCAGGTTTCTCTCCCTCATGTGAGAACTTATCTGCCTGCTGGAGCTGAATGGCTGACAGCCCACAGAGAGAGAGAGAGAGAGAGAGAGAGAGAAAGAGAGAAAGAGCAGGATACCTGTTCCTGCAAATCTTAATCGCTCAGACATATAGAGCGAGCTGCTGTGGAGATATTGATTTACAAGTGGAAGCCGAAACACCGGTTTCCAGCTATTTGAGATAGGAGGGAGCTTAGGGAGAACTTGCTGTTGCATAAGACAACAGGCCACTGACCTATTTTAGTAGCTTCATGTTGAGAGCACTTAAAGGATTAGTCAATTTTCTCAAAAAAAGTCTAGATAATTTACTCACCACCATGTCATCCAAAATGTTGATGTCTTTCTTTGTTCAGTCGAGAAGAAATTATGTTTTTTGAAGAAAACATTCCAGGATTTTTCTCATTTTAATGGACTTTAATGGACGCCAAAACAGTTTTAATGCAATTTAATATTGCAGTTTCAAAGGACTCTAAATGATCTCAAACGAGGCATAAGGGTCTTTTCTAGCGAAACAATTGTCATTTTTGACAAGAAAATTTAAAAATATGCACTTTTAAACCACAACTTCTCTTCTTCCTCCAACTGTGTGATGAGCCAGCGCAACCTCACGTAATTTCGTAATGACGTCGAAAGGTCACGTGTTACATATATGAAATGCACATT
Organism: Paramisgurnus dabryanus; assembly: GCF_030506205.2. NCBI lineage: Eukaryota > Metazoa > Chordata > Actinopteri > Cypriniformes > Cobitidae > Paramisgurnus > Paramisgurnus dabryanus. The sequence goes on along the minus strand of NC_133348.1, from coordinate 16,105,988 downwards.
TGACGGACCATTCTAAACAATAAACTGACACAAAGATATTACTTAGTATTATTTGACATACAACAACGTCGGAACGGTCCTCTTTCTCCACTTATAAACACTGGGGCGTAGGTTCAATACCTCATCCGTGACCTCTTGACGTGATGACGTATTACGTGAGGTCCCGATGGCGCGTCACAGGACCGGAGTAAGACGAGAAGTTGTGGTTTAAAAGTGCATATTTTTTATTTTTCTTGCCAAAAATGACAATCGTTTCACTAGATAAGACCCTTATGCCTCGTTTGGGATCGTTTAGAGCCTTTGAAACTGCAATTTTAAACTGCATTAAAACTGTCAAGTGTTGGGGTCCATTAAAGTCCATTAAAATTTGAAAAATCTTGGAATGTTTTCCTCAAAAAACATAATTCTCCTCGACTGAACAAAGAAAGAAATCAACATTTTGGATGACATGGTGGTGAGTAAATATCTGTATTTTTTTTTTTTAAGAAAATTGACTAATCCTTTAATGGAATAGTTCATCTCAAACTGAAAAATCTGTCATTTTTTACACACCCCTATGTAGTTCTACGTTTGCATGCTGTTAAAAAACCTGTATGGACTACTTTTTTATGATAATTTCTAGTGTTTTGTCAGCACCGGTCAATGAACTGTTAATATAGGGCAAAAGCTTTGTACCGTTACAACTGTGCTCCACAAAAAAAATCACACCATACGTGTTTTGAATGACATTAGGGTTGAGTAAATATATTGCTTTAAACCTTTAAGGCAGAAAAAGCTTTACAGTCTATGTTTTTTGTGCTAAAGCAAAGTTGATTGCGGCATTGATTATGTTATTCAGCAAATGAGATGCCTGTAAAAACCCTGCTAAAGTTTTTTTTTTGTGATTTACTGTTTTTTATATAAAATCATCCAAATGTAAAGAACATTCTGATATATTTAATATTAACTGAGTAAGGTCATGTCAAAGATTGAAACCAATGTTGAATTAATGGTTAAAAGCAAACTTTGATGCTCCAAATCTTATACAGACCGGTCACACATTTTTATGCAAAGGTATAAAGAATGAATTCTCCTGGGACAGTGTTTATTAATGCACCACTTTGGCCAACACCTACTGTAAAATTTCATTTAAGCATTTAATGGCCATTTAAGGGCCAACTACCTATTAAAACATTTTACATTTATATTTAATTAGCTATTTATTGTATCCTCAGAGTCTCAGTAAGAATGTGTTGACTTAATTAAGTGCCCTTTTTTTGGGGGGGGGGGGGGGGGGGTGCTCTATAACAGTTTGACATCACCGAAGCCTTCAGTCGGTGCCGATTGGAAGATATAAACTAATTGCAAAATAACAAAGGGTATATGGCAGGGCAATTAATTCACTTCAACATAATACTGTGCTCCCATTCACATAATGTAAGCTGAAAACCTCGGCCTTGCCACAAGATAGCTGTAGGTGATATAGTTAACTGCAAGCTGTTGTGTTTTCTTTTTCATTATATGCTTTGTGTCAAAGGTGCCCTCCTTTTGCACGTCTCCCAGAACAAACAATCACACTAAATTATTCAGTTATCCGTGCAAAGCATTAAAATATTCCAAAGATCCTGACAAACAAAGCTCTCGGGAGCAGATGTTCGCTGACTTTCAGCGGAGCCTTTCGACCAATTTTCGCTCTCATTTTGCCATTACTTTGCCAAGTCTTCTCCAGCAGGATATGAAACCTGGGCAGGGTCATGGTTTGGTAATGATGAAGATTCAGAAGCCCTGCTAAGTGCTAGTCTTCTTAACCTGATTACCGAGCTCATGCACACTGCCAGAGAGAAGAATATTCATTAGGGACCCACTGAGAGAGCTGATAAAACAGCAGACAGCTGCACCGCCGCGTCTGCACCCTCGCTACGTGCGTGAAATGCAGACATTAGCATGTGAAAGAGTTCGGCCTTCCCGGGCCCCTTAGCAATAAGACTTAAAACGCTGCTTATTCGCTCATTGCTTTGCTACAACATCTCTTTGCCAGTCCTACAGTCACAGTAAATGATCAACTTTTCAAGCTGTCCATGAAATTCAAGAGGTCAGAGTAAGTGTGCAGTGTTTAAGAGTCATAAATCTGTCCCAGCATTGTTTTAGGTTTAATCCTGCTTTCTTTCATTTTACTGTATATGAAAAGATATTGTAGGAATAGCAATGGTATTTTTATATTAAAACTGTAATGCATATTATGATTTTCACTAGACCTCTCCCAATGGTCAGTTTATATTACACGTCTATCTGAACACATTAGCAAACCGGCCTGTCTTTAAAAAAAATTCTCCGTACATTTAGTCTCAGTTAAATACATTTACTGAAGGCTTTTAGTGGTAGGCTGGGCCTATGCGGGCTGTTGATATTGCATAAATCATACACATCTCCTGACGGTTTGTGCGGTATGTCAACCAATATGGTAGCATTAAAGTAGCCCCATGCTTGAGTTCTCTGCCTAACGTTTCTGTAAATGTCATAAAACATCAATTATATCTGCCTGCTGCAAGGGGCTGCTTGACATTTCACGCTATTTTGAGTTCCTGGTGGAATCTCAGACACCAGCCCCATTTTCTGTTTGTCTCCCATATTACAGCAGTCCTGTGGCTTAGATGAGCACTTTCTTCTTTATTTGTATCAATGGCAGATTTAAAGAGAGACAGAAGACCTTATCTAATTCATCCACAAAACCTGCTCTTAGCCGTACAGATGTGGGGAGCCAGATCAGATTTGATGAGTATAAATTCGATTATCCGTTAGGATTGAGGCTCTGTTTGCTAAAAAAAAAAAAATTTCTCTGTAATGTTGCCTTCAAGTCTGTCATAAAGTCCCAGTTGTTAAATTGGAAACTACTTTGTTTTTGCTGAAATATATATATACTTTTAAATATATTTTGGTTTATATTAATAGATTTTAAAATATGAATATTTAAAGGACGTTGTCCTTCTGAAAGCTTGTTTGTCCAAATTCACTCTTTTTCATGAAACAGAATTAAAATTTTTTAATAGGTTTTGAAAGTATTTTTTAATACTTTGTATTGGTTAAAAATTTGCAAAACCCACTGGTTTCTTGGACAGGACTAGACCTTAGTTTAATTATGAATTTTAACTAGTTTTAACAAACGTGCCTAACTAAAAACATTATTTGTGTGCATTTTAAGGCAAAACAAAGGGCACTGTATTTAAAGATATGTCAATGCAAGTTGTTTTCAGTTTGGACAGCTGTTTGGACATATATTTTAGTCAAGGACTTGTCTAATCTCTGTCCGTGGAACGGCCCCATAGACAAACATAAACGATGATCAATAATAACAATACATGAAAAAATCATAAAAAAATAAAAATCACAAAATATAGTGATACAAGCATTTGGAGGGCCAGCGATGATATGTAATAATTAATTAATTAATAATTCCTTGTTTACTTTTTGTTTCAATTTCAGTATTTTTTTTCAGTAAATAAAGAGTTTTTATGTTTTGATTAAGCCCTGCTCAATACATGAATGGTCAATTATGTTTTTCAGAATGATCTCAGTGCTCAAATTGTATTTTAATCAAATGTGTTATGCGAAGCTTGAACTATCTTGTCAATGAAAATAATCTTAATAGGTCCTAAATCAGTGCTACCAGCAGGAGCATAGTTGTTTTAGTGCTTTGTCCATGTGACCTCTAACCAAACCTACACCTATGGTTATCACATTTAGTGGCTCTTACTTAAACAGTACATTCAGTCTTTGTCACAGATAAGTTTATCCAGTGTTGGTTTCATGACAGTACAAGATGAATTACTCCACACCAGCAGCTCACGCACAACAAACGGAGACAGACACAAGAAGTCTGTCGGGTCACCAAAAGGCCCATATGATCTGTTTTGTTATGATGCCTTATCCTTACTACAAAACACCAGAATGCTCTTTAAACAGACTGAAGCGGCATTAATAAAGATCTCTATCCTCACAATAATTTTTATTTTTTATTTAAACCACAAGGTCAGCACTTTTTTGCTATTCAAGTCTTATGCAGAAGCAAAACAATGAATAAAAGATCTTAATAAATATTTGATGAACGTTTCCATTAACTACACACTAAGAACATATAGAATATATCACAAGATGTAATCCATGCAATACATTTTAGTTATTGTAGACGGGCAGTTATTGATATAAAATACTGCCAGGTCCCACATTTAGCAATACCTTCATTCATATTTTACAGTGCATAACCATTATCCTGTCTTCCCAATCCATTCAGTGAGGCAGGAAACTGACCCCTGCCTATAAAGCAAAGAAAGACACAGAGGGGTGGGGGACAGTGACATGGAAAGAGTGATGAAGATGAAGAGAGATTGCTGGGAAATGGAAAATGTGAGCAGAAAGTGAAAGCAGTGGGTACCGGTGGTAAGGTGCGAGTGGTAGTGAGGCAGTTTGAGTGACAGCTCAGTGATGGATTGTGGTCTGAATCACTGCTTATGCCCTCTTCACTCTCACTCACCCCCACAGATCTCTGACAGCCCTGTTTATCGCTCTCTTTGTAAACATACAGTCAGGCTTATATTGTAAGGTCCGGACTTCAGAGACTCCCTCCTGCTATTCTCTTTTTTTCCCTGCTGTCCCTTTGTTTTTGCTCGGCATTCATAACTCCTTTAATCATTTACAACATGGTAATATTGAGGCATTAGCAGCAGCGCTATTGCATTGGGACAGTTAATGTAATTTGGTCACTCATTTAGCTTTTGGCAGAATATAATCTGTTTAAACAAATTGAAGTAGCTTCTAAATATTTGTAAACCTGTTTATAAAAATAAAGCAAAAAGTACAATTAGAAAAACATTATTTTGCATTTCACAGTTTTTACTACATATCAAAATTTATTATTTTGATCTCCTCTGCATTTACATTCGCCTTTCATAATTAAAGCCAGCAATCATTATAATTATTAAAGACAGGCATTTCTATAATTTTTTTTCATTTCGCTCACCGTGGATTCTTTCACATTTGCATATTTTCATTAACCTTGGAGAATGAATAATTTACAAGCCTCGGAAAGATGAGTTGCGCATCGGGTACAAATTCAAAGCCATGCTTTCTTATTTTGTCTTTTACAGTAAGAGATGACAGGAATAATTAGGCGCACTCACAGAAGAGGCAGCTGGAGGTGATGTGAGGCGCTGTAACTGAAACCTGAGCTGATGGGAGACTCCCCAAACTCCCCCCCCCACACACACTTTTGGTACCCTCCCTTGGCTCTCCAAGGAGGTGGAAGGTGGGGTGAACTGCCAAGAGAGGGGGCACTGGGTTCCTCATTAGTACAGTGCGGCTGGTACAGTCGGATATCAGGGCACCAGGCTGCGCTCCTCATGTTACCTCATTGGACCCCAGGGCACGTGAAGAAAACTCATACTGGAGACAAAGGTTTAGTAGAGGGTGGGGCTGTACAGATTTTACAGGCAGCAGTGTATCTTGGAAAGAAATGCTGGGTGACATTTATCGTCTGAGGTCCTTTTTTCTTCAAATTGTGGGGAAGCAAGTAATTAGGCTATAGGTTTAATGTTATTAAAGCATTATAAGAAAAAAGTACAAGCAAAACAAAATCTATGTTCAGTGTGTTTATTCACTTCTTGCCCTCCTATGGGGTTCCCTGTTTGTGGAAGCGGGGAGAGAGAGACATCGAATGTTACCGTACACTCAAAGATGCAAAATTTCATGCTTTTAAAATCATTTAACGTTGCAGCTGTCACATCAGATTATTGATACGCAGGAATTCACTTTTATCCTCCTGCGCTTCGGGGAAAGTCAATATATTTCTGCCGGGCAATTCATTACTTTTATTCTAGCTCTGTGTACATTGTGGCTACTGAAATAGAGAAAATAGCACACCATACATTAGTGTCATCCTTAATCAATCTTAAACGGAATCTATTTGAAGATAAACCAGAAAACAGAAGCCATACAAAAGTAATGAACCTCCATGTAGCTTCCTGGGGAATACATCCAATCTCGTAGTCTCTGAACCCCCCCCTCCTCCCACACCTTTATTATCATGCATAGAGCACAGCAAGAGATTCAACTCTAGGGAGGAGTTCCAAAATTCATTTTTGCCTTTTCTTTCTTTTCTTTCTTTTGCTTGATGAACCTCAGGCTGGAGGGAAAACAAATGAACTGTTTGGCAATCTAACCAGCAGCGCTGACAAAAACACAGAGCGAGTTTCAAGCTAAGCGAAAATTAAGGTTTACAGAAACAAATCAACTTTATTTAGACTTTATTCTGTTTGAGGAGCTTAGATGCAAACGCCTCTACACCACCTCCATCAAAAATGAGACAATCATATTAAAGTGACACCATGTAATTTTTCAACCTTCATAATAAATTTTCAAGACCCTTGTGATAGTACATCGACTTTAAATAGGTTGAATGACATGTCTACCATAGCCTGACGGGGTCTGTATCACTTTTACTCGTATTTTAAAACTTAGGGTTTCTGGTAGTAACCAGAGCACAAAAAAAACTACAAAATTCGACTGCTTTACGGCATACGTCACTTCCTCCACACAATTTGTTTTTAACGTGAATTTTGCTGGAAGCTACTTAAGGAGTGTAGAGAGCAGTTTCTATTATGTGACTCTGTGGCTCAGTCTTTAGAGCCACAGACCTATGACACGGGCGACCCGGGTTCGATTCCCCTTTAAGGCAATTTTTTATATAAACTGTTGATTCATACATAAATGCGATGTTCTTTATAAATTACGGCGATTATATTGCATATAGTTCCCTGTATTCAGATGCTGTGTTCACGTATTTACCTTTCTTTTACTGTGTCTATGATATATTTACATTACAATCCAGGATGCTATAGCACTCAAACTTGCTCACAGTGTAAAACCAAACCCTATTCATTCACCAATCAGATCCGAGCGTTTCTCTCTTCTCTCTTCCTCATTTGCTGCGTTCCGCTGTCACTCGCGTGACGTATTACAAAGCGGCAGACCTAAACGCATCGGTTTACTTGGATTTGGAGCGATTTTCACACAAAAAAGAGGAATAACGAGCGCCATTGCGGAAAATCCTGATGGCGAGGGGGAGAGAGAGAGGATGCAACAATATTTGTTTGGAAAAAGGCAAGGAAATACGTCTGGTCGTTTCTGAATTGGAAGGCTGCAGCCTCCGGAGGTCAAATATGCAGGCTGCACACGTCATCAAGCCTGGTTTATTAAGGTAAACTGAGCATTACATTCGCAAGTCATAAGCATACTGCAACAATTTACGATTAACTAAGTATAATAGTCAACTTTGTAATTGTTAATATTGTGAAATAAGACAGTCTTGATGACGTATACAGCTTAGAAATACGACATCCGGAGGCTGCAACCTTCAGATTGAGAAATGGCTTCTGCCACGACGAGTTCCTCATCAGAAGGTTGTAACATGACTGCGTTTCTCCCTGTTGTCTCAAAATGTTGATCGTTTAGCATTTTAAAGGTTTAGTTTAGTTTTAAGGTTGGCCAGTTCCTTTCCTTTGCGACAGTGCTGCGGCGCTTGTGGGCTCTAGGGGCGCTAGAAGTGAAAAATACGTGTCTAGCACCCCCTAGTGGCCAAAAAGTTTCATGGTGTCCCTTTAAGAGAATACTCTCCTTCTCTTCAAATCCCCATAATCCCTGCCATTCAGAGATAACGTTTTTTTTTTTGACAGAATACGCCCTTTTCAGCAAAATCCTCTAAGGACAGGGAAGATGAATTAGATGACAATGTTACGTTAATCCATAAAGTCCCTTGTAAGAACCTATACATGAATACAACGTGAATGTTGCAGTAACATATATCACAGCGTCCCCTAACGCAGTGGTTCCCAAACTTTTTCAGCGTGTGGCCCCCCTTGTGTACGGTGCATTCCTTCGCGGCCCCCCAAAAAAAATTTGTGACAAAAAAACTGTTCTAAAACTTTTAATAAAAAAATTTTTAATTATACAAAAAAGTAGTGCTTTTGGTTAGTAGCCTTGCTTTTTTAGGTTTAATTACACAGAATTCATGATAAATTAATGTATTTCATAAAATGTCATAAAACTGGGGCCCCCCTGGCACAATCTCGCGGCCCCCAGTTTGAAAACCACTGCCCTAACGGAGGGTTCAGTTTTTACATTTTGACTTTCATCATTTGCAATGTTTCTATGTGCATCTTAAAGGTATAGCGGAAGATTTTCGTTTTCCGGGTGGATCACCACTGTTATTGGTCATCCCAGATGTCAATCATTCTGATTATATGTTGACGTATAACCGTCGTACGTGCTCGCCTCTACGTTCGCTTTCTGCACATGCGCACTTTCACGTGTATGTGTGTTGTGCTACCGTTTCAACCATTCATTGAAGGTCGCGTTCTCACTGTGTTTTTTTCAAAATGTCTGAGGGTCGCAAGAGAAAAAGTGTCTACAAATTGTATGACAAGAAGAGAAAGGACTATAAATAAAGAAACAAGACCAGATGTTTATGGGAGACTATTTCACACGCTGGCGTGAGCTAAAAGGACAGGTTGGGCTTCCCACGCGAAGTTTCTACTGGAAAGGTACATTTTGTCATGCTATTTGGAGAAATCCATTTAAAATCACTGCTAGTAAAAGTTGATGTAAGCTATGATTTGCGATGCTAGCCCTGGCACAAGTCACGAACCGCACAGACACGGTAAACATGCCGACAGAAACTTGTAAACAGAGCGAAGAGAAGAACTGAGCTCCTGCATGCTCTCTCTCTGTCTCGTGCACGCGTTTAACAGGCGTTCCCTCTCGGGAGCATTTTTTAAAAAATATCGAGGGGCGGTTCTTTTAAATAATTCGGGAAAATCTTCCGCTATACCTTTAAGTGATTTTTCAACTGTTTGCTATATCTTGTCCAAAGAAGTGGAGGTTTTTGCCAACAAAGCTTGCACTTAACTCTTTCCCTGCCATTGACAAGTTCACTCTTCAATTAAGAGAAAACGCTTCCCTGCCAATGACGAGTATTTCCGGCTTTCCGCAATACCATTATTATCCACCAGGTGGTGCTCTTTTGCAACTTATAAGACCGGAAGTATCACCCTAGGGCAAACAGCTGTATGTCCGTGTATGTTTTGAGGATCACTCTGCATCTGATCTATATCAAAAGTCCTTCACAAAAATTTCAGCTTTTTGCTCACAATTTGGTGTTTTTGAAGAAACCTACCCATATTTGAGAGGTGTTTAAAAGATAAATAATGAAGAAAGGATTAAACTTTTTTTATTTGATATATTTGACATTTGATATATTGTATGATTATAAATTTTAAGAAAACATTGGGTCTCCTTCACTAATAATTGCGTAGGTTTTTCGTATTTATACGCACAGTTGAACTTCTCACAAAAACTTTTTGCCTAATTCACAACAGCTGTCGCTGGAGGAAGCCAGTGCTGTCACCGACTGGAGTAACATTAAAGAAATATTGGATGCGTTAACAAAAATGACATTTAATTAATATGACAGAGACACACATCTGTAACTAAAATATAACAGACAGGAGATAAAGTGATTGACGTTTGGACTTCTCATTACATTTACATGACGTTTACAAGTGAGGAAGGAAAGCTTGAAAATTTGTCATTACACGCATCTTCTTTATTTACTTTTGTTTAGAAAAAATAAGTAGGCTATAATAATATATAATATAAGGTATATAATAATAATAATAATAATATAGATTATGTTTAATAATATATATAACACAGAAAATATTATAATATCAAATATAATCACGTAAATTTTATAAATCAACATTATTATAAACATTATAATTATAGCCTATTATTTGATTATAGTGTATGTGATTATTGCGTACGAGTGGTTTTAGGTTTTCTTGAATTTTTGCGTACATTTAGAAGACATTTTGATACGAACGTTTTTGTTGAATCACGATTTGTTCGTGAAGACATCCGTATGCACATCTCACGCACAAATTTGTGCATACGCATGCTTAGTGAATGAGACCCCTTAAACTTTTGTGAAAATCATGAAAAATGCTGGTGCTGGCTGGTAACTTAAAAGAAACACTGGCGGGGAAAGAGTTAAAGGGTTTTGCAGCAAAACATTTTGTGAAATACAGATGAAATGACTAAAGTGACATTTGTGAAAATAAGGCATTTCAATTACTGACTAATAACCTTTTCATTGCCATTAAAGGTGCAGTGTGTAAATTTTAGCGGCATCAAGTGGTGAGGTTGCGAATTGCAACCAACGGCTCAGTCCACTGCTCACCTCTCGCTTTTGAAACACATAGAGAAGCTACGGTAGCCGCCACCGGACAAACATGTCCTCGTCGGAGACAACTTAGTAAAAAACTTTGTCTGTTAAGGGCTTTTGTAGAAACATGGCGGCACAAAATGGCGACTTCCATGTAAGGGGACCCTAAGTGTATGTAGGTAAAAACATCTCATTCTAAGGTAATAAACACATAATGGTTCATTATGAAAGGTCTTTATACACTCCTGATAATATCGTTTTGTATATTACATTGCATTTCTGTCAAGAAATCCTTCTAAAAATTACACACTGCACCTTTAAAGTGAAGTGACAAAACCTAAACACAAGAGCCTTAAAAAAAGCTAATTTACATAAAAACATATCAGATGTATTTAGAAGGTTTTGCATTTGAACTCCTCAATTACTGATTTGAATGAAACTGTCAATATTATGTCTCCAAATAGATTGAGATAATAAAATAGTGCTGTTATTTTCACATTTGCACGTGAAAATACAATGGTTTAAAATGGTTTCATTTTGTATATGCAAATGAGGGTGGTAATTAACAGAGCAAGTGTCGGAGACTTGGCAGTGGGGTGTGATGTGATCTATTATGCTCTCCACACAGAGAAAGATTATGAATTCATAAATAACATCACACACTATAATTAGTCTTCAGTGGGAAACTGGCTAGAAAACAACACGAAAGAGAAATCAAAACAGCCCAAATTAAAATCATCAAGTGCAGTAGGGATATTAAGTCCCATTTTTATTACGACCTATTCAGAACTTCCCAAATAACAGACGCAGCTGTTTGTTTTGTGTTATAGCCTGCGTTGATGTTGCCGATTGACTTAGATTGCATCATCCACAGAGGTATACACAATGTTGGACTGTTTGGTTACCGCTACAAATAAGATGCTAAAATACACTGAGATCATAAAACTGCCCTGAAATACAGTTTATAAACCATATGACAATATTTCAGTACCACAAAATAATAATGTTTGAGGATATTTATATTTAAAGGATATGAACAATTGTAATAGGGCTAATGTAAGCCTGCATCATGATCTATACAGATAAGATATGAATGAGTCATCCGTGCCTCAGACTCCCTGTGCTTCATATTCCATCAAGCTCTGTTTAGTTGAATAAATCTCTGTGGGCTTAGGATGCTTTTAGCCTCATCCGTAACAGAACAGGGCTTATTGATGTCAGCCGGAAACAAGACTGTGTTATGGCGGTTTATTGTGTTTACAGTGCCCATAGCTGAGCAAAATTGGGGAGAGTTTTACAGTAGCCGATGTTCTCATGTGCAGACAAACAAGTTCCATTACTGAGAAATTCTGGCACCTAAACCCATAAGAAAGATGAGATCTCTTTAATACCTCACTTATTTCTCATAAACATCAATGAGAGCAAATTGAAACTTTTGCTTATGATGGTAAGCACACAGACGGTACCCATTGACTTCCACAGGAAACACAAATACTATGGAAATCAATGGGTACCATCAACTCATGTTTCAATGTTAATTGATTTCTGCTCCAATAAATCAGTATTCACACAACAATCAAACAAACATACAAGCTTAACATCTTACGTGTCAGATGCAGGTAAACCTATAACAATGTATATCATGTCAGTAATATAGCAGAGAGGAAGACCAGGATGAAGGCTTGGAGATGGTGTCTCTGCAGATTGACCCAAGATCTGTATTAATTGGTAAAATAAGACCCAAAGCCAGAACCAAAGTGTAAAAAAATGCAGGGATTATAAATGATAACAGCCGCCTCACTGGGTATAACCTTGTCTCAGATATAATAAATCTGAAAGCGATTCGGAATGCATTATTGAGAGAGATATAACAGGATCTCACAAGTTTCCCTAACTCACCCGTATTGCATGTGAAAATGATGTTCCTGTCTAAAACTCACCCCCGCACACTCTGAGTTACGGATTACATTATATTTGTTATTCCAGTAGAGATTTGATGGTGGTTTGGGGGTTGTTTGTCAGTGTGCTGGTACAGTGATACATATCCTGTTTGATTAGACTGTAGGTTTAAGGGTAAAGTACAGGCCATGGTAGAGACATATTAGGAGATTAAATCATAATGTTGTGAATTGTGGTTCCAAAGTGTGTACAAAGCCTTTAACATCACAAAACCTTTAAAGCGTAACTAAACCCCTGGTCAGAGCCTGACTCCACCCACTGGCAATATTTGAAAAATGCAAGAAAAGTGGGCAGACCCCAATGGAGATAGAAGGGACACATTGAGCTTGTGGTGTGGTGAGATCGTAACAAGGGCTTGTGAGCTTGAACCTGCTTACGTCACGTCGTACCGTTTACGTCACTTGGCACTGCAACATCCAATAGGACAATTCAACCGCAGTATTCCACCGTTCAACCTAAAGAGGGCAGCACTCAGAGGTTTTTAACACCATATATTGTAGCATTGAAACACTTTATACTCAAAATGTCAAAAAATTTACTCAAATAGATGAACAGCACTAATAAAGCCCCATTTTTACAGATCATTAACTAAAAAAAATTGGCTTAGTTACTCTTTAAGGCGGCAATCCGTAACCTTTGCCTCTTTATCGCCATCTCTGCTATAAACATAAAAAAAGTTACTTTACATACTTATATTTCAACATGATCTCATGGCAAGTCATGTTATAGTCACGAAAAATGTAATTAATTTATTCGTGTCCATGGCACGAAATTCAGCTTTTTTTCGTGCCTTGAGCACAAATGTCTTTTCCGTGTCACTCAGCACAAATTTCTATAAATAGTTTTTTGTGTCCGTGGCACGACTTTCTTTTCATGTCATTTTATGTATTGTTTTCTTATTTTTTTCCACTATTTTTAAATCATTGTCGCTTATTTGGGTTGGGATTAGATCTGGGGTTTGGGTTAGGATGTACTTTTATGTATTGGTTTCTACATGTTTTTCTTCCGCTTTTAAAACAATTCTCGCCAGGGGACTCATTTATAAAGCGTGCGTATGTACAGATTTGATCGTATAGTGTGGGTACGCAAAAATCCACAGCAAAGTCCATAGTTATAAAAACTGTTTTTGATGTGGAAAAATGCTTAGCGCCACGTCAGGGTCTGAGCAGATGTACGCATTTTGCTTATCCGATTGCTGCAGGTTTTTGGAAATAAAAGCCATTCTTGCAAATTATGCATCGTTTAAAGGCGGAGATCTGAAACTGCTCGGCTGCGCACAAGTTCAAATTAATTTGCGATTTATAGATTTGAAAGGGGTATGTGCATTTTCTGCGCATACGTTCGGTTTATGAATTACACATATGCATTTTTGATAAATGATCGTAAGATCAAATGTAGGGTGGTTTTACGCAGCATTTTAGAAATAAGGCCCCTGGAGTTGGAGTTTGGGTTAGGATGTCTAAAAATGTAACAGAAAGTGATTCTAACCCCAACCCCAAGTGACAATGGTAAGAAAATCTACTTCACCACTCCGAGAATACCATACATAAAATGACACGAAAAAGAAAGTTGTGCCACGGACATGAAAAACTATTTATATAAATTTGTGCAAAGGACACGAAAAAGACATTCGTGCTCAAGGCATGAAAAAAGCTGAATTTTGTGCCACAGACACAAATAAATTAATCACATTTTTCGTGACATGACTTTCCGTCTGTTTATGTGTTTAAAACAAGCTGACATCTCCCACAAAATTCTGACCCAACAGCTCAACATAGAAATCTTAGAAATCAAATTAACTTAGAAATAAGCTTACCTTTATAAATCGTGTTAAGGTAAGTAATACTTTTAACACTGGTTGTTTATGTACTTGCTCTATAACTGGGATATTTTCAACCAATAACGTTATGAATCCCTGCATTAGCAACGCAAAGGTCCTGGGTTCGATCTCAAAGGACACACATGCTGATTAAAAAGTATATAGTATATTAAAAGCACTGTTTGTTGCTTAAGAATAAATCATCTCCTAAAATAAATCAGAAAAAAATCAGCTAAATGTGTAAATGTAAAACTGTGAAATGTTTCGATTATCTTACGTGCAGCTTTCTGCCAGTATATAAGCATCATAACAAAAAGATGACGTCTAAACATCATAGTGCACAATGTGACCATTTGAACAGAAAACTTCCAGCATTTCCTATGTTTGGATCTTTGCACAACTGCATAAACTGGCATTTCAGCATGTTCACATTCTTATAGCACAAGAGAATGCCACTACAGCTTAAAAAAAAAATCTCTTTTGTTTTTCTTTTCAGCTGGTTTGAATACGTTGTAAAGGTCAGGTGCTCTTCTCCACTGTTCTTAACTATACACTACAGTCTTTGAGAGTTTGAGGCCCGGGTTCCACAAGCTGACATTTTACTGTCTTCTCGCTCGTGCCGTTTACCTCACCCTATCCATCAGCACCATGTTAATGAAGGTGGCCTTCATCTCTGCATCATGGGCATAAAGCATCACCTTTATGCTTGAATATCTGAATATAGAAAATAAATATTGGTTTTATTATCAGTATAATTGTTATTTATGAACTGACGAGCACCAGTATGTGTGAAGATGTGTAGATGAAGGCAGGGCTGTTATGCCGGGGTGATAATGCTGTTGAGGGTGTAAAATGACAGCAGTAGATCAATAGGCCATATGGGTCTTCATGCTCTCGGATGAAAAGAGCGAGCAGTCATAACTCCTTTTCATATTATCGCTATGTCCTTTTGCGCAGCTGTGTTTTTATGGTCATGTGTTCTTTCGATAGCAAGGTCAAAACTAAAGTTTGGGCTTCTTTTTTGTTTGTCAGTATTGAGATTTGACTTTTGATGTAAAAAAAAAACGTTGTTTAAAATTAAATCGTTCACCCAAAGTTCTGACATCATTTTTTTTCTCATATATTCCTAAATAGCATTATGCCAATGAATTATATAGAGACCGTTTACTGTATAGTGACCACACCGCTTAAAGCTGAATTTTGTAGTAGTTTTGTCTTGTTTTCCGGTACAAATATCTACAAATAATAAAAATCTAAATATTTGGAAAGCAAATTTAACTAAGAATTAAGTTTGTTTCATGAAAAAAATAAAATCAAGTGAGTTTATGCTTAAAACAAGAATAAAAAATTCTAGGGTAAAAATTATTTGGAGTAAAATTTGAAGACTGAAACTGAAACTTTGTTTGTTTTCATTACACCACTGGCAAATATTTTTGTTGTTTTAAGTATACACTTTTTTCAACTATAGCTTCTAAAGTATCTTAAAGGGGACATTGCACAAGACTTTTTTAAGCTGTCAAATAAATCTTTTGTGTCCCCAGAGTACATATGTTAAGTATTAGATCAAAATACCATATAGATAATTTATTATAGCATGTTTAAATTGACACTTTGTAGGTGTGAGCAAAAATGTGCAACCCCCAAACAGGTTGTTGTGCCCCCCAAAAAGGTTGTTGCGCCCCCCCAAAAAGTTTTTTATTAATTTAATATATATCAAAAAAATAAATTAAACTTTGAATGTTTCATTGAATGTAATCAAATGAGGAAAATATAGTTGATATATGTTTTCTTTAATTAAAATAGACCAGTTTCTCTGATTGGATGTATTGCCGCATCTCACCCATCTTACGTCTTTAGCATATTTGTGACTTGATACTAGCAACGTGTTTTTTCGCGGCATTTTGTGGATCGTGTAAAATATGGATATTAGAACATTTAGAACGAACCAGCACTGTCTGCTTCATCTGACTTCATGCAAACACAGACTGGCTCAAACTCAGAGATTAGAGGTCGAGGTGGAATTTACAAATCTACAGGACACTGTTTTAAGGAAGTTTAATGTTCGTACACGCCGTCTTCAACTAAAATTATGTAAGCTTAAATGTGAAGTTTGGCTATAGACCGTTAACAACATTATGACGTGATTATGCTAAAGCGGCTCTTTTAAAGCTAGGACGTGGTGTGCGCTGCGCTATGAAACCCATTCATTTCAATGGCTTGTGCTGTGCGAGGGTGGTTTGTTGTTGCTTCGAGCAAAGCGCGAGCTCAGCGGAGCTCAGCTTGCGCTCACGCCGCAGTCGAAGTTCAGTAGTTTTGCGCATAGTTTGTGGTCTTTTGCACTTTATACAGGAAATGAGCTGACAGTCTGTACCAGTTGTATGAGTGTGTGCTTGCACTGTATTTGTTGTTTAAATGTCTTGTTTTTGCAAGTTATTGTTGCCATTGCGTGCCCCCCCCCCCCCGTTGGAAGCCAAGTGCCCCCTGTTAGTTATGGTCTGGCACCGGCTCTGACTGGGGACCCAATTATAGCACTTAAACAAAAGTTAGATTTTCATGATATGTCCCCTTTAAATTAAGTATTTTTTGTAATACATACAGAGAAACAATAATACTATACTAATCCTAAATAATACTAAGTACCAACAGTCCAATGCCTGTTTAGTGCATATACATTTTGTTTTTGCTTCCTTTGAAAAATACAAGCTCCAAATTCAAAATGGCATGATGGTAAATAATAAAAAATGGCACATTTTTGCACACACCTACAAAGTGGCAATCTTCACATGCTATCATAAATGATCTATATGATATTTTAAGCTAGAACTTCACATACACTCTGGGGACAGCAAAGATTTTTTACATCTTAAAAAAGTTGTGAAATTTCCCCTTTAAGTTGTGAGAAAAATGTATGTGGAAAAAATCTTTTAAAATGACTTCATTGGTAACACCTACAAAGCGTTTATCAACGTTAAACAAAATTTAAGTTGATTTTTTTTTTAACCAATTTATGTATTTTTTTAAGTTAATACAATTTTCACTTTTTGGAATTTAAGGAAACTAAAACTTTCCTTTGTTGATGCATAGCCGGTGCATAGGGCAGTGCTTTCACAAACAGTTTTTCTCATTTGTAAAAAGGTAAAAGCATTGCAGCGATCGGCACCTCAGTGGCAATCTCCACTCAAAGTGACTTCTGAAAGTACCTGGGGGTGATGTCACAACAGGTAACTCACACGTGCTGTCATTTCATATATAGACGGTTTTCACGTGCACATTAGTCATTCTAAGTCAAATAGACACTCGGACTGGTGAAGTAGACGGCGGATGAAGGCAGATCACGTTTGATAGACGATGACTTCATTTATAGCATGCAATATATAACAAAAGCGTGACAGCAAGCAGGAGGTATGTGATAAAATATAACACAGGTGAATCCTGTTTCATATATACTCTATAACAAATAAACAAGCCTGAAGACAAATTTCAAGCCGTCTATCTAACAAGCAAAGCTCTTCATAAAGGGACATAATAATCACATTTTCTCCACCGGTATACAAGGTGAAAGGCTATATGAAAGACTGCGTAGTCCAGGACAGGCACTTTGGCATTCTACACCATGCCATCGATATGTCATTGCCATCATTTCCTGCTTTAACAAGCAGAGGCAGTGTTCCAGGTTATTTATGTAACCCCCGTTGGGAGAAGACCTATTGATTTATTTACTCGGCTCAATCCGCGGATGCATTCCGTCGGAGAACACAGGTAGGTGGTGGGACACGATTTATGGAATGCCCTTTGAAATGAGCTTTGAATAATTTTTAATCTCATTTGGAGACAGGGGCAATAGCTCTCACACAGAGCATGTGACAGGGTCTGATGATTCGCTGTTTGTACTTTTCTTAAGGATTTCGCGTCGGACGGAAACGACCTTGAGTGACCTTGTGGGGATTGATTTGTTTTTTGATTAAGAGTCAGTTATTAAGAGACTAATGAAACTGCAGGTAGAATAAATAAGGATGAGGTTTGGCTAGTGTTTTGCATTAGCAGCCTAAAAGTTCATAGGCTTGCATAACTCAAATGCACTGTAAGTCGTTTTGAATTAAAGTGTCTGCCAAATGCATAAATATTAAATGTAATGTTAGCATGGTATCGTTCAAAAGAGATGCACACTGTCTCACAGACGACCAATGAAAAGTGAAGGAGTCTTCGACGACTCACCTGTTTTATCTAAGCGTGCTAAGATGAAGAGCCGCAGTGACATACTGTGATGGATCACGGGCACATAGAAGAGGATCAGGGAGAAGACTGTGAAGAAGCTGTAATTCAATAAGCCAATTTTCAGGGACGGCTCCTGCAGAGGTTTCATACTGCGAGGAGAGGGAGGGAACGTGTCTCCACGTTCCATTTGTTCTTCGGAGGATAGGTTTATAATCATCATGTGTTCATAGGCCTTAGAGGCAGGCAGTGTGTCAGAACAGGTGTACCCTTATCTGGATCCTTCATTTTTTTAAGGCCATTTTATACCACGGGTCTGTTAAATGCTATATTCTGATTGGCTGAGAAATGTTCCGTGGGCATGCATTAATTTCTGATAACCGCACACATAACTTGTCAAATGTCTTAAAAATAGGCACCAGAGCTAGCCTAGAAATCTAGACGCACCCTAGCGGCCGCAAAATATATTTGCTGCCAGGGTTTAGTCTAGGCACTCACAATACACTTAACCGGTCCAAAAACCAAAATTTGGTCAGGCCAATCACATCGTGTGTAGCGTCTGTGGGGCGGGCTTAACATGATGACGACAGAGCTGCAACGGTTCCTACTTGAAAACAGAGAATGGCTGCTGCTGCTGGCGAACAGCTATCTTTTGAAGCGGCTTTGGCCGCGACTCTGGAGGACTTGGACTTATGTTTTTCTTTGAGAGAAGAGCAAATAAACCCTACTGAAGTCCTTTTTAAGCAAGAAAGATGTGTTTGGAGTTTTGCCGACTGGTTACGGTAACTACGTCACCTTCTTCGTTGCTCTGATCCGTCATAGCGCTATCCTATTGCGTGCAGAGGCATTTTGAGGGACAACCTTATAACCCGCCCCTTGCATTGAGCCGTTTGTGTGAAGAGTTGCCAGACCTTACATCTTGATGTAGGTCTGGCTAACCAGGCTACACCAGAGCAACATTTGTGGTAACCGTGGTATAAGAGGAATAATTGACTCCGGTCCTTTGAATTATTATAAAATAACTCTGCTTCGCCTCGTGCCGCATTGCACCTTGGATATGCATTATTTTCTTATAATTCAATGGCCCGTCGCCAATTACTCCTTACTTAATTCATTTATTTTAGGTGTAAAAAATCCCACATTGTTCTTTAGCAGCAAACAAAATGGACTCGTGCAGCACTCAGACATTTATTTATATGTCTGGTATGCAATGTGCATTTAAAGGAAAACTAACTTAAAGACCATCTGAAGAAATGCACAGCTTTGTTTGATGTGTTGTTGCAGTTTCCACTGAAACAGGAAGTTAGGGAGAGACATTAAGTGGCTCCTCACAATTTTAAAAATAGCCAATAGCTTTAGTTTATCCAACATCCTGGAATCTGATGGGAAGTGCAGAGTGACTTCAGAATTAAAATGTTGTCAATATTAACTCTGTTGTTTTAGACCTGACCTATTTTTATAGTTAAATAGTTTCATGTAAGTGAATGTGGAGCGGGATTTTTGATTTTGCTATACTGTATGACACACATGGATCCAACAGGAGAGAAAGCATGAGTCAGACACACAGACAGAATTAACTGAGGTCAGTCATCTGTCTAAAACAGATGAGTCATGACCTGCTCACATACTTCACCAAATCCAGAGCCCAAATCCCTTAAAATATGCAAGAAAGCTTCAGAATGCATCTGAAACTTACAGTCAAGCCATCCATAAGTCTCATTGGCTCCAGGATGGTGGTTAGCATATATTTTGGCATGTACAATTTTTCCACTCAGGTTTTACTAACGTGGCACGTCAGTGAATGAAGCGGCGGTCATTTTTCTAAATGAATAAGTTTCATAGATGCGATATGGCATCAATCTCAGTTCTTGGCATCTTAAAATTCTCCACAGGAAATGTGGAAACGTGGACATCTCTGATGACAGAAGCAACATCAGCAGCTGAAAAACACAAGCGTGATGAATCACTGTGGTAACGCCACCTGACAGAAATATGACATCAGAGAGTCGTAAACTCATTTTACACGCTCTAGAAAATCCTGCAACTAAACAAGTATGTGACTTTACTGTCAGCTTTTCCAGTTATGAACATCACATACCTGCTTTGAAATGAATAAGGACACAAGTGTGACTTGTTTGAGAAGGGTCTTTACTTTTACTTTACTTAACTGGGTCTAAGCAACTGTAAAGATTGTCCAAACTAGATCAGACTGTTTCAAATTCACTGATAGCTGGAACGTATCATCACACTTTCACTTTCAGTTAAATTTTTTTTACAGAATGTCCGTATATGCACATAGGCTGAGAAGAATACATCCTCTTCCATTAATGTACAAAAAAGTTCATTTACAAACAGCGGGGGAATGTTGTCACACTATATAGGCTGTTATTTGGCACAATGACAATCACAATGATGCCTTTTAAAGGCCAAGGCCCAGTCCACACAAACACCTTTCGTCCACATGTAAATGCAGGACGTAAAACTGAACATTTTTGAAAACTTCTGCCAGGGTGAAGATTTTTAGAAACTCTAGTTGCAGTATTGACTGAAAACGGATATTTTGGCTTGCATTGGAGTGCATGCTTTTATTTGTTTGACGTCAGACTGTGCGCCACTATCTCCTTTGTGTACTTGAGGCAAGTCTGTTGTTAGCCTACCAGAATCAGTTATAACCTGGCTTCAGATTGGCCAACATTTCTTGTTAGGGTTATTATATCAGCACCTGTTGGTTTGGCATGCTCCTAACAGCACAACATAGTGTGTTTTTGCATTTTTTTTTAGGTAAGTATGGTGGCACAAAATAAAACTTGGCGAATTTTTAAGCTGATAAAAAATGAGAACTATATTGTATGGCGGAAGAGCACTTAGTTTGCAGCACTTCGATATCGGGCACAGTAATATTGATGGAAGTTTGAGCGGGAGGGGGAACACTCAGGAGTGATGATGTTACTGCGCCAAAGTGCTCTTCTGCCATACAATATAGTTCTTATATTTTATCCGTTTAAAAAATGGTAACCGTCGTTTTATTTTGTGCCACCATACTTACTTGTGTAACTACTCATGTAACAGTCTTTAAATAGGGAAAACATGAAAGTATTTGGTAGCTTCTAAATTCACCCCTGTTTGGATCCTAAGGAATAAATGGGGCTAGGCTAAATGCTAACACATTCACAACGCTCTGTACAAGGATTAAGTGCATGCATTGAAAAAAGATAGGTATGTATTAATTCAGCTAAGTTGAGGTAAGAACATAGTAAAATATTGAAAACGGTGGTGTTTTCCTTTAAGCTGAAAGTATAGTCCCGTTTTTATGCGTACCTGTATACGCAATGATCCGCGTACAGTATAAGAATGTAGGATGTAGCTCAGGAAATGCATTGCATTTTGTTGCAATGCACATGCATCAAACATCTTTGTACAGATGTCAAATAAACTTTGCTTTGCAAGGCTGTGTGTTTGACCATGTGTAGACTATACACTATGCTTAAGATTTCAAATTAAAACATTAAGGTTGATTTAAAATCAACATACAAAACTACTGCTAACATGCGGTACATTTCTGTAACTAGATTTCAGTATATCCCAAATTATTGTTGTGTGACAACTAGCCCATTCTCCACTAAAGACCATGCACATCTAAAGCAGCAAATTACATTCAACAGGTTTGTTACATAAACAAAGACTTAAGGATTTTAACAAAAAGGTTTTTTTTTCAGAGGAATAATTGACTGTGATCTATTGAGACATCCACACGACATGCAGGCCCATAATTATCAACCTTAATTACCAGTGACATACCAGAGGCCCGAAGCTCCAAATCTAAGTCCCGTCTTGTGACAGGGAAGAAAACTGTATATCATTAGGCATTAACTATGATCTCATCCAAACAGAGACACATTCATGTTGTTATAAGGTGATTCTTTGTAGTTATGAAGGGGTTTCCTCAGACAGCAAGTGTCACGGGCAGTTTGCCAAGAAAGCATGGGCTTCAAGGAAGCATGACTCCAACCTTTCAGGATGATTAGGAGTGAGAGCTGTCATAACTTGTCCATCCCATCATCTGTTAACCTCATCTCTGCTGGTTCTTGATCGAGTCACCTGAAGAATTGGTTATTGCATGTCTTGTGACAAACACGCATAGGACAACTAGTCAGTAAATTATGCAAGAATTTTCATATTTGAATGAAATATTCCTTAAAGTTAGTTTACGCATCCCATGCTGAAAACGCTACATGGTTTGAGTAATCATTTCTGAGCAAAACCTCTATGAATGTTGAGATGCAATTACGACTTATTCTACAAATTACAGTGGAATGATGTTTTGGCTAACGTTGTCATTATGAAAGGAACTGGGCTTTTCAAACATAGTGGTACATTATAATTTTACGATCAACCCTGACAGATTGGACACTGCTGAAGGTTTAATGGTCACCTTTCATTTACAGAAAACCGTACAAACTGGCGATACCGACGTGCGGATCGGTGACAGAACCCTAAAAATCATTCTCACGGCATGTCAGACGAGCACAAATGCCAGTTACTGTTGCACCCCGCCACCTTTGTCACAAATAAAACGTGTCTGCTCATATTTCTTCAAATAAATAAATTTCCCCCTGACCTTTTTCAAATTAATGAGGCTGTATAAAATACCACTTAATCTGCCATTTTCCAGTTTTATTACGGGCTATAATATATCTTTGATTGCAGCAGCTGTTGGTATTGCGTGGCTCGGAATGCTGATGAGCTGCATGTATATAAAAATGATATTAAACTTTACGAGTTTGAGCATCGAGGAGGTTGCACTGGTTTTGAGGCGCAGTTCATTGCCTAGAGGGCAATAGAAATTACGTAATTATTTTTTACACTTTTACATAGAATAACAGTCCGATGAATTACCAGTCAGAGACCCTTAACAGTGGCCAAAGGTGTGGCATATAAATACATCAACCACCTTGACTCTTATAATGCTTAGTGAGCTGCCCATGCATGAAGACAGAAAACTAATTGATGGTTATTTGATGGTTATGCCATTATTTGCAATCACTATTTATCTTAAATGCATGATATGTAATGCATAAGGAATTAAACACAAAATAGACACTAAAATGAAAGCTGTCTATCAGACCAATTGTGTTTGATAACAGCAGTAAAATGTTAACAGATATCGTCTTGTTTAAGAAAGAGCAGGTTAGTCGTCCCAAAGCAAAAACAGCCATAGATCTACAGTATCGGCTGCAAACTTGAGCAATGTAATTTAATGTAAGTAAGATAAATGAGTCGGCACACAACACTTCACTAAGTAAAACAATTAATTACCATTAATCACACTGGACGGATCTCAAGTGTAGCCTGTGATAGGCTTGTCTGTTTGATGCATTGCCTTTATGAGGGCCAGTGGGTACATTTCAATCCACTGCAAAGCAGCTAAGTTATTAAACTCAATCCATCTATGTACAGTATCTAGTCATAATGTCATCCTCCAACAGCTTGAACAAAACCAAAAGTAGAGTTACTTAATATTTTAAAGTGGTGATAGGCTATTTGTGCATATCTTCAATATCACTCAAATGTATTTTCTATGTTACACTATGTTATTCAGAATTGAATAAGGGATGACTTATTCCAGATCAGTGTCTGAATTTGAATTGAGTTCACACATTGAACCACTTCATTGAATTGACAATTCATAAAGTGCACCACTAGTGGGGAATTCACAATTGAAATATGGATTCAAATCACTGAAGACCTTTAGAAATGTATTTTACAGTACAATCACACATGGGGTGTTGTTGCACTGGGGCTGTCATTCTCTTTCCCAGCATGGCTGACTGAAGATTCACTCAATAGCGAAGCTCATTGATATGGCAAAACCATCTCGTCCCTGCCACTGCTAGATGGACAGTCGCCGCTGGATCTAAGATCAGTTGCCAGTCAGTGATGAGAAAGAGGAATACAAATTACTCTGACATCCCAACTAGGATTGAAGCTACATCTGTAATCAGTCTAAGACCCTATGGCCTGGTTTCATCGACAAGGCTTAGCTAAAGTCAGGACTAGGCCTTAGTTAAATTGTGATGTTTAAGTATCTTTAATAAACATGCCTTAGAAAAAGATGTTACTGGTGTGTATTTTGAGACAAATTAATGACACTGGGTAATTTTAAGATTTGTCAGTGCAAGTTACAGTATTTTCATTTGAGACAGCTCCAACATAAGTCTTAGTTTAGGACTTGTCTTGTGAAACCAGGGGCTTCATTTATAAAATGCTTCATAGAAACCATTCTACAATTGATCTTACTATCATTTATCAAAAACGCTTATGTGTGATTCATAAACCGAACAAAAAGTGCGCCCTTTCTTTTAGATGCAAAATTAATAAATCGCAAATTATCTTGAACTTGTGCGCAACTGAGCCGTTTCAGATCTCAGCCTTGAAATGATGCCTAATTAATGTCATAGACATATAAAAGAGCACTTTTCAATGTTTAAACCCAATTTCAAGCAGCAAGAATGGCTTATAAACCTGCAGCAATCAGTCATGGAAAAGTGCGTACGTCTGCTCAGACCCTGACATTGTGCTAAGCACTTTTCCACGTCAAAGACAGTTTTTATAAATATGGACTTTGCCGTGGATTTTTGCGTACGTACACTTTACGATCAAATCTTTAGGTACAAACGCTTTATAAATGAGGCCCCAGGGGAAAATGGCCATCTTATAAGTGAGAGTTTGTGAGCTTGCATGGTCATCTTGATCAGTGATGTTGTGTTTTGAGATTAAGAAATGCTTGAAGGTAGTTTTGCTGTGTTGTTTGTGAACTTAAATTGCGCAGACCTTTTCACTAAATAGAGCCATAAACTGCTCATTTGGACATTAAACGGTAATATGATCTACATAGCAGTAGGTTCAAAAAAGGTGGATGTGCTCTTGTAAGTAAACCAGTCAGGTTGCACCTTGCCATATCAAAAAAATATTAATTATTCGGTCCGTGATCCCATTGTGTGTGGTGCATGGGGGTCCTGTTTGAAGCCAAGACTTCACTGAACTTGGTTTAACCTTGAGGTGTTAACAATATTAAGTTGAATAAAGCATTTTGTAGCGTATTGTACATCTGACACCACTTAATTCACTTTGGTGATGCAGCATTCAGTTACCGTCTTCACACGATGAGCACTCATAAATAACTCAGATGCAGTGTGGTAAACAAGCTCTATTAACCTTTAAAACCGATTCTGAGAATTCAGGATTGGAGATGCTCTCAATCTTTTCAAGCTTGTATGAATCATCGATGACATTGTATCAGCACTTTATCCCTCAATCGAATTACGTACAAACGTGAGTGCGAATTTAGGTCACCCATTCAGCCTCGCAACGAGAGCTTAAAAATGATGTCATGTAGTAGAGACCTGAAAGCTATGATGTCATTACAGACTTCCAGGAAGCGTGTTAGCATCAGCAAATCTAAGATGGGCTTTGGTGCAATGGCTCGTCCCAGAGTGCATTAGAGGTGATGGGGCGATGAAGAGGGACGGAGACTAATCCACTTTCTCATCCTGGAAAACCCAGAGATATCACGTTTAAAGACCCTTTGTGAGACGTGCAGTCTACAGATTATGGTTCCTGCATGCCCATCTGACTAGTCTGCCAATCTGTCATGTTTAGCTTTATTTGAAGAGCTTACTCAGAAAAAACAAGCAGATTATACCAGCCTAAGTGATGGATAGTCTCATTATTGCGCAAAGTGCAATAATACAAGGTAGAGAAGCTTTATCTAGATAAAGTGGAATATTATGCCCTGTCAGCTTTTTTCCAATATGCTAATCCAAACTGTTATTCAACCATTTTCATGTTGGAATGGGAACTATTTGCAAATTATGAAAAGCGTAACAGAACATGTCAAGGTAGATGATATAAACTTTAGTCATGAAGCTCTGAGGCGTGGTGATATCACATGCTGACTTCATCTCATGTCACATGACTGGTGATGTCATCCAGAATCTTTTTTTAGTTCCTTATCTAATACTTAATTAAAATGTAATGTTTTAAGAACGGCAGCATAAGTGAATTCCCTAAAGCGTACTATACAGAAAATAGTATAAACAGTTTTTAAGAAAGTATAATAGTGTAGTTGAGCTAGAATAGTATTAAGATAAAAATGATTTCTGTGGAGGAAAGGTTATGATGCTTTATAGGGACACTCCACTTTTTTTGAAAATATGCAAATTTTCCAGCTCCCCTAGAGTTAAACATTTGATTTTTACCGTTTTGGAATCCATTCAGCTAATCTCTGGTTCTGGCAATACCATTTTTAGCATAGCTTAGCATAATCCATTGAATCTGATCCATTAGCAACGCACCAAAAAATAACCAAAGAGTTTATATATTTTTCTATTTAAAACTTGACTCTTCTGTAGTTATATTGTGTACTAAAAATGACGGAAAATTAAAAGTTGTGATTTTCTAGGCAGATAGCTAGGAACTATACTCTCATTCTGGAGTAATAATCAAGGACTTTGCTGCCGTAACATGGCTGCAGGAGGCGCAATGATATTACGCAGTGCCTGAAAATAGGCCCCTGCTATTGAAAGAAACCAAGGGGACTATTTTCCGGCAGTGCGTAGTATCACTACGCCTGCTGCAGCCGTGTCACAGCAACGAAGTCCTTGATTATTACGCAACAATGAGAGTATAGTTCCTAGCCATATCAGCCTAGAAAATTGCAGCTTTTAATTTTTTGTCTGTATTATACACAATGTAACTACAGAAGAGTCAAGTTTTAAATAGGAAAAATATTGAAACTCTTTGGTTATTTTTTTTGGTGCGATGCTAATGGTCTAATCAGATTCAATGAATTATGCTAAGCTATGCTAAAAGTAGTACGGCCAGACCCGGAGATCAGCTGAATGGATTGCAAAATGATAAAAATTAGATATTTAACTCTAGGGGAGCTGGAAAATTAGCATATTTTCAAAAAAGTGGAGTTTCCCTTTAAAGGCTGACTTGTTTGTCTTCGTTTAAAAAAATAACTCCAGTTTGTGGAGCTCCATCTTCTGTTCAAATCTTGTACAATACTTACAGTATGTTCAGGTTCACATATATTTGCCAAATCACACTTTACCTTTCAAACTGAGGCATAAGCCAACAGGAAAGTCAATTTATGTACAGTTATATCAAATCGATCTTTTCATAATTTTCACAGATTTCTTATTATACTTTATTAATATTGGCTATGGATGAACTAAATAAAACAAACACAATGAGAAATAATTATTTATGCTTATACAATCTCTCTCTCTCTCTCTCTCTCTCTCTCTCTCTCTTTCTCTCTCTCTCTCTCTGTGTGTCATTGAGTTCCTGCAGTCATAATCAAAGTCCTCATGGTTAATTGATTCAAGTGTTTAATCTCATAAATGGATATACTTTGAATATTAGCACGGTAATTCTGTCTGCTGGACAAACCTCTATGGAGAAGTGAGAGGCATTGGTTGATGAAGTAAGGATATGACGATAGCTGATATCATATTCCGACTGGTTGCTGTAGGCAGTAATTGCTCCAGGGCCTGAGCTAACACGAGATGTGGACCAACTATTAATAGAAGCTATTAGCAGATGATTATGCGCGTGATGACAAAGTGTTTCTCATTGATTTGGTTCCACTGATTTATTAATGAGTGTATGTGTATGTGTGTATACAAAGAGCCTACCGATAAATTTGTGCATATTTGAGTATCAGTGTTGTGCAAAATTGAGAAATGAAGAATTTGGTTTATTTTGTAATTCAGTTGGCCATGCCTCAGAGAAATGTATTAATGTGCAGGTATTCTCTCCACACATATTATACGTTCATCAAATACTTTCCCTTAAAATCCGTTTAGTCCCGACCTTAGGTCATTCAGAAATACTGGTTTGTTGACAGAATCCATTAAGAGATCAAACATGCTCATTCACAAGAAAAGATGTCACGAGCACTTAGAGGGTTTTGCTTCTGAGCTCTTTAAATTTTAATATTGGAGTGAACTATCTCTTTAATTCAAATTCCATAAACAAGTTGAAATAGAAAGTGGGAATGTGTATGTGCTTATAAATGAATGCCTCAAGATTTATATCTTTTTACAAGTTACTATGATACAAAGTCACACACATTTTATGTGCTGTTTTCCGTCTGTTTCGCATCCTCACAACATCCTTCCTATCTGGCCAAGGACAGATCAATACAGAGGGCTCGCTGCACTTTTGGCCTATTTCTCCCATTCATTATAGCTATTCATCAGCCTATCACATTCACTCGATGCTCCGGTTATCAGAGGAGAGACAAGGAGGACAGAGGAGAAGATGTGAGACTATCATTGACTATCAACAATAAAGCAGATGCTGATGCTCCTTAACAACTTAGACAAAGTTGATTCATTGCATTTAGGCATTTGGCAGACGCTTTCATCCAGAGAGACTTAAGGTGCATTCAGCATAAATCAAGTTTATCACAATGCTTTTCCAACCGAGCTACAGAAACACAAATTAACTCCATCATCTCTCCCGAGCTACAGTTATACAAGCGACCCGAGCTAAAACCAAAATGTGACACAAAAACACTGTAGATCACTGAGAGAATCGTCACTAGCGTCATCACTATAATGTAAAAGATTACCTCATGCTAGTTTGCGCTGTTTTGAGTAAACCTGTTGTCATCTGTGCTTTGCTGTAAGTTCCCAAACTCCCTTTTAGAGATGAAAAACATCCACAGGTTGTGAATTTGGAACACCATAACACATGGGTCTTCAACCGGGGGTCCGTGACGGAACTGTAGGGGGTCCGCCAAATGATGTTTAACAACAAGCTATTTTTTGCTTAAAACGTAAAATATATGTACAAAACGTTACATGTCCCCTTTAAGTTGTGCACGTGCGTGGCCGCATAGGTTTGAAGGCGCGCGTTCCGTTTAGCCAGCGGACCAAAATAAAATATCTAAAGATTATAAATGTACACTCAGGAAGCAGCAGTAGCGACAGAAAAGTCATCATAAAACAGGTAAATCTTATATGTGTCTTTCTTTCAGAATGTCATTTTAGAATCAGTGCGACATGTTGTCTCATCTATATTAATGAACTTGGACGGCTGTTTCACGCGGTTCAGATTTAAAGCGCTAATTCAACAGGCAAATGACACCACACCGCGTCTGCATTTTAAACTGTGACAAAACTATCGCTCGCATTTAAAAATGAATGAAACGCGCGCCGTGAAGAGATGCGCTCGGACTCGTTGCATGTTGTTCTCCTGAAAATAAACCTGCGTTACCTAAACTCTTGACAATGATGATACACGAGAAAGGCAACAGACCTCAGAATTATAAAGTAGCACAACCTCTATCCCCACCAGAATCTTTGTGCCATTCACCATGATCAGTCTTCTTTATAAACTGAAAGCCCTTGTCCAATTCACAGTAAAATGAAAATATATTACACTGCAAATACCATAAAATAATATTATATTATTATTATTATTATTATTATTATTATTATTATTATTATCATTATTATTATATTAATATAACAACTAAATCTACTTTAACAAAAAAAATATGCATTTTAATATAGTATGGCTGTGTGACAATATGGTTTGTTTCTATTTATAAAACAGTTGCAGTCCTTGATTCTGATCGGTGATCAGTTGTACTTTACTCCACTTTGCGTTGTGCCTAATACGAAAAGGCAGCCTCTCGTACCTTACTGCTTACTTAAATATCTTTGTTTTACACATTTAGTATTAGGGGGTCCCTGCTCCATGCCTTTCTTATCTAAGGGGTCCCCGACCCAAAAAACGTTGAAGACCCCTCCATAACAGGTTTTTTCCAGACTTGCAGCGGTGGCACATTTGCGACGCGCACGTCCACATACAGTATATGCTTAAATAAAAAACTTAAATGAGGCTCAGCGTAGTACAGAAACTGTCATGTGAGACAGAGGTAGTGATAAACGTGATGTGCAAACATCTATATGTGGTGGACAATTTTAATTTTGTGGCGGACTGAGAAAAAAATGAATGTATGCGAATGTACAACGAAGCTCTCTTGTATGATGTCACAGCAGTAAGCAGCGCAAATATAACGACACGCCTATAATACCTCCCACTCAGAAGTGTTACTAAACTTGATGGAAAAGCTAACCAAGCCAAAGTGAGATGAGCTGACCAAACCTGACCCAAACCAAACCGTGGGATACCATGCAATGGAAAAGGGCCAATATACTTGTGACCATGCTGGTGTAATTTGCAGGGACTATATTGCAAACATTACTAAGATACTGTAGGTCGACGGGTTCAACATATTTTGGTTTCCAGAGACACTTTAAGATTATTTTGGAAATGATGATTGGATTCATGTTAAAAACCATGAACGAGCATCCAGCTAATGTAAGACAGAAAATCAGATATTGGATCATCAACAACATCTCTAGCTAACTAATGGTTAGTGCAGCATTTAGAAATTGATTTCTGTATTGATCATGGATGTCTGTGGCCTGCTTGACATTAACACAAAGCAACAAGCGAGATGCATATTGATATAAGATGTCTGAAGTTTGATGAAATGGCATGCAACCCAAAACGAAAATGTTCACAAACTATCATTGAAGAAGCTGTCAAAAGCAGTGGTTCTAAACACCTACACCTAAAATTTGATTTTAAAGCAATCGTTGTTGGTTAAGCCATATAAGATATGTTACAATAAGTCAAGGGCCATAACTGTGTTTGTTAGATACAGTACAGTACTTTTTATAAATGTCACATTGGGGCAGGTTGTCACACATGCTGTAGATGTACATGAGAGCGCAACACTACGAATGCCAAATGAACTTGTGTGTCTGTTGGGGGTTCTTTATTAATATATCTTATAGGTAAATGTTACAGTAATGCAAATTACAAGATGAACTTTTGACAAGCCGCAATAGATATAGAAATCCCCTGTGCCTGCGTGCGTGCGATACACTGCTCAGTACCTGCATGCTGAGCGCTCATATTTCCTGCTGTGACTGCACATTTTCATCAGCTCTGGATTGTTTAGACTCCGCTTCTCCTGCATGGCTCTCTGCCAGGACCCTGACACACCTGGGTGATCCTGCATGCACCAGAGCGGCACTGGGGCCAGGAGCTCCTCTGCAAGAGCATATCATCCAACCCTGTCTGAAGCAGATAAGTGCCTGTGAGTAGCAACTGTGTTTCTCTCAGGATGGGGAAGGGAAATGCATGGCAGGGCAATGGGAAGGAAACTGGCAGGAAAACTGATGAAGTTTGAGGGAAATATAAGAGCCCTGCCAAAGATGTAATGCACAGACTTTACAGTATTACGGAGAGAAGATTGCGTTTGTATAGATCAAAGTATCCTGTAATGCTTCAAGCCGAAGTGCTGAACGTCTTTAGTGTAAAAATCAGGTATTTAGGTTGGGAAGGTAATCTCAGACATGGTTACGTCGTTAGTTTCTGTCTCCGGGGCGCAGTTTCTTGCTCTCTTACCTCCATAAAAGAACTCCTGATTGGATTTCTTGGAAATGCAAGAGGATTCATACAATGTCTTTCAAATTTAGAGATACTGGTATTATTACACTGACTGTAACTCTTTCACACTATACAGTATAAAGCCTATTTTAACAACTTGATGTGTTTAATGTTGCAGAAGAAATCATTTCCCATCTGTTAATCTAAATTGTTACACTTTGCATTTGGAGGGTTGCAATAGATGACACACAGCGCTTGATATAGTAGCGCATCATGCAGGGATTCTGCAGGGCGACCGGCTTATAAATTCATTTTTAATTACCAGAAATGGAGCTCCTGCTGGGGCAAAGCAGTTCATGAAAGTTCATCCTAGAAGTCAGTTCGATGTTTCCATTACAGATTTACTTTCCCGTGTGATTTTCTCGTAACACTGAGACGTCAGATAATGGGCTTTCAAATTAAACACATTTATTCGTCCTTCCTTGTTTACATGATGATGTAGCTTAATTGCAAAGAGTTTATCGCTAGCTGTATTGTTTATAACGACCCAGGAACAATCGGAAAAGTGAGGGCTACCCATTAAAGCATGGGTCAATATAGCAGAATATACAATATGAGCGAATTCACTTATGGGAAATCTCATTTACAGGGCCTGCTTTGCGAATACTACATTATCTACATGACCTCACCATGCAGTAAAACACCAGTCAGCATTTCAAACTCAACTCGACCAAGCTCAAACTAGGCACCTGTCTCAAATTTCATCCCTTTTTCTCAAATATCACTTTGCAGGGACATCTGTGAATGGGGAGAAACATTTAATATGAGGCTGTCTTCCCCATTTGCCGTGTAAAGTTTAATGATAGGCTCTAGGGTTGGCACAGCATGAATTATGTATACATTATTCTATTTAAAAGCCCACACCAGGCATCTATCTTATGGACGGACCGGAACCAATGTGATGGACTGGTGAAAATGAAGAGAGAGCCCGGGGCAGATGCTGCAGAGACATCACAGAAATACATTACTATTGTGTGTGTGTCTGTTTGGGTTGTGTGTCCCTAGAGAACTTTATAAGAAACAAGGGTTCATCCCTGAGGATTTGCAAGACAGAATACAGAAATGAGAGAGGGATGAAAAACAGGAAACAGAAGGCAGAGAGAATGTAAAGTCAAGAAATGACAAGAATTGAGCTTCACAAAATGAAACAACTATCTAGCTGGAGTTCTGTGGAAGAAATTAAGAGGAAGCAGTAATGAGGTGTTGTGAGAGGTCAAGATGGTCTCGTGTCTCTCTGGAGCAGATGGGTTCAGCTGGATTCTGCTTCGATCGCCTCGGGGAACCTCGCCGGCAACCAAATTTTAAATCACACATGTCCCCTCAGGCTCATCTCGGCTGTTTGCCTCCAAAAACAGCAGCATCAACAAATTTTTGAATGAGACGATTGTTCCTATTTTTCTGCTAAAACTCTCTTTTACATGTACACACATGTATTTTAAATATAATGATGGGCACCTGTCCCTTAATCCTAATCCTACACTCTAAAAAAACAAACGGTGCTATATAGCAGCACCAAAACTGTTGCTTTGGATCGTAACCATAGAAGAACCACTTTTGGAGCTATATAGCACCGTTTGTTTTTAGAGTGTACAGTAAAGGCATCCATCACTGTTTGCATTTATCAAGATAAATATTATTTTTTAAATTATAAATTTTTTTTAAAATAATTATTTTAAGATATTTTGTTCCTCATAAGAACCACAATATAGATGATTTAAAGTGTTACTAAGGCTCACTAGAATAACACACTTTGGCTTTTCATCAAGGCAGGCTTGAGATAAAAACCCTAAGGTCGTCTAATTTTCTTTTGTGGCATCAATCTTTTGTGCACAGACGTTTACACAACCGCACACACACACACACATACACAATCAATATTATTAAAGCATAAATGCCAAGGTCAATGGCTAGGTGACATAGGGGACTCCTGGTTGTCATAGTGACCTCCCTCAGTCTCCATAGTGATCTGGTCCTGTTTTAACTAACCTCCTGTGGCTCATCAATTTAGTGACTCAAAGACATGACTCAGATTGTCTATTAGTCGATCAGTTCTGTCTGGTCAATAACATTGCCACAGCTGAACTCCTCTTCATTTAATCAAAGACCAACACTGTTTTGCCACTACCATTAATATTGCTGCAATGTTGCCTATTACAGTCTCTGTATAAAGGATAGAGAACTTTAGGGAACGGTAGGTCTTTTTCCAACCGGCCCGGTACTTTTCCTGGACAGTTGTTTAAACCAAAAACAAATTTAGTTTACTAAGATTTTGTCAACTTTGGCAATCATGCCTATTCAACATTCTTCAGTCACCATTGCCAAGTCCCACAAAGTATTCATCTCTGAATGAGTCTCCTCACCTGCAAGAAAATAAATACACCATTTAAATTGGTCCAAGTTTATTCAAAGTTAAAGTATTTAGGATTTGAACACATGTCTCTGTGATCACACTTCTTAACACTGCATATAACTCTCTTGTTAAAAGAGTTATATGCATTGGCTATTTCAAAACACAGAGAAAATCAATATACATATCAGCTAGATATAGCAGGTGATAGCTTGTATTAGGCTGGAAGGATGCCTTTTAGTCTCTGTTTATGTTCGCTCTGTATTTTAACTTAAAGGATTAGTCCATTTTCTTAAAAAAAATCCAGATAATTTACTCACCACCATTGTCATCCAAAATGTTGATGTCTGTCTTTGTTCAGTCGAGAAGAAATTATGTTTTTTGAGGAAAACATTCCAGGATTTTTCTCATTTTAATGGACTTTAGTGGACCCAACCACTTAACAGTTTTAATGCAGTTTAAAATTGCAGTTTCAAAGGACTCTAAACGATCTCAAAAGAGGCATACTGGTCTTATCTAGTGAAACGATTGTCATTTTTGGCAAGAAAAATAAAATTAAAATCCATTAAAGTCCATTAAAATGAGAAAAATCCTGGAATGTTTTTCTCAAAAAACATAATTTCTTCTTGACTGAACAAAGAAAGACATCAACATTTTGGATGACATGGTGGTGAATATATTATCTGGATTTTTTTTTTTAAGAAAATGGACTAATCCTTTAAGCTTTTTGAGATTTGAGAAGACATTTCAATAATACATTTCCTAAAGCCCACATCTCTGACCATTAGTTTTTAATAGCCTAAAATAAAAAACAGGCCCTTAAAATACTTTGAACTGGCAAAGAAACATAATAAATAATTTTAAGCATATCACATGACCCAAGTCTGTCCTGTGTGGCTGTATCTATAGCTGAGGTCAAAGGTCACATGAGAAAGGAGATCTAAATAATGGCCATTAGGGAGTCCAAGATAGCCAGAGGAAAAAGAGGGTGGTGTTTTCTCACAAAGGCCCGGTTTGTTAGCCTTTCAGAGAAAGAAAGAAAGAAAGAAAGAAAGAAAGAAAGAAAGTAAGAAAGAAAGAAAGACTACACAAAAACAAAGTTTGGACACAATCTCTTTATCATGAACTGTTGCAAGAACTATGCTTAGTTGTAAAACTAAAAACAAGTGCAATAAAAGCAATGCGACTTTGTTTACCACCTGGGATTGCACAAGACAGAAATTTAGCTCCAGAAAGAAAAGGTCACATAGCCACACATAAAAACACAAAGACAGACAGTCTCCTACTTTCCCGCAAACAAAGCATTTTACAATCCTGACAAACATGCCTGCAGGGAGCCTGCAGCACTGTGCACGTGCTCCATTCAGCAACATCAGAAGCTCAATTAAATCAGATCAGGCTAAGCCGAGCTGGAGGAAAAGCCCAAAACCAAATCATCTCAACCTCAACCATCTCAACTCAATGCAGTCACTGAACGCCAGCGGTGCTCCTGCCTGCCAATCTATCTTTTAAAAGCCTCA
The DNA here is from genome assembly GCF_030506205.2 of Paramisgurnus dabryanus. NCBI lineage: Eukaryota > Metazoa > Chordata > Actinopteri > Cypriniformes > Cobitidae > Paramisgurnus > Paramisgurnus dabryanus. The sequence goes on along the minus strand of NC_133348.1, from coordinate 16,070,337 downwards.
CCACACTTCACAAAGTGAACGTTAAAAAGAGGGGGAAGGACAAAATTTTTGATTTTTTTCTATTTAGTGTCTGACTGAATTATAACATTAGAGGCATGGATTTGATGAAAATAGAAAGTCAAGGCATCAAAAACATTACAATAGTTTTCAGACCTTTAGTATTTGACTAGTGCATCTTATTATCTTAATATATATATCTTATTATAAATGTGTTATAAATTTGACCAGCAAACTAGCATTGTACGCAGCTGTGATTTTTTTTAAAAATAATTTATTGTTTTTCACATAAAATCATCATCCAGTACATAAGAACATTGATATCATTAATATTGACTCAAAAATGTATAGGGTCACATATAGGATCACATAATTTTAAGCTTTAAACATATGTTAACCTTACAAGCCTTTGCTTAGCCTTACATTAATCTGATGTCAACACAAAACGCTGTCAGTTTACCAGGAATTAATATGGTAATACATTTTGCAAATGTATATATACCTAGTTAACAAAAACACTGTGTAACTTTCCCTTAACACGTGCAACCTCTAAGCATAAGCCATTTTTTACAAATTCTTGTATGTCCTCCAGCAGTATCATATATGTTTGACTCTACATCAAGCACACACACTGGCATTTCAACCACACACATTTACACCAAGGCATGTACATCCAGTGAGCACTGGGAGTCTCAGATCTCTTTATGAGAGATGGTTAACCTTCCTCAGCCTATACCTGTGACAGCTGTCAGCTTTGAAAAGACACCAAACCTTTCATTTTACACAAGGGAAAGCTGGAGAGTGAGGGAAAAATAGGGATGCTCTCTCTCTCTCTCTCTCTCTCTCTCTCTCTCTCTCTCTCTCTCTCTCTCTCTCTCTCTCTCTCTCTCTCCTGGCTTTCAGGTGGAGGACACTTCAGTGTGCTGCCTTTAACAGCCCCTACATTATATAAGAAGAGAGTGCTTTCATATTAGCCCGCACTGATATCAAATGCGGGAACTGATGGAATATTAAACAAGCGAAGGAGAGACAGAACAAGATACATGTACAGTCACTTCTTTCTGTAACCCTTAAGGTTTGAACTTGTACTTTTTCCCTATTTCAGGAAAAACTGTCCTAGTTATTTTTTTTTGATAAAAGATATATCACAACCTTTTACAAACTATCACTTAGGCCGGCCTCACACGACAGGAATTTTTAAATCATTTCATTGGCTGTTGTAAAAGTAATAATGTTATCATCCCGATTTAAGATCCTGAATATCAAACATGTCTGATATGATTTGAGCTGCCCCACATCAGGAGGATCATGTAGGATTCGTTCTGTAAACCTTACACATAATAATCTAAGGCCGAACATCGGAACCGTGCGAGGTCCAAGGACCCGATTTTCTCTCAGATTTATGCCTGAAAATCTTATATTTTTAGCCTAGCTTTAGGCATGAGCCTAAAATGACCAGTGTAAAGCAATATTGCATAACCATAATTCCAGCAATATAATCACAAACCCCATACTCTGTTTACTATATATTTATTGATTTAAAGAACTATAATGAAGGATTTAAAAAAACAACAACAGATATTTTACTCACCACCATGTCATCCAAAATGTTGATGTCTTTCTTTGTTTAGTCGAGAAGAAATTATGTTTTTTGAGGAAAACATTCCAGGAATTTTTAATTTTAATGGACTTTAATGGACCCCAACACTTAACAGTTTTGATGCAGTTTAAAATTGCAGTTTTAACAGAGTTTCAAAGGACTCTAAACAATCCCAAACCAGGAAAAAGGGTCTTATCTAGCTAAACAAATGTAATTTCGGCAAGAAAAATAAAAAATATGCACTTTTAAACCACAGCTTTTCTTCTTCCTCCGGCTGTCGAGCCAGCGCGACCTCACGTAATTGCGTAATGACATCAAAAGATCACATTTTACATATATGAAATGCACATTTGCGGACCATTTTAAACAATAAACTGAAAAAGACATTAATTAGTATCATTCGACATACAACAACGTCGGAACGGTCCTCTTTCTCCACACTTGTAAACACTGGGGCGTAGTTCCGATACGTCATCCGTGACCTCTTGACGCGATGACGTGCTAAGTGAAGTCGCACAGGACTGGAGGAAGACGAGAAATTGTGGTTTAAAAGTGCATATTTTTTTGTTTTCTTACCAAAAATGACAATCGTTTTGCTAGATAAAACCCTTATGCCTCGTTTGAGATCGTTTAGAGTCCTTTGAAACTGCAATTTTAAACTGCATTAAAACTGTTAAGTGTTGGGGTCCATTAAAGTCCATTAAAATGAGAAAAATCCTGGAATGTTTTCCTCGAAAAACATAATTTCTTCTCGACTGAACAAAGAAAGACATCAACATTTTGTATGACATGGTGGTGAGTAAATTATCTGGATTTTTTTTTAAGAAAATTGACTAATCCTTTAAGACTTCCAAGTGTTTACTTGGCAACTGTGTGTCTGTATGTGTGTCTGTGTTTTATCTGCCACCTCTCGTATATTTTTGTGCAGTCGATGTCTCACACACCAGGGACCTGTGCAATAGACAGAGAAATCTCACTGCTTATTAAAGTCAGACAGTCTGCATGCACAACATCCACATCCTCTGTATATCTGTCTCTGGGTCGACCCAGTGTCGTCCCGCTCCTCCTTACGTATTCTTTTAATCTCTGCTTGGTGCTGTAATAATTGTTTTCAGTTGATTTAATGATTGCATCACAGACGAGCGGTCCAGTGACAGCTCACACTGTGAAGAGATGCTGGGATTTCCATCCAAACCTCACACGACTGGCATGGGTACAGCTGATGAAAGACCTGAAAGATGGGGAGATGTGTCTCACATTTGGAAATGCCTGTCAGTATGCCTTCACCTGCCACAGTATAAGAGACGATGCCTCATTACACATGAAGTATTACTATACAGCTTAAATTACACTTCTTTAAACAATCCTACTAAATTGTTTTTGTTATATTGAATTGTTTACTCAATATTTAGTTAATTTTATTATTTTTACTTTTTTATTTCATTTATTATACACCCAATAAAAATGTGTGCATGTTTGCATTAAAGGGACACTCCCCCTTTTTTTTTTAAGTATATGCTCATTTTCCAGCTCCCCTACAGTTAAACACTTCATTCTTACTGTTTTGAAAACCATTTAGCTGATCTCCGGGTCTAGCGCTAGCACTTTTAGCATAGCTTAGCACAATCCATTGAATCTGATTAAACCATTAGGATCATTAATGACCAATAATCAGTGACTTTGGTATTAAAAATATTTGAAACTCTTTGGTTATTTTTTAGCACAATGCTAATGGTCTAGTCAGATTCAATGGATTGTGCTATGGATTCCAAAACAGTAATAATCAAATGTTTAACTGTAGTGTCAGGAAATGGGGTAACACAAAACACGAACCCAGATGCGGACGTAACAACAAAAGGAATTTATTAAATACACAGGGAAAAACAGGAAAAAACAAAACCCACGAGGGGGCAAAACAAGACACGGGAAACACAGCACTAAACTGACACTAAACGTAACAAACTAACAATCAACTCTTCAAAACATAAACAGATCAAGACTAGATATAATACAAAAACTCACAGGAACCGACAGGGCATGAGACAAGACGAACGTGCACAGAACAGCAAACACAAGGACAATAAATAGGGACAAAGTAAATTACATACACCTGGAAAATAATCACGAGTAAGAAGTCGGTGAAAAAGTGACGAGACCGGGAAATGCGTGGTCAGAATAAACCAATACTACAACCACACATTTCCCACAAAGAACATATGTACTGTCAGAACCCTGCCATGCTAAACTAGATCTAAATACCACCAGGATCCGGCAGGATTCTGACAGTATGCCCCCCTCCAAAAGGCGGCTACTAGACGCCTTTGAAGGGGGAACACTAAACATGGGACAAGACAGACTGCATACACGACATGATCCATGAAAACATAACAAAGACTAACAAGGGCAAACAGGCAATAACAACAGTGGGATTGGGGTGAGACAATAAAAATAATAAACAAGGGAGGGGGGGGTGGGGGAACACAAAAGTTCATAGGGGGTGGTCCAGGGTGGGAGGGTGGGAAAGGAGTCTGAGTGAACTTGGGGAAAGTCCTGGAATGTTCATGGCCAAAAATTGCAAAATCTGGCTGGGGTTGCGCTGGTTGCGGCCACGGCTGGGGTTGCGCTGGCTGCGCACACGGCTGGGGTTGCGCTGGCTGCGCACACGGCTGGGGTTGCGCTGGCTGCGCACACGGCTGGGGTTGCGCTGGCTGCGCACACGGCTGGGGTTGCGCTGGCTGCGCACACGGCTGGGGTTGCGCTGGCTGCGCACACGGCTGGGGTTGCGCCTCTGTGCGCTCTGGCGGCTGGGGTTGGCGCCTCTGGGCGCCCTGGCGGCTGCGTCGGCGCCTCTGGGCGCCCTGGCGGCTGCGTCGACGGCTCTGGGCGCCCTGGCGGCTGCGTCGACGGCTCTGGGCGCCCTGGCGGCTGCGTCGACGGCTCTGGGCGCCCTGGCGGCTGCGTCGGCGGCTCTGGCCGCCCTGGCGGCTGCGTCGGCGGCTCTGGGCGCCCTGGCGGCTGCGTCGGCGGCTCTGGGCGCCCTGGCGGCTGCGTCGGCGGCTCTGGGCGCCCTGGCGGCTGCGTCGGCGGCTCTGGGCGCCCTGGCGGCTGCGTCGGCGGCTCTGGGCGCCCTGGCGGCTGCGTCGGCGGCTCTGGGCGCCCTGGCGGCTGCGTCGGCGGCTCTGGGCGCCCTGGCGGCTGCGTCGGCGGCTCTGGGCGCCCTGGCGGCTGCGTCGGCGGCTCTGGGCGCCCTGGCGGCTGCGTCGGCGGCTCTGGCCGCCCTGGCGGCTGCGTCGGCGGCTCTGGCCGCCCTGGCGGCTGCGTCGGCGGCTCTGGCCGCCCTGGCGGCTGCGTCGGCGGCTCTGGCCGCCCTGGCGGCTGCGTCGGCGGCTCTGGCCGCCCTGGCGGCTGCGTCGGCGGCTCTGGCCGCCCTGGCGGCTGCGTCGGCGGCTCTGGCCGCCCTGGCGGCTGCGTCGGCGGCTCTGGCCGCCCTGGCGGCTGCGTCGGCGGCTCTGGCCGCCCTGGCGGCTGCGTCGGCGGCTCTGGCCGCCCTGGCGGCTGCGTCGGCGGCTCTGGTGAACATGTCCGCTGGGTTCTTTTCTGGCACGTTCGTTCTGTCAGGAAATGGGGTAACACAAAACACGAACCCAGATGCGGACGTAACAACAAAAGGAATTTATTAAATACACAGGGAAAAACAGGAAAAAAAACCCACGAGGGGGCAAAACAAGACACGGGAAACACAGCACTAAACTGACACTAAACGTAACAAACTAACAATCAACTCTTCAAAACATAAACAGATCAAGACTAGATATAATACAAAAACTCACAGGAACCGACAGGGCATGAGACAAGACGAACGTGCACAGAACAGCAAACACAAGGACAATAAATAGGGACAAAGTAAATTACATACACCTGGAAAATAATCACGAGTAAGGGATCGGGGAAAAAGTGACGAGACCGGGAAATGCGTGGTCAGAATAAACCAATACTACAACCACACATTTCCCACATAGAACATATGTACTGTCAGAACCCTGCCGTGCTAAACTAGATCTAAATACCAACAGGATCCGGCAGGATTCTGACATGTAGGAGTGCTGGAAATGAGCATATTTAAAAAAAGTGCAATGTCCCTTTAAGGACATTTCAGTGCACTTTTCCGTGATGTTTTAGGTCATTATTTGATGTTCAATATAAAACATGGGTTTTGAAACAAAACAATAGAGACGAACTGCACTAAAGCACATTAAATTAAATGTGACAGAGTGAGAGAGAGGTGTGTGTGATACCTGTCTATATACATACATATATGATTAAGGGGCAGATCTGTGCGGACCATACAGCTGTCATTCATTATGTCAGCGAGACCATTATGGCCTGAAACATCTCTTTGATTCCTCAGGTAATGCAGATTAAGCACAGACCCTTTCAGGTTCATATCCCCATGACAAAGTGTGAATACTAAACTGCTTCTGGTTATGTGATGATTCTGTAAATTCCCTCCCTGACACAATTTAGAGAACAAACACTGAGTTCTGGCTGGTTACTTCTTTTTCGAGTGCGCTTGATGCGAAGTTTGTCACAACATGTATGTAGCCCGTCATGTGTGTGGTTTCGTAATTTCAAAATATGTGATCTGCGCGTCGAGAGATCCTGTGTGCATCACGTGTCTTGTCAAAATAAGTGCCTGCTGCAGACGCGTCTAAAGGGTTTATGATAAAAGAGACGCTCGCGTTTGCCAGATACTCGCATAATATCATGCGTAATCAGAGTTTACTGTTAAGGGAGAGTCTTGCATGTATTTTGTGAACGTGAGCGTCTCTTTTATCATAAACCCTTTAGACGCGTGTGCAGCAGGCACATATTATGTCAAAACACGTGATGCACATGGTTCACATGACACATATTTTGAAAACACGAGCAACACACATGACACTCCGAACACATATTTTGAATTTGCGCCCTTCGGATGAGCAGTCACGAAAACCACTGCAAACACAACTTTCACGTTGCTATAAACAATGTTATTATGTGTATTTGGTGTTATACAACGTGTTCACATGGTTAATGGTTCAAAAACACATTATTTTCCACATACTGTATATTATTTTTGCTAAAACGTGTTGATTTTGTACAAAGCTTATAATTTTGAATGGCACAGTGTCGTCCTTGGACAGCTAACCAGTACGTTGTGATAGGCCTGAATATGTCTCATGTAATTATTTTTAAATGGCCTAGGTCAAATTGCATAGTCTGCCCCCTATTGGCTCTCGTGATGAACTGCAACTCACATGTATCAGCTCTCAAGAGAAGTTTTGACAGACAGCTGCAATGCAGTTAAGCACATCAGCCGAAAGCATACAACAGCACATGGCTCAGGGTGTTGATGATAAGAGGAGCATTTCAGAGCTGGAGAGTCTGAACCAGCGTGGGAAGAAATGCTCTCACTAACTCGATCAGCTAAGGGCTATCTTATCAAAACAACAGCCACTTAGCTGGAAGAAAAAGTTAGACCAATGCAACAGTGAGACAGCAGTCTGTTGTATATACAAATGCATGTGCATTCACAAAAACGTGTGTTGTTATGTCTGATCTCTGACACATACATTAATTGATGCCACTGTCTATACATAAATGTCAGAAAATCACTAAGGCAGTATTTGCTATTTAGGCCCCACTGATAGTGTTATTATTAGTGCAAAGGTTATGGGTTTGATCCCCAGATGGATAAAATAAAAGTGTCTACCAAATGCACAGATGTGTAATCATTATCATGGTACTATAAAATATAGTTTATCATGTAATAGGCAGCTGGAAGTCATGGCTTCGATTCTCAGGTTACATACTGATTAAACGTAGCTTGAATGCGCTAAAAATCACTTAAAAGCATTTAAAAAATGTAAATAAAAATATTTGTTTTCATGAACATGTACCATGTTAACGCTATGTAAAAAGGTATTTAAAAATGGTAACCATTAAGTGTCATGGTTTATATCTCAGTGCCATGGTTTTAGCATCTGCATACCATCTGCAGTCCTCCAGAGACTCATGACACAAGCTGTGATTCAGAGTAAAGAGACCTCGGCAGGTGCGAATAGTACAGAAACGCAACATATACACGCACATACACAGTAATGGGGGGTGTTAATGGGACCTCTATGGAGGCAGGAGGGAACATCTGTGGTCATTAGACTGCATACAAAAGGAAACCCTCTTATTCAAACAGTCTCAGGGCCTCTTTGGGCGTTCAGGCTTTAAGCGCTCTGTCCTAATTCAAGGCTTTCAGCAGCAATCATCATTAACATTTCAGGGCGTGTGAGAGTTTGTGTTAACCAATCAGAAGATAGAAAGTAGATAGCACATCGAGGGTCTATTGGTGATTTGATGGCTGCACGTGGTGGTTCGGTGGTTTTGTTTAAACTGATCATAAATGATGCAAAGGTTGTTTGAGGGTTTCTAAGAATATATATTGTAAAAAATATAAACAAATACTGGACACCACATTAAAAAGTTTGGAGATTTTTGTTTCTCATGGTATTAAAATTAGTTGTGTAAAAAGATATCAAATATGCCTATACATACTTTTACTGAATTAAAATTAAGATTATTTTTAAGGAAAAGCAACAAATGTTATATATAACTTATAGGCTAAGCATTATTTAAACACTATACTTCTGCTATACATTATAGATGTGTGATGCATCAGCCATATGGCTTATAAGTTATGACGCAAGCAAGACCCAGCCTCCCAGTCATATTTTAAAACAAAGTAATGAAAAGAGATTAGCCCTATCAATATTTATCAGCCTATAGTCTTACTCTCTCCCCACGCGGTGGAGAGAGGGCCATGTCACACCTGAATAGATTTAAAAACCAAATACAAAAGTCTAATTTAAAAGGTGTGTAAATATCATACTGCAGATGACGGTGACACTTCTAATGACATTATATAAACAGCGTTTGTATTGTTTTTTTTTCCTGGAAGGTATTGAAGATTATATTAAAACGAATATTAGATATGATATATTTCATAAAGGTTGTAATATATACACTTTTGCATGACATTTACATTCCAGTAATACTTTCCAGCAGTTAATGACATTTTATTCCTGGAGCAGTTACATCCTTTCATAGACAATTGTTGTAAAATGCAAGCAATGCCGAGCAGAGACTTACCGTGTGCTATGACCGATGATTGTCTCTTTCAAATTCATGTGTGGCCTTTTTCAAATCAAATTACTATTCTGTGCCTCAGAAAAGCTTAGCGAATTTCTGGGAAGCGATAGCAGGTTCACTGCACCGCTCAGCAAGAGAAATATGAACATGTCTCATATTAAATTCTGAAATTTGTGAGAGGAGACTATTACAGTGGACAGCGGCTGTGATCGCTGACACATGACTATTAGCCCTGTATAGCATGCGAATGAGAATGCATGCCTATGCCTGAGGAGGTACAATTAGATGTTATAAACTAAATCATGTAATTTATCATGCACACAACTAATCCTGTTTCATCAGTTATACCTTAACTTTGTACCTGTAACATTAAATCTACTTCCTGGAGCTACGACAATTGTGTAAAACTTTTGTTACTTCACAAAATATGAGCCCCATGTTTTGAGCGGATCCTAAAACTACTGAATAGCTTAAAAAATATATATGTTTTGTATTTTTCCAAAGAAAAAAAAACAAAAATAGTAAAATCAGTGTTAATAAACCACTAAAGTTAGCTATTCATGTCATGCTAGGCTTTTGGGTAACCATATCACCTTGATGAACGATGTAAAACATAAAAAAAGAATTATGACAACCGCTAGAGAAACTGAAAGAAAGTAAATGTCCTTGCAGTCATCTCTCTTTATCTTCAAAGCTTTAGCTAAGCTAGGACAGATAAAACGAAACTATATTATTATACATTTCTCACATCTGTCAGTTAAGCGTCACACATGCTCTTGTCATCTCTCAGAACTTCCTGACAGTGGCTTCTGTCTTCATGATGGCTTTTGAGGGCAATCATTCATATGAAAGTCATAACCAAAGGGTGGGCAAAACAGCAAAAGTGATGCATGACACAATAATCACTATAATTCACACAACTGCAAATGATTAATAGATTATTTGCTGAATATCAGTATGTGTAGTTTATAAAAGACATCTGGAAAAATGTAATTGTACAAGGAAGAGTTATATGTAAAAAATTAGGCAACTACAAGAATGGCTGTGAATTGCAAATTGCAGGGCCTTTATTTAAAAAAGCTAAATAATGGCAGCATATCATGGGCAACTTGCTAGCAAAGTGCATTTTTGCTTGAACCTCACAACCGACAGACACTTCAGATGATAACTCCAAATACAAAACCAGAATCCTTGTCTAAAGAGAAATATTTTTAAAGCTTGAATATTTGACATGGTTGGAATTCAAAAAAACTAATAACAACCAAACTGAAAAAGATGAAAAAAATTGTAAAATAAGTATATTTAAACCTCTGTAATTCATTCATAGACATCTCTTCCTAAATAACACAGTATGTACCAAGGCCTGACATCACAACCTGTCCATGTCTTAATACAAACAATGAAGGACAACATCACTCATGAATAGACTGACACCGTTTTAAATTTAAAGGCTGGATTGGAATGTTTTTAGGTTCTGGGTGTTGATATCTGTTTGTTTTTGTTTACACTGCACTGTTACATTCCATTTTACTATTTTCATCTCATTTTTAGGACACTGCATGATACTTTGAATGTACCCAATGTTGCAAACACTTCAGCTTTAAATGTTAGTTAAATTACAATTTAAATGTAGGCTTACCGTTATTTCAGAGTAAACTGAAATTAGTTTGTGCTCTTTTCCTAGAGTTTTTAAAGTTTATTATGACAAGGACCCCTAAATATAATGAACCTCTACTTAAAATACATATCAATTTATACATTTTTATGTACACTACACTCTTAAAAATAAAGGTGCTTAAAAAGTTCATAGTGATGCCATAGAATAACCTTTTTTTTTGGTTCCTTATAGAACCGTTTAGTCAAAGGTTCTTTAAAGAACCATTTTTTATAATTCAAATAACCTTTTTTCACCTTAGAGAAGCTGAACCTTCAGATGTTAAAGGTGCATTGAAAAAGCATTTAGACAGAAAATGTTCTTCTATGGCATCGTGAAGCACCTTTATTTTTAAACATTTTGAAACACTTGACTGCAGAAACAATGATCTTTTAGGGGCGGTTTCCTGGACAGGGATTCGTTTAAGCCAGAACTAGGCCTTAGTTAATTAGGAAATATAACTAGTTTTGACAAACATGCCTTACTAAAAACATTACTGGGGTGCACTTTGAGGCAAAACAAAGGGCACTGATGTATTTTAAAGGGATAGTTCGGCCAAAAATGATATTAAACCCATGATTTACTCACCCCCAAGCTGTCCGAGTTGCATGTCCATTGTTTTTCAGACAAACACATTTTTGGATATTTTAGAAAATGTTTTAGATCTTTCAGTTAATTAAATGTAATGTTACGGGGTCCACGACCTTCAAGTCCAAAAAAAGTGCGTCCATCCTTCACAAAATAAATCCAAACACTCCAGGATGATAAACAAAGGTCTTTTGAGGGTAATCCGCGCGGTGTTGTTGTAGAAATATCCATATTTAAAACTTTATTAACGTAAATAACTACCCTTCCGGTAGCGCCGCCATCTAAGACTCCTCTGTATTCAGGAGAGAGTATTAGCGTAGTGTACGCACTTTTCTTAGTGACGTATGACAAATTCGGAGGGCGGGGGCACAGAGCAGCAGCAGAGTAGCCTCCGTAGGCTGCGTAAGCTCTCATCCTGAATGCGGACGCGACTAAGATGGCGGCGCTACCGGAAGGTATTTATTTACGTTAATAAAGTTTTAAATATGGATATTTCTACAACAACACAGCACGGATTACGCTCAGAAGACCTTTGTTTATCCTCCTGGAGCCGTTTGGATTTAATTTGTGAAGGATGGACGCACTTTTTTTGGACTTGAAGGTCGTGGACCCGGTAACATTACATTTAATCAACTGAAAGATCTAAAACATTTTCTAAAATATCCGAAAATGTGTTTGTCTGAAAAACAATGGAAATATGCAACTTGGACAGCTTGGGGGTGAGTAAATCATGGGTTTAATATCATTTTTGCCCGAACTATCCCTTTAAGACATTTCAGTGCAAGTTCTTTTCAGTTTGGACCGCACTTATATTTATTTTAGTCTAGGACTAGTCTAATCCCTGTCCGGGAAACCACCCCTTAATCTGTAAATCTAAAGTTGTATGGTAAATGCTTGAAATTACTTTCGTAGACGAAAATAAAGCTGTGCCAAACTGATTAATTTTTGTGTTATTAGAATACAATTATTTTTTCAAATATAGAAAAATATGTATTTTTTTAAATAGATGACTCAGACTGAATATTGAAGAAAAAGCAGCCAATAAGAGCCCAGATCAAATTTTTGATTTATTTTGGATGCTTTTAGTCAACATATGCACAATTACATTTGTGTTATCATGCCATAGTTTGTATGAGTTTATTATAATGTGGGAAAAAATATAAATAACGTGCTTCAAAACCGGTAGTGTATTGTAGACCAGGGGTCTCCAACATGGTGTCCACGGGGCACAGAGTCTGTGAGTTGCCCGCCAAAGCACATTCTATTAATTGTCTCGAATGTAATATTTATTTATTACACTTTTTATATTAGCTTGGCTTGGTATGTTAACATTTTAAACAATACTAAAACATATCAACAAGTAAATTAAAATAAAATACACAAGTAAAACAAAAAAGTTTTGAGTAGACAATATCACAAAGTAGCCCTCCAGATTGTTTTATCCACTGTGGTAGCCCTTGCCCACAAAAAGGTTGGAGACCCCTGCTCTAGACAATAATTGGCTACACTTATATACATGTATAATATACAGTATAACCTAAACCTGAAGAGAAACATTTTCAATTAAAATGTGTTTGTACTGCAGCAACTTTGACAACAGATTTTGTTTTATAGGAGCTTTACAGAGAATACTGCTCTACAAACTCACATTAATGAGATAAAGAGGACCGTAATAAAGAAACACACTAGAAAGAATTCTGAAAAATACAGTATGTACAGTAGCAAGAAATGGGAGATCTAATAAACCTAATAAATAAATGTCATATGTTATTTTTATTAGTATTTTTTCTCCCCCTAGAAGCTTCTGGAGATACCCAGATGCCAGTTTCCGAACCTCTTCTTTTTTCTATATGCTTGTAGGTTTTAAGATGCAGGAGAAGGCTAAAGCTTTGCCATTTTCCTAATAATCAATGGCCTGACAGTAAAATTTACTTAGAAGAGGTTTATCAGAGCACTGCAACAGGCTTAAGCATCTAATCCAAAGTTTTAGGTTGATATTCATGCAATCTCTGTTGTCCACCCCATGCTGCCTTCTGTATCTTACTCCCTGCTACTTCCAGATTTTGTGCACACTCTGCTTGCGCTGTACTGGCCCACACATTGACCGTCTTGCAGTCTCACTTTAAGCGTCACATGTGACTGTATATTAACTATTAATGGGAGGAACAACTGTCACTGAAATAAGTGAAATAAGAGCCACTTCTCTTCGCTAATCATGTTCAAGATGTCGGTAATGGCCAGCAGCGCGGGTCAAAGGTTAGAGATGCCATTCGGCCCAGCAGATACTGCAGCAATTATGAGCAGCCTGTTTTAACCTCCTGACCTATGTGAGCTCACTGCACAGCTGGGATGTATTGGGAATAAGTCAAAGGTATCATTTCTGTAAGCAGAAGAGAAATGATGGGGCATAATTGATACAACACCACTCCGAACAGCCCTAGTGACAAGGCCACTGAGGATCATGGGTAATGGCGTGAGAGAAGACGCTCAGGACCGGGCCACTGTCGGACTCACAACTCTAACCATACGACCACAGACGCTGAGGGCCAGTCCAATCTATTTCAATCAGCAGGGAATGTTTCGTTTTTTATTACTTTTTCAATTCTCTAATTCCGATCAGCCTGGCCCAGATAACAGTACTATTAGCCCCCTAGATCAATGTGTTTTTATTTTCCCTGGCCCTCTTCCCCCTAATGCAAACCCCCCTCCCACGACCAGTATTGGGTATCGGAAAACCAAATTACTTTATCTCTGCTCTCTTGGGAAGACTGCCAAAGAAAAGTTGATTTGCGGCCGCACAATGGTGCTCCTTATCCTCTCATCTTCACCTCTCTCATTCTCCCGTTCCTTTTTCTCTCTTATATCTCTTTTTGGTCAGATGAAAGGGAGGATCAAAGTGCACCGAATGAGGAAGAGGAAAAAGATGAAGACACAAAATAATTCCAGGTGATGAGCACAAGACGAAAACAGAGGAATTCCCAAATCTACGGAGAGAATCTCGGATAGACAAGGCGCGCCCCCTCCCCTCACACTGCAACAACCGGCGCTTCACTTTATCTTCCAGAATTACAGCCATTTATCAGTCTGCACAGAAAACTGTCAGCCCATTACACATAGTCGCATACAGGCAGAGGGGCTCAATCAGACACACTCTAATGGCTGTAGCAATGGCCCTTACAGACGGCTATGAAGGACGTTCATCAGGAAACTGTAACTTGGATAATTGAAGCTCGCTTAACGCCACGGCATGGATGAGTGCATGCCCATAGCACAAAAAGAGCAGGTAGCGTGATTAAAAATGTACACCTAGAAAAATGAATAAGTTACAAGAGGGGGTTGGCCATAAGAGACACTTGGAGAAGAGCTGGGAGACAATTACTAGTTCAACTACAATAATTCTTGCCTCACTTCACCACAGTTATCATGATAAAAGAAAACAAGCCCCCCCCCCTTCTGTAGTCACATTGTTTATAAGGAAAAGAGCTTTACCCCAAAGTCAGATGATATAAGTATTAATTTGCTTATTAGGGAGCATTTGATAGATTAATAAGGATGATTAATTCATTAACTATGCAGAGATGCTGTCTGCTTATATCCATTTGTGTTTGGATCAAAAATCATTTGGCTTGGCAGCGCTGAATGGAGGTATATAGATCCACCTGCTCCATTAAATTAGCTCTTCTCTCCCTGCAGGTAAACCGCCATTGTCAATACACCTGTATATTGCTAATGTGCACTCCTTACCCCGGACAAACAAATAGTGTTTGACTTCTTCACTTTAACCATTTTAATTGAGTTCATTTCACAGTCAACCTTTTTGGAAAGAAGAACCAAGAACCTCATTTGCAAGTATTGATTGCATCGCATGCTAAACAGTTGCTACCATATCTTAACCTTCTGTTCCCTAAAGTCAACTCTACATCTCAAAGGGAATTTTAACCTTTTCCATAATCTCTATAATCTGCATTAAAAGACATTTGGCTTTTGTACCGTCAGACACATTTTCATTAAAACACTTAGAGATGAATGTTCTGTTCCATTCAAAAACAAATGTAGGAATAACATTAAATATCTTTTGAGTTTTAACTAAAAACGCATTTGACCTGGAGGTATGATCATCAACAGTGAGGATTGTTTACTGACCTCCTTGCTAAAAAATGTTGGTAACACTTTATTTTACGACCCGCAAAGTACCGCGTAATTAAACCGAATTTACAGCGTACCTATTTGTAACAACAGGGTACCTCTACAGTACGTACTAGGTATAAGAGAATAATAAGAGAAAAGTTTGGGGTAATAAGGGGGTAAGAATATGAAGAATTATAAATTATTTATACTCTAAGTATTTTATAACAACAGGGTACCTATTGTAATATTACGTGGTATGTATGACTTAGTCAAGTCTATGGGGAAATTATGTTTTGTTTTATTTTTTTTTTATTGTGAATTTTTCATATTGACTACTGAATGTTGTATACAGTCAATGTCTACGAGCCACATCGGCAAATAAATATAACAGCACATCACTTTTATTTTAGTAGCCTATATTACTTGCTTTTAATAACAAAAGTCCGCCTGATTTTATGTGGATCTTTTTTTAAGGTAAGTACAATAAAAATAGCAACTTATTCCCTATTTACCAGGAAACTCCTACATTTGCGGACATATTTGAAGTGGTGCTTTGCAATTGATTTACTGTAAACACAAGTATTTTAGCCAAATATAATTTATGCAATGGCAAACCAGAATGAAACAACAGCAGATGGGTATCCAGCTCGCGCTAAAGCAAAAGACGACTACATGCGTAGGCTACTGCGCAGGTGTAGAGCGCGCGGCCGTCTGCAGGAGGTTTGCTGGAACGCGATCCTGAGGTGAAATTTCTTTAAGAGGTTTTAAAAACGTTTTACACTGTGGAGTACGGCTGCGAGTGATGTTAGCAGGATCCGCATGCTGGATAAGGTGACTGGTTTTGTTAATACATGACTCACGCATTTCAAACAATGTTTTTTCAAGAAAGTTGCCAGCTAACGGTAGCAGGTTAGCTAGCACATAAGTTAGCCTAAATTTATTAACATAACTGGCTCAGAAAACTCTGTTTCTGTCAAGGCACAGTGAAGAAACATTTACTGAAGGCTTTCATTTATGTTTTTTATATGTAATCCAGAACAGAATTTGTGAGACGACATCAACTCATCATCCGAGTGGACAAGAACACCAACAGAGGAAGCCAAGCTGCAAAAACAATGAAAAATTGTCACGACTTTTTATTTTAAATAAAAGTTATGTGATAATAAACATTAAGTGTTGGCTTAATTATAATGTTTTAAAGATGTTTTGAAATAAGTTGTTTTAAAATAAAAATAAAAATATTCTGTATGTTTATGGTATTTACCCTATAACATTTATAACAAGAGGTGAACAAAGCACCACTTTAGTTTACAGCCCGCAAATATGAGAGTTACCTGGTACATACACAGAACAATCGGGGAATAAGCCCCACTTTAGTTTACAGCCCACAAATATGAGAGTTACCTGGTATATACAGAGAACAATCGGGGAATAAGCCCCACTTTATTTTACAGCCCGCAAATATAAGAGTTACCTGGTAACTCCTGTATACATATACAGATCAAAGAGGTACAAGTTGCTATTATTTTTATTGTGCGTTATATTTTCTTTGCCGACGTTGCTTGTAGACATCAACTGTAGGCTATACAAAACACTTCATCAGGTAAGTAGCAAATAAAAAAAAAAAAACATATTACACATAGACCATATTACCCATAGACGTAAGTCATACATGCCACGTAATATTACAATAGGTACCCTGTAGTTATGAAATACTTAGAGAATAATTTTCCATATATTCTTACCCCCTTATTACCCCAAACTTAAAATATTGTTCCCTTATAACTACAAGAACGTACTGTAGAGGTACTCTGTTGTTACAAATAGGTACGCTGTAAATTCGGTTTAATTACGCGGTACTTTGCGGGTCGTAAAATAAAGTGTTACCAAAATGTTTATTAACCTAATGCAGGAACTGTGGTTCATTGAAATTTTGTGTGACATCATCTGGTTGGTGAAAACACTCCTAAAATGGAGGGTTATTTCAAATCATATTGGTAAACTACACTTTTTTCAGCCTGGCATTGGGTCATAAAGGGACGAGCCTAGCCTGCTGGATTGTAATTTAACCCATGCTGGGTTGTTTCAACCCAAAATGCTAGGTTATTTTAACCCATTGTTGGGTCAAATATAAAAAAATTGGGTTAACTGTAAAACAGCTGCTGGGCTCGTCCCTTTTTGGCCCAATTCTGGGTTGAACATAATCCTGCTTTTTTGAGAAAATTCCCATTTGACCCAACCATGAGTTGAAACAATGTAACATTTTTACAATGTTGCCAGTGTTCGAATTTAGGGGGGCTGGGGTGGGCCCGAACCTCCTATAAGCAATGTTTTTTTTATACTATATGAATTAAAAATTATCGTGCTGCACTTCCAGAAGTCAAAATTTTTCCCAATTTCCCAATAAACTAATCCAAAAGTTTTCTGTCTAAAAACTCAATTGTGCCTCATGCTGTTTTCTGAATTGACAGACAAGTCAACGTCTCTGCGTGTGGATTATTTTCACGTCGTTGACGGTAAGAATCTTTAGTTATTATCTTTAGCTATTATTTCACACTTATTTGAGGGGTAAAATTTGTTAAGGTTTGAGTTAAGGGTAAATTGGGGTGTCGGGGAGGGGCTTAGCTATGGGACCCCCAAAATCTATGACATAATTCAACACTGAGCATTTCACACCACACGCATAAGCGATGCACAGTTTTTTGGCTCCAATGTTAACAAGCTTAGAGTGAATGTAACGAAACAACCACTACCCGATGATGTCACTTCCTAACTAGATTTAAGCTTCATGCCTGGATTTAAAACCCCATTTGCAAAAAATCGGAATTTGTAAAAAAAATTCAAAAAAGCATAACATTTCCAAATTAATGAATGGAATTTTGAAGCACTGATAATGGTTACTGTCTTTCGCCTCTTCCATGCTAATGACTTATATGCTAAAACATTCTGTAAATCTGTCTTCTGGGTCCTGCTGATCAAGAACGTTGGGCAGCTTAAGGGAAATTCGTGTACAGATTGATCCACAACTAAGATCTTTACCACACTCCAAGAGATCCTTAACAAGGACTTCAATTAGAGAAGCCCAATTTATCAGGACCGGTATGATGAGACAGGGCAACCAGCATGGCACAGAGCCCTGCTGAGACTGCAGTCTCATTATTCCCCTCTAGTTCTGATAGTCTTAACCTACAGCTCCACATTCAAACCCAGTGCTTATGCTAACAGACATACGCAGTGATCTGTTAAACAGGGGCTCCTGTGTGTCATCCAGGTGATTTTACTGGTGGCAAACAGGTGTATTAGTGCATGGTGAAATTGACTGTAGACTTTCTACTCCACTGCGCAGGAAAAGTTGGCTTGGTACTGTATACAACATGCACTGATATGAATTAGACTAATATCTCGTCATTAAATTGAGTACATACTGTAGCTCACAGTAAAAAGTGCCCTAAAACCTGCTCAGTTTTCTTTTACAGGCCCTGATAGAGAATCATATAACATTAAATGACAGAAATAAATAACAGGCACTCAATCAAATAAAACGGAGTACATTGGAGGTTAAAAAAAACATGAATGCTAATAAACAATGGCTGCTTTTATTGATTTGTTCTTTGGAGAAATAGTTTTGTTTCATTGCTGTTTCTTCAATAAGCACTGTGTAATAAGATGAGATGTACTCAGTGAAACATCAGGCTTGCTGACAAGATCCATCTGCACCTTGCTCATGTATCAAATGCCTGACTACTCTTCTCTTTGCGGATCTGTATTTATCTGAAAATCAATAGTGACAGACTAATGGGTTACCCTATCTACAGAACAAGTTTTTAATGTTGTTATATTATATGATAGATAATTTAAATACTTGGACTTCTTAATACTAAAGTAGTAAACTATAGTGCAATTTAGGGGTTAAAAGGGGACAGCAGAAGGTCTACTTCATAGCAGCTTTCATTGAAGAGGCCATGACTGACATGTATGGCTTTGACTCCAGGATGACAATCAAGAACATAACGCATGTTTCCTGCAAAACTCAACCAATCAGATCGACTTATGGCAAAAGTGTTTCCAGTTTGGTGTGCCTTATGCATCAGATGTCCAACTAATATGAAATCTGAGTCTGAGACTAATACTTGTTATTCATCCCAGAATAGGAGAACCAGACTAATCTATATATCCACTGATTTACCCAAGAATAAATAATCACACCCTTGTTTGTCAAATCATCATAAACTATAAACTACGTTATGCCTTTGGCATCATTTTGTCCGAGTCTCATTATCCTTCAAACAGTAATTCGCCCATAACTCATAAGCTGTTAGTTTATGGCCGCGTTGAAATTCATAAGCTAGTGTGTGTTTTATGCGCTATCACGGGTGGCGAATTTTATATCGGTTCCTGATACTGATGTTGTGATCATGATGCAGTTTACTAATAGGACCAGATAATAATTCATAGCCACATACTGTACTGTATGTCTGAGGGGGAGAATTTTAAAAGTAATAAAACCTAAATGCTGAGATATATAGAGCCTCAGTGATGTTTCTGTATGTGCATGCGTGTGAGAGAACAATTTATGAGATTAATATATAAACCACAGATACTCCGTACACTGGCTGTACACACCAATACATTTGTGCATTTCTCTCTCCTCTATAAAAGCTGATGTAGTAAAACTCCATTGTGATTTTATATTGGAAGGAAAGCAGGTTGATATTGGCTCTCTGCTGCTGGGGTTGACCCTGCGCCCTGCGTTTTGCTGAGAGAGGTGAAGATTTGACACTCAGCGGGTTATACTGTAACACCCCTGCTGCTCCTCTCTCCTTGGCATGCCTTACAAAACCCTGCATCTGCTCTTTAAGGCTTTAGAGGTATCAGACATATGGTGCTGCAGTATAATCAGCCGCTTTCACTTTTGCAGTTCAGAGCAGTTATTTGCTGGTGCTTTACTGTATGTGTTATTTTTGCAGGTTCTGCGGAAACATCTCTGTTTAAAGAATCTTCTGGAGCTTCACATATTTAGAGGTAAAGCCTGCATCTCTTATCCAGGTAACAGTTCAATCAAACAGGTTAATTAGGAAAAATGATTCGATTGAGCTTAATCCAAATTACATTTCTATCCAGATTTAAAGTCTAAATTAAATCCAGTGCAGATCTTAAGATATATGACACAGATTTACTAATAAAAAGTTATATGCAAAAATGACAACGTTGTTAGAATGATCCACATGCACATAGATCTGCGAAAACTACGCTAAAAATTAAAATACCCTAAAACGCTGTACACATGCCAGGGCAGTTGTTGGCAATCACACAATAGCTGTGATTTGAAGGCTACAACCTCCGCAGGTTGCATTCCAAGGCTGCGTTCCAGTCCAAATTTTTATGCCCTTCCCTCACAAACTTCCCTCAGTCTTGTTGACTCGGATGTGCATCATTACTTACGTTGCATGAGTGTCCACTACTGGAGGAACACTTGAAATGGGTTTATGGAACGCCATAAGCCTTGATCGCTTGGGGTAAATTAAGTGCAAATACCACAGGTGTGTCCGATTTCATGCAAGGATGCAGCGAGATCCATTTAAAAACTCATAGAGTGCAGAGTTGCTGTTGTGACATCACAATTAAGGTGCATTGTGGTCTATGGAGCAGTCTGAAGTGAACATGGGAAGCAGACTCGCTCGGTCAATATAAACTTCCCTTGTCCACTTCACAAAGTGGAACACACTTCAACATGGCGACAAGAATTCCCCCGAGGGGAAGTGCTTGGGAAAGTTTGTGAGTGTGTGTCTAAAAGTGGAGTGTAACGCAGCCAAGACCGATTGCGTCACAGCAGCACAACTAAAGGCTAGTAGGCCATCCAAATTTGAAAGCTGCGTCATTCTTTCCTTGAGCTGTGAAGGACAATAAAGGATCTTTACAGCACCAGATATCCAGAGATTCATTGCGCATGTAACGGCTGGATAATTAAAATTTAACATTTAACCCTTGTGCATTGTGTTGTTGGTGGACAAAAAGGCCACTACATTAAATGCCTGTAAAAATGTATCAGATGAATTTTTTTCACATTTTTTTGCATAAATCTGTTAATCAACCTCAGTACTGATCCATACCAAATGTTTACAAAAATTCTATGATTTTTAACTCTTTAATTGCCAAGTTCATAAGTGATGTCACTGATTTGGTGACACAATTGGTTTTCAATTTAAAAAGTGATTGTGGACTGGATTTTTTTTTCACCTTTATCAGGCTTTGGCATGTCAAAGAACATTGGCTTTTATGCATTTTTAGTTTTTGTGCAGCATGAGATTCAATTTTTTTCTCCCTCATTTATGGTTTGTGGACATTTTTTCCCAATTGACTTCCATCATAACAAAATTTTTTGATTGCAAAGCCATGACACCTTATTATCATGCATTCTTGATTATTGGTGCTTTTTACTTTTGTCATTTAGTTTTATGGAGTATAATATGTTGTGTGCGTGCGTGCGTGCGTGCGTGTGTGCCAAAAATGGCAAAAAATGTCCCCAACAACACATAGGGGTTAAAAATTGTGTTTTAGTATAAAAAATTAAGTTTTGAATTAATATTTTTTCTGCAATACTGTGTATGTGGAGTTTTGCTTTTGTATATTTCTGAAGTTGGTTCATTTGATATACTGTTGGTTACTTTTATCTACATCAACATGTCATATTTAAAAATATAGGCTATATATTTTTTTTCTTATATTTATTTTAATAGAGTCAGAAATGTCTGCTGTGTCCCGCTGACCTCAGTGTGGGAGGGAACAGCAGGTGATGCATCCTTCATAGGCTAGACCAGTGGTTATTAATGTTATTCCTGGAGGCCCACTGCTCTGCACATTTTGTATTTCTTCCTTATTTAACACACCTGATTCAAATCATCAGCTCATTAGTAGAGATACCTATGAACTGAACTAATGCTGCGTTCCAGGCAACCTGTAACCCGTAATTCACGACTTCAAAACCACAACTCACGACTCTGAACTGGGAGTACATTGATCTAGTACGAGTTCACGGGAGGGAAGTCACGGGTTTGACTGCCGTTCCAGTGCACTTTCACCGGTAGAAGGTTGTAAAAACACGAGTTACAGGCTGCCTGGAACGCATAGGGTCGTGAGTCGTGGTTTTGAAGTCGTAACTCACGGGTTTAAAAACCTGCCCTGGAACGCAGCATAAGTCTGTCAGATAACAGAGACATACAAAATGTGCAGAGCAGTGGGCCTCCAGGAACGAAGTTGAGAACCACTGGGCTAGACTGTTTTCATTTCAGTTCTCTTCGTGGACTCCGGAGGCTGAGACCTTCGAAGACAAAGTCAGCCTTCTAATTAAGACACAGCTAGACAAGCCATAGGCTACGCATGTGCATAACACTTATTTTTTTTTACATTTATTTGTGTCGTGTAGTTTACACAGTATGGATGATAAATGTATTTTTTTATTAACTTTTCATGCACCTCAAAACCTGTTTTCAAAAGTTTACATTTTAACTTCCTCCAAAATGCTGTTGTCCTGTAAATGTATAAAAAAAGATTTCATGAAGTACCTTCATCCAGTATAAAGTCAGATAAAGTCTATTTACCAGGAAAAGCATGGGCATAAATGGCTAATATGTTTACACAAGTAAACATATATTCATCAGATTTGGGAATTTACTTAACAGGGCAAATTAGCATGAGTGTGCCATTTAAAAAAAGATGGGAGTGTAAATCTCTCTAGGTGATTTACTGACAAGGCGCAGGTTAAAGAACAAAAAATGCATTTCCATAATGAACGACACAATTTACCAAGAGCAGCGCAAATTAGCATAGGGTTTAAGGCATGCCTTTTTAAGTCATTAAATAATGGCCCCAATACCAGTAAATTGATGAGCTCAAACACTAGTAAATTGCATTGCGCAAATTATTTAACCTCCTAAAATCCGAATTTTGGTTTGTCTTTTTTTTCAGATTCCTACCTAATTTGGGGTTAGGAAGAACCAATAAATATAATAACCATTTTTTTCTAAGAACATGAAGCAGTGTATTTGTCCATGTTTGTGTACAACAGATTCCAGTTACACAGAATTAAGTATTATGGTGCAAACATCAAAAACATTTGATGTCCACAACCTAGGTCTTAAAATCTCTCCTCCCATAAATATTGCATCTGAATGAGAAACTCCTACAAATGCATATGCAATAAGGTCAGTCGCAAAAAAATAAGCCTTTTCAGTGCTAATTTTTCACTATGTAGTCTTTAGTAAATCCTGACAGTTGCTTTTTTTTACAGCAAAAGAGGTTTTTGTGGTGGGGCAAGCTGTAAATCTGGCTTTAAAATCAGCTGAAGCTATAAACATCTTTCACTGGAATCTACATACAATCCTGCGAACTCAGCCTATGATGACAGCATTAATTGCCCTGATTCTCAACAAGCAATTGGACCTGGTGCAGCATTGTACTTAACATGTAAATTGCTATTACATTTTCCAATGACTCTGTGAATTGTTCCCCAAGTGTGGCCCCTGACATCTTGACCTAAAAATGTACCCTTGTAGATTTTACAGTGATTTATTGGGATGGTCCATCGGCCGTTTATATTGTCATAATGGTAAAGCTCTGTAGCCAGGCCTCATGAATATTTCACAGGATCAATTAAACTGCTGCTGACCTCAAAAGGCCACAGGAACCAGGTAGCATCAGGACAGTGGAATAACTATACTGTAGCATGTAGCTATCATCATACCGCTACATTCCCTAAACCCAACTTTTCCACCGCCTGAGTGTTTTCAATTGTCATCAGCTACTCAAATAAGGACCAATATATTTGTTTAAGCTCACATACCCCTTTAGCTCATTCATATTGGTTGTGAAGGTAATATGATGAATATGCTAAACAAAAACTGTGGGATTTTCCATTGGTCATGGAACATGACTTCTGCTATTCGCAGACGTCTTGTTTATATTGTTTAAAGATGAAAGGAATGATTTCCATTTCATAATGGAATTTAAATTCAAATGTCAACAGCAATTTCTCCTCCTGTACGCCCATATTTCCGCTGCTCTGAAAGTTTGGGTGCCCTTGAATGTCTTTTCGATTCCAGCTGTGTTTTTTCACATTTTCATCACTTTCATCTGCATCGTGTTCAGTTCTGCGCTCGCGAAAATCTACAAGCTTTGAATTAAACAGCGGGTTGTCTCTATTGATGGGAATGTTTGAATAAATGTGCGTGCCGTGTTGGGTGAATTCAACTCAGTCAGTGATTACGGGATAATTTTACTTTGTGGTTTCATTTGAGAAGTCCACATGACACAAAGCAGCCATGAGTATTAAATTAGAAGACTGTAACTAACTGCTGTATGAGCAATATCATATCAGGTTAATGTAAACGGCTACATAATAAATCTCTATAATAACTATGACCATTATCTACCTGTTCATTAGATTGTCTTATTTTTATCCCATGACTGAGGTGTGATAAAGGATATAGAGGCGCACACTCTTCAAACTGGTGTCATTCTCTCTTTTTCTTTATTTAGTCTGTGTTATGCTGATGAGAGATCACTCCCTGAAAGGCCCATTTGACCAAATTTCTCCTGCGAGGGTCATCGGAAATTTGATTCACTGTTCCCGAGGGAAATAAGAACGGCAGAGGGGCCGGCCGAGCCTGGGTTATAGAGCCACTTGGGAGGGGGAAAAGTAGGAAAGTGGGGTGGTTTCCCATTGGGCAACGCAATAAGCTCACCACAGTTAGGCAAAGCAATAATATGGCCACAGGAGCGAATAAAACTGTGAATGAGGCTTTTTAGCAGCACTCGGGTTGAAAGCCCATTGACTCAAAACAGCCACAAAATACAAATGCTTTTGTCATTTATGACTTGCCACCGAAAATATTTCCCCAGGCTGTTTTGCTGGAATTTCGTATGTCACATTTGATCCAACACATTGCCCCATTAAAATGTTTTTTTTTTTTCAGACAGACTCGCCACAGATAAAACAGTTGTATTTGATATCTAGTTTACAAACAATACAAACATTTGAAAGTTACTTTAGTTATATATGAAAGTTATGTGAGCTTATTAATCGCCAGTAGGTGTACACCCAGACGGACCCTAAAATCTTGTTTTATAGTCAATTATATCACAGATTGTTCTAATGTGCCCCAGTCCTACACTACGGTGTGATATAATACATCTATATATTAAAAACAGAGCTTATTAACATCCCTGCTTATCTGCTTTCAACATTATTTATATTATAATTAAAATAAGTATAGCTTATACCAACATTAAAAAGTCTACACAAAGTTTACTCAATCTACAGGTAAATATATGTTTATTTTAAAACGCTGACTGAAGCCGTAATTTGGCCTGGGACATTGGTAGTGGTAGTTCCCCTACCTATACAGCTATCTTTTTTTTTTTTAAATGTCTCCCTCGTTTTTTTATTCGTAGGTGATAACAAATAAGATTTCAATGATATTTTAACTATTGAACTTGGACATATCCCCGGTTTTTATTAAAAAAATCCGGTCACATTACTGTACAATCAAGCAGTGCTTGAAAATCTGTGTAAACCTTTGTAATCCTGAAAGTATTCCCATTTTTTACAGAATGTAACTGTAATCTGATTACTATGTTTTTTACGTAGCTGTAACGGATTACAGTTACTAGTTTTTTACGCAATCCCGTTACATGTAATCCGTTACTCCCCAACCCAATTGGATGTAGTTAATGTATTTAATAGTTTTTTAGCCAAGAAGTACTATTTACTGCTCCCACATAGCAGTTGCTTTATAACTGAGATAATAATAATGTGAGGTGTATGCAGAAGGCCATTGTACTAGCAATATTTTACTTTTCTGGCTTTGGCCACTGCACTGACAAACCTGTATGTGATATGTAACCCAGTCTATGAATACCCATCTAACTTTTATGTCTGTGTGTGATTTACTCGTTTTACTAGAGCTGTCAAACGATTACAAATTTGTATCTAATTAATTACATTATGTCCTGATTAATATATATAATTAATCGCATTTAAATGTACATGAATACAAGCATGTAAATGGAGAAATTATATAAATTAAACTAAATAAACAGTGCTTCTTTATTTTTTTTAGGTTGGTCTGTGTAAAATGTAAAATAATACTGCACACACTTTAAAACATTAAGAGATTTGAATTTATATCAACATATGTTTTATGTTATTTTTTTTAGCCATTTTTGCCAGTGAATTAACAGTGAATGAGGAGAGGACAGGAAAGTACAGGGAGGAGAGAGGGGTATGGGATCAGCAAATGACCACGAGCTGGGAATCAAACTCGGGTAGCCCAAAGTGCGAAAGCACCACATGTCGGAGCACTAGACCCACTACACTCTAAAAATTTAGCTGTAATTATGCAGCTAGTTGCCAGTAACTTACTGTAGAAGATAAAGACTGAAAATGTTTCATGTTCATTTAATTTTGAACAAACTGTTGCAAGTAAATAACATAAATGTAAAATCTACAGTAAGTTGCTGGCAGCTAGTTGCCAGTAATACTGTAATTTCTACAGTTTAGGTAAACGTGATTTTACCAAGTAGGATGTGATCGGATCAACACCATTGTTGTCCTGGATCAACATTTTCATTAACAAGTCAGATTGCAGGATTAGGATTAGTGTGTATGCTAGATTTAGGTTTAGAATTGGGTTAGGGGCTTAAAAGAAATAGTCATCAAACTATTATTTCACACAAAGACGTGAAACTCACCAAGTGGTCAGGGGTGTTCACTGATATGCTCACACAAAAATCGCTGCAAAATACGCATTCCAACAGGTTTTATCGTAGTTTTTGCCAACTCCATTGACTTGTATTAGTTGTGCTGTGAGGTATGGTATTACTCCGCGCCGGGAACTTTGTTTCTATTCTTGCAATTGTCAATGGCGGATTAGCGCCACCACCTGGGCTGGAGTGTCTATTATTCAAGCTCTAAGCGGAAGAATGTACGGGTGTGAGTCGTTTGGAAAAATAGGTCCACAAGTTAACAACAAATGCTAAAACAGCTGTTGGAAAGCATCTTTTGCAACGATTTTTGTGTGAGCATATCAGTGAACACCCCTGACCACTCGGTGAGTTTCACGTCTTTGTAAACGAAAGTTTAATGCATTTTAGGAAGGATTGTTCCAGTGCACCATTAAACCCATTGTAAAGGTAGGAGCTGAAACACAAACACCCAAAAATTCTCGGGGCAGCCGCATATGTCGAAATTTCAGTCAAAACCATTCTATTTCATCATAAACAATCTGAAAACAGGGCTTTAAGTGTAAAATACCGAACTTGTCCTTTAAGGGTTTAAAAATGGTTAGGGTTTGAGTTAAGGGTAGGTTGGGGTATCTTTGATTAAAACGTTGATCCAGGATCAACAAAAAATGTTGATCCAGGATCACATCTTACTTGGTGAAATCACGGCGACCATACTCACTACACCATCGGCTCCGACAGACCAACGCTTTTTAAGACCAATGATACTGGACCCACTCACTTTTTTTCAAATTTAGATTACACTATCAGAAAAAAATTGTGACTCTTGAGACACAATGATACTGATATATTTTAAGATATGTTAGTGCAAGCCGTTTTAAGTTAAGACAAAAAAGCATTTTTGTCTAAGACTATCTTAAGCCCAGTCCGGGAAACCATTCCTATGAGATATGAAGTTTTATCAACATATGGTTTTATGTGAAAGACCAACACTTTTTAATATTTCACCCACTTTTTTTAAAATTTAGATTACACTACTGTATTAGAAAAAAAGTGGTCAAAATGATCCTAGCTGTCACTAGGGTGATATCCTTTTAAAAAGTTGCACATTATGGGTGGTTTCCCGGACAGGGTTTAGATTAATCCAAACTAGGCCTTAGATATTTTAAGAAATTTATGTCGTTTTTACAAACAAACCTTACAAAAAACTGTACTGGTGCGCATGTTTAAATATATGTTTAAATATGTCAGTGCAAGGTGTTTTGAAATTAAAGCAGCTCAAACATGCATTTTAGTCTAGGACTAGGAAACCACCCCAAAGACTCATATTGGTACCTCAGAGGTTACCATATGTTTACATATCTGTGCCTAAATGGTACACACAACCTTTATATCGCCAAATCAAATGTACTTTATTTGAAATATTTTAAAGTAATTTAAAAATAACCATATCAAACCGCAGGGCATTTGACAGAAAAGCCCTTATCGGTTAAATCTGAAACAATAAATTGATTCTAATTCTGTGTGTCTTGTGACTAGACTGTGTGTGTTGTTACTAATATCAAACAGGGACCGGCTCTCTGTATTAACTTCTTTTGATCCAGGCCCTCAGTGATGATAAAAGTCTCCCTTACTTGTCTCATGAAGCGCTCTCATGTCTGACAGTCTGCCCTTCATCTACCCTGAACAGCCACGCTGAAGAATACAAAACTCCAAGTGCCTAATTCGTATCTATATTTCTCCAGATTTTCTTACCTTCAGATCCATCTCGCTACTGCCCTCTATTGGACACCACAGTGCTTCTCAAAAGTGGGACGTTTCTGTCTGTCTTCACTGAACCCTGAGACTGGATGCTGAAAAGCAGGTCGCTTCTGTTTAACCCCTGGGCCATAGTACTCGTGCACCTCTGAGCATAAGGACAGCAAGCCATTCAACCAACTGATCAGGCACACAGACATATGAAAGAAGCCGTCATAAATAATGCAGGTTGTGGGAAAACCTCCATCAGGTGTCCAGTCTGATGCTGAAGCCCACACAGAAAAGCCCACCTTGGAAGGCTGTGGAGACTTTGATCTGTGAGTGACATTTACAGAAAGAGAGGGCGGGCGGAAAGGCAAAGAGGAAAAATTACAGCATGATGGAGAGATAAAGAAAAGTGAGAGAATGAATAGATAAGGAAGAAACGTTGAACATACGCCAGCATGAAGGCTGATTTAGCTTCTATTGAAGTGTTCCAATGGTGCTCGGGGTTAAAGAGCAAAGTGTGATGGATACGATCTCATTAAAATGGGAAAGTGAGGCTTTAATTTCCTGCACATGTTCCATCTTTATTAATGTCAGAAACAGCAGGTAGTCAATTGCATTAGGCCTTCGATCACTGCCTGTGCATGCCCCAATGACAAATATCAAGCCAGGGCATTGCTCTGAAGGAGATTGTTGTGAATATCATAGGAACAAATTACTAGCACATCATGGGGGCAAAACAGAGCTTTGAAATACACGGAGAAAACTCAAAAGTAGGGCAAATGGATCGAGGCTGATATGCGAACATAATAGGTTGGTTATTAGACTGAAATAAGAATGCACTGAAACTTCATAAACAAAATGTTATATAGCAAGAACTTGCTTAGACTCTGCTGAAAACTGAATCAGGTGTCTACCAGTTTAACGATAAAACTATTGTTATTTTATTAGTTTGTTTGTTTGCAGAGGAGATATATTTGATATATTTGGTTTTTATTCATATGAAGGCACCTTGGGATGTCCTACCTAGCTATTGTTTTTATGCAAATGAAAAGTGCAAGATGCTCCATATGCAGTCACCCTGCTGGAACATTGGGGATGCTTCTCATTGAGATGTACTGTAGCTTGCCTGTTAAATCCGCATGCTTTACGACACTTGTCAGTTCGATTGATAACCACACATTCACTTCTGCAGGTGAAAAGGGGGTAACGCACATATTTAATAACGTTGGTCGCAAATCATCGGCTGGAACACGCATCACTGTATCTTTCACGAGGAAGTCTGGCTAACCTGATGTTTCAAGCAACAGTCATCAAAACACATTTCTCTTGCCATACTTTTTTTAAAACAAACATCTAAACACAATGAAAATAATATGTGAGGAGACATGTGAGAAAATGCTTTTAAACGTGAGCTTTAGTTTTTAAAGATAAGCAGTGTTTTAAATCAGCAGTGCATTGCTTTATATTAAGATACTAAGGTAACCTGTGTTGCTTAGACAGGCATTAGTGTCTGAACGTTTTAGCTTGTTAACAAGGACTCTGGGTTCCACGAAGCATAAAATGAGGGCCAGTGACTGGGGATGGCCCTATGAGGGAATGCATACCGTAAAACATTGTGTAGGACAATTAACTTGAGTATAAAATGTGTGTAGATTTGCTTTAATGCTCCATGATCAACAATATCCATCTTAGGCATTAATATACAGTTGTTTAAAAGGCACTGAAGCTTTAACCAGGCTTTACAAGAAGTTCAAACTTAAAAACTCAGTTATGTTCACACCAAACACGAATAGGCAGATGCTATCGTGAACAAGTTGCATGATGTGGACTTAAAGGGATAGTTCACCTTAAAATGAAAATTCTTTCATAATTTACTCATGTTGTTCTAAACCTGTATGAATTGCTTTCTTCTGATGAACACAAAAGAAGATATTTTGAGAAATTATGGTAAATAAACAGCAGATATAACCATTGACTTTAATAGTAGGAAGTATTGTGATAAATGATGAAGAAAATGTTTTGATATATGATAGTTATCACACAGTTGATGGTACCCATTGAATTCCATCATATTTTTTTATTTCTATGGAAGTCAATGGTCACTATCTGATGTGTGTTTACCATCATTTCTCAAAATATCTTCTTGTGTGTTCATCAGAAAAAAGAAATTCATACAGTTTTAGAACAACATGAGGATGAGTAAATGATGACAGAATTTTTATTTTAAGGTGAAATATCCCTTTAATTTCATGTACAAACTAAGATAGATTAACGAAACCAGACTGCATTAAAAAAAAGGTAGTTTTACTTGTATGAGGAGAAACATTTAATTTTTGTTTAAAGTGACTTATGGTTAATACAACAAGTGGTTTATTGAAAGACAGTAACACAAAAAAACATTTTTTAGTTGCTTCTTTGGGTGTTATATTTGGTTTTGGTCTGAGCACAATGCGTTTTGGTGAATTATTAGTTTCATCAATTCCATTAAATATATGTGTCAATGTTTTTGTTTGTATGTCAGTATGGTTCAGTTCACTGTAAAATCTGGATCCTGAAGGAAAACAAGTTTCTGATCTAAGTCAAAAATCAAAACCATTCCTTCTTGAGAACAGTATTCAAAAATATCTCCCTCTAGATCATAAAAAATTTAGATTTGGTTATAACATGCCTCGAATAAGTTATTTTGTGAATTCGCTGTTGCAAGCATTTTCAACAGCTACAAAATAACACAAATAAAGGAAAACTATGACATCATATTCTCAGCAAGCAAATGAGCAAAAGAAATCCCAGTAGAGGAGATGAAAGAAAAGGTGAGAATATTGCAAGAAGATTTGCTCAGATTCTGCCC
This sequence comes from Paramisgurnus dabryanus, assembly GCF_030506205.2. Classification (NCBI taxonomy): domain Eukaryota; kingdom Metazoa; phylum Chordata; class Actinopteri; order Cypriniformes; family Cobitidae; genus Paramisgurnus; species Paramisgurnus dabryanus. The sequence goes on along the minus strand of NC_133348.1, from coordinate 16,038,855 downwards.
GCGCTTAGACGGCGTCCCTGGAGAGATCCTGTCAACTTCTAACACACACCTCACTGATGAAGCGCTGCCATAAAGGCTTCATAAAGGTTTCATAAATATGTATTACATTAGATACAGCTGCAGCTGAAATGACATTCTGCTCCATCCAGGTCTATGGTTTGAATGATTGCATGTCTTGTTTTGAAAGCAGATTCCACAAACCGTGATTTGTGGCTGCTTTATAAATAAAAGTTTAACACTGTGAGGTTACCCCAAGAATTCCTAATTGACCAAAATGATAATGCAACTAGGTTGGGAAAACATAAAACACCATTATAGCCAAACATGCCTTATAGGTAATAGATCAGGACGTTGTGAAGGTGTAATTGCTGTAATTTTATAGCTATTGAGTCTCTAAGGAGCACCTGACAAATCTGACCTCCTGAGTTTTGACACTATGCAGGCAACCCAGAGGAAGAGGTCAGAGGTCAGGTCCAAGCTCAGGGTTGACCAAGCAATGAGAGTTGAGTTTGTGCAGCTGCCGTCTTTACTGGACTGCCATTTATCGCACCCATGACCTTATTTTTCATGGCAATGCTGCTCTATATGAAGGACTGGGCCACCTTTGAGTGTCATAAAGACGGGTCTGCAGGCATTAGTGTTGCAAAAGTCATTCGGCTTTTAAAATATACTGCACTATAAAAAGATTTTTCGATGTCTTAAATTTTTAAGTATCAGATTGGCTACAAATCATTTTAAGTTGCAGTTTAAAATCTTGACTGGTGATCAATTTATGTAACTTATAAAAAATTATAAAATTGCTTAATTTATTTTGAGGTAATGTAAAACATATTGTATTGATTTACCTTTTTCACATGTGAGTGATTAAAAAATAAAAAAGTAAAAAATTATCCCCATAAATTTTTTTATACTTATCCTCATTCCAAATACAGTCTTTCCAAACCCAAATAACTTTCTACATTTTTGTGTTACACAAAAAGAGCTATATGTGTTCATACATCAAAAGTGAATGTCGATCATCGCTGTCATGGATGAGTGCAGTCCTTAAACCTCTCCTTTGGGGTTTTGTGAAAGAAAGTCACACATCTGGAACAACATGAGGTTTAACATATTTTTGGGTTGTGTCTTTAAATATAAATCAACAGCAGTTTGTATTAACAATTTTTGTACTTATAATACTTGAAAACTAGTTTCATGCACTATGAACTTTAAGTACAGTGTAACTTTTAAGGCCGAAATATTGTCCACTTTTTACGGGTACGCGAGGGTCCGCAAACAGTGATTGTGACCAGTTATTATGTAAATTTCAAAAACAAAACTTATTGTTTGTACATTTAAATAGATGCTGAAGTGTACAATGAAGACATATTTGCAACATTTAATCATAGCATTACTACGTTTTTACAGCTACAAAACTTGAAACATTTACAAATCTTTAATACCATAAAGATTGCTGTATAATTTCCCTTTAACCATCTTATCAATAATGTTACAACTCTAACCCTACCCCAAACATTACCCTAAACCCAAATAATTTTTATACCAAAAAAAAAATATATATATAATGTATTCTTTTTATATTATGCAACGTAATGGACAGAAATGTGTAGGAATTTTTTACATTTTGTAATTCTGTAATTTGCGAAATTTCAAAATATAAGTATACAGAAATATAAAAGTTATTAATCCACAATAAGTGGATCTTTCTTTGAAGGCGCACATTTAAAATTTCAAAAGTACATCGACTGAAAGACAGCAATGTCGAAATGTCGCAAATCTGTAATATAGCACACAAGAGCCAATGAGCGTTTGATATCTCTGCTGTAAAGCAATTTGTCGTAAATATTGAGGTGCAATATTTAAATTTGAATTCATAATGAACGCGAGATTTGATATTTACGGTTGCTGATTAGAACTGGAATCAAGATCGCTGGATAAAGGGCTGAATTTGAATCAGTTCCGTGTAATTATGTACATTTTTAAAATGTGAATTACAGCAAATGAATACATTTTGGTTGTGAATTTATGTTGTGTTTTGTTGTAATTATTGTTGCATAGGAGAAAAGGCCTTTTGTGTGTCATGGGAAATGAACCTAATTTTACAAAATGGTTAAATGATTACAGAAATGTTATTCACTTAAAATTTTAAATTGTAATATTTCGTAATTACCTGAAAGTCATGAACATTTCATTAGTTACATAAGTAAACAATTTATTAAATTAAATAAGTTAGAAAATCGACTGAAAACATGTCATTAATTTGAGTAAGAAACGCCAATGCCCGCTATTTTAATAATTCTGAATAGGAATATGTACAAATCTGTACAAAGTCTGTAAAGCTGTTAATAAGTCCTGTCAACACGTCAATATTACAACACACTCATGTGATCACATTAGTGTGACGCAATTTTTGTCATTAGAAGAGTGCATGCGTAATGTATGCACACGCAGCCCAGTCTCACGAAATTTCGTTATATAGTCACGTATTTTTTTGATTCTTTTTTCGTGCTATTATCACGAAATTTCGTGTTTTTTCGTGCAGCACACGCTGGATTTTTTAAACTCTGCGTACACTGTACGGGTAGGTCACGCGCATGCGCGTACAGGAGAATGTAGTTAGTATGTAGCCTAGGAGATGCATTGCATTTTGTTGCAATGTATTGTACATCTGTGTACACGTAAGAGTAAAATAAGCTATAATTCGCAAGGCTGTGCATTCAACTGCTCGTACGTTCGTACATGAACAGACTATACTCCGGCTTTTAATTTTGGTTACTTTGCACCTGCAGTTTGATGATTGACGATTAATCTTTCAACAAGACTCAGCAAGATTTTCTAATTCAATTGCAAACTAAAGTGGATTCACCAAAAGAAAAACACCACAAATCTTTTACAGGCAAATTCAATCTCAGCTCAATGAAAACAACAGCTCATTCTGACCTTATATTCAAAGAGATCACAAAAACGATCCAGAATCTCGCATGACATTGATTGTCTTGTCAATGTGCATCCGTCTCATCCCCAGGCATAAGAATGCTTTTGTTGCATTAGCACAACGGTAAACCTTGTACCCTCAACTCTGATCATGTTCCAATAATGGACGCATGTGCTTAAGTTCCCTCTGAAGAGATGGTCTAAGGTTTATAGAGGACCATTGACTGCTAAACAATACCAGAGCTCACTTCCCAACTCTCCTGGTAAAAGTAGCTGCATTTTAGCAATGGTGGGCCCCTGGAGAGGGCCCCTGGAGAGATCCTCTGTGTTTGGACACCTGTTTGCATTCGGTTTTCCCTACACACCGAGAGAGGGGACTATTGTGACTGGCCACCCACAAGGCAGTCTGCAAAATATCTGGTATGCAAAGTAGAAGCCCCTTGTTTGGATACAGTGGGATTGACCCACATACGCACTTTAAACTACAAGAATGCCACACGTACTAAATGAGAAATGTTGAGAGTTTTGTTTCATACAGTTTCGAGAGCCAAAGTCACAGCTGGAACTCAGTGCAACAATGATTTTGTGCGCTAGGAAAGGTATTCAGATGTGGAAGAGATCGATACAGCAATGTTCAAAGTAAGCGTTCTTAATTATCGGACTTGACAAAGGAAGTATTGAATTTCTTCTGTTCTGTTGACCCAACACACTGCAATGACATTCTGCCTCCCATGAGACGCTGGACATCAGTATCAACCTGCTGTTTGTGTGTGTCAGATGAAAAAGGCACTATTATTCAAAGAGGACTTACTCTCATGCTACGTACACACCAAACGCAGGGCATCGCGTTACTCGCTCTAGATTACTTGCATGGGGCGATGCGAATGACGCAATATGGACGGCACATTTGCCGCGACAACACGCACTATTCGCCTCAAACACGTCTTCGCCCAAGTTAAAAATATTCAACTTGAGCGAAAAATTCGCATGACACGAAGTTAAACCCTGCGAGTAATCTAGAGCGAGTAACGTGATGCCCCGCGTTTAACTTCGTGTCATGCGAATTTTTCGCTCGAGTTGAATATTTTTCGCGTTTGAGTTGAATAGCGTGTGTTTTCCAGGCGAATGCGCCGCCCATATCGCGTCATTTGCATCGCCCCACTCGAGGACGTGTCTGATCGTGTCTTTGCATTGACTTTGTATGTAATCTACTCACGTCTGGTGTTAACCCACAGTCAATGCAGTTAAGTTTTTAGCTTGGGCTTGTGAACACTACTGTAAAGCTACCAGAGGCAGGGCGTTTGGAGATGAGTATTTCATACTATTTATCCAACAGGAGTCAGGACTTACAGCGCATTCAAGTTCAGTATGGGTGTTCCTGGGATGTGTGGATCAAACCCTTGACCTTTGCACTGCTAACCCTTAAAAAACTGTGACCCTCGCAGATGGGGGCTCAGCAAAAGTTGTTGACCTAACAGATCACCACCTCTACTTTGACAGCCCTGCTGAAAAAAACAATAAAACCATTATAGAAAATTCTAATGGTTTCCATTAAAATACCAATAGGAACCATTAGCTTTTACCATTAAAACCACTACACTGTAGTGTGTTTTGGGCCATATTCCATTAGAACCAATACATACCATTAGAGACCAACAAAGACCAATACACTGTAGTGTGTTTTGGGCCATATTCCAATAGAACCAATAAAATTCCCAATAAAACCAATAGAATTTCTGTGATGGTGTCTATTGTTTTTTTTTAGCAGGGGGGATCTCACGTTTCTCCTATAAAGACTTTTGTTTATCATATCCTTCCAAAAACAAACTACCTGAACTATGCACTTTGATTTTAAAGCTCTATATTCTTACTGTACACCAGTAATGATTTTATTTGAATATTTTGTTAGGTCAAAACTGATACTTCAATAAGTCATCCCTGAAACGTCTACTGAGCAACTCTGACCAATAAAAATCTTCCTGTGGGATGCCTCTCTAAAACATTGAAGAACAATAAATCCCCAGGCAACACTGTTTCCTCATCTCACCTCGAGTTAATGGAATAATCCATTTACACTTTACCACACTCAATATCATCCTCCAGAAATAGACTCCACCATCGACTCTTTCTGAATCAGAGCTGCTGATAAGCATATGCCCCAGTCATCGTTCTTCAGACCGAATCTAACTCTGACCTCTCGTCCTGTGTCCATTCTCACCTTGCCTTTCAGCTTCCGTCTAAGACCTCTACAGATCAGCCGTGAGCTGTCTTTAGCAGCCGGCACAATACAGTCTCCTTCCCCAGAGAGAGAGACCGCACGGCTCATCCCACAACCCTTCGGTATTGTCCTCACGTTCACTTCAGACGCTGATTTACAACCTGTGTCAGGTAGCCAAAGCTTTAAATCTGCACCCTGTGTGGGGAGTCGAAGGAAGACCGCCG